>NC_138735.1:11029225-11126695 GCF_965113295.1 Leuciscus leuciscus | reverse complement strand
TGTGAGATAAAGAGTGATTCTTTTAATTAATATGGCCTAATTAAACATTTGTAAAATGCATTTGCAGCGAAGCACTTGTTTTAAGATGGCAAGTTTGCTCTAATTGTGTGTTTACTACATTTTAAGGCTCTTAACTTTGTGTTTTCATCACTGTAAAATGACTTCCTATAAGTCTGAGAAAGTTTTAATCAGTGAGGCCTATAGCAGTGGCATTGGACACCAGCACAACACAGAACTGAAACTCGGGTTTGATGTGGTCTGGGTCATATAAGAACCTGGTTATGGTGGCATACCAGTTTAGTAAGCTTCAACCAAGCGACAGGTGAATTTACAACAAAATTTCATAGATATTACCCATGGGACTTAATGGATTTTTTTTTTTTTATGCTTATTCTAAAATAGTTAAATGTTACATTGTATTACATATGTGATGAACAAAAAGAGGAAAAGACTGCATTTGTAGTGAAGCTCTTTGTTTTAAGATGGCAAATGTGCTCTAACTGAGTGTTTACTGCATTTTAAGCCTCTTAACTTAGTGTTTTTGTCACGGCAAAATGACCATACGAGTCTGAGAAAATTTTAATCAGGCCTATATGGCCTATAGCAGTGGCATTGGACACTGATTTTAATGTGATTTAATGTGGTCTGGGACTGGGTCGTATTAGAGGACGTCCCACAACCGGGTTTTTTCTAACGGTTATATTTCTTATGTTACAAAAACAGCCTTTTTCCACCTTAGAAACATTGCTAAGCTACGTAATATGCTATCAGTTTCTGATGCAGAAAAGTTAGTTCATGCATTCATGACCTCGAGACTGGATTACTGTAATGCTTTATTAGCTGGTTGTCCTGCATCCTCAATAAACAAGCTACAGTTAGTCCAAAATGCCGCCGCTAGAGTTCTTACGAGATCAAGAAAATATGATCATATAACACCGATTTTATCATCACTGCATTGGTTACCTATAAAGTTCCGTATTAATTACAAGGTATTGCTACTGACTTATAAAGCCCTAAACGGCTTAGCTCCAGTCTATTTAACGGATCTTCTATCGCCCTATAATCCATCGCGCTCTTTGAGATCACTAAATTCAAGGCTTTTGGTCATACCTAGGATATCCAGAACCACCAAAGGAGGGAGAGCATTTTCACATTTGGCTCCAAAACTCTGGAATAGTCTTCCTGATACTGTTCGTTGCTCAGACTCGCTCTCCCAGTTTAAAACTAGATTAAAGTCGCATCTCTTCAGCCAGGCATTCATATAATCCTACAGTTCAAACTACAATCCGGCCTCTATCCAATGCCAGAGGAGAACTGGCCCCCGACTGAGCCTGGGTTCTCCCAAGGTTTTTTTTTTCTCCATTAAGGCACCTGATGGAGTTTTAGGACACCATTAGGTCACTTGATGGAGTTTTTCGGTTCCTTGCCACTGTTGCCTTTGGCTTGCTCAGTTGGGGATATTTTGGGGATATTTAATTTAATTTTATCAATCAATAAATTCCTCTTGAAACAAACTTTGTTGTATTATTTTAATTTAATACTGTGAAGCTGCTTTGATGCAATCTGTATTGTGAAAAGCGCTATACAAATAAACTTGACTTTTAGAAAATCTCAACTGAGCGCCAGGATGAATTTGCACCAAAATTCCATAGATGTTGATTGTATGCTGGTGATTAACTCATTTATTTTGCTTAAATATTAACAGTTATAGTAGTTGCATTCATTAAGTCAAAAGTACTGCGGCCGTGACCACATGATGTAATTTTTGTCATCAGGAGGGCACGCAGAGGTCATACCGCCCATGTGCAGCCCAGTGCGCGCACAACTACGCATGCGCAAGGTGAAGGTTGAAACAGAAGAGTCGATATGGCAATACGCAGTTGTGATCAGTAGTCAAAGAAGAATGTGGAAAGAAAGAGAGATTCAAGGAAATAACACAGCACACCCTTCTCCATTGTTTTTGTTTTGGATCTTGTTCTAAACTTTGTATTCAATGCCGGATCTGCTACTTTGTTTCTACCCTCCCGAGCGACTCTGTAAATGACACGACTCAGTGCTGCGCTCTGACACTGGTAGAATATTGAATAGCAATTATACAGTGCATGTTTGGAACTCATGCATGTGAGTATACTTTTTGGTTGTATACTTTGAAAGCTGTGCAGACACGACGGAGCGGAACGCATAAAATGAAGTATACTTAGGCCTTTATTTGCATTTAGCGTTATTTTCATATAAACTACTGACCTGTAGTTCTGATGTCCTCTGAGATACTTTGAAAAACACATTTGGACACTGAATGAGACTTTTTTTTTCGGTCAGGCCATGAGCATTCAATATTTCAGACAGTATTGCTCTGGCATGCATAGAAAACAGAGTGAGTTTATTTGTAATGGCAAAATCATACTTAAAGCACAGGCCACTGAGCATGACAGCCAATAGAGCTGGGCCATATGTCAGTCATAGAAGGGGCTGCTGGGAAATTTAAAAGCGCTTAAGGAATGTTTGCTCAAAATGGCATGCCATGATGTTTAGCTTTGTTTCAGGTCCATTGAACTTTATCCCACGTGCTCTCATTGTAATGCTACCTACAGGGCACGTCTAATGCAGTGCCCAACGTATGTTGGGGTATATTTTTTCACGCCGTTTTATGAGTGATGTGTGTGATAGGAAAATGTGTTGTATTTTTCACAGTTTGCTCCCATTTGTGTTCACATCTAATGTGGTCCGACAGAGAAACGCTCTCTGGGTAAAGAGGAATTGGTTGCATTACAGTTGTTATCCTTCTAATCAAGCGTTTTGGATTTATGACATTAAAGCCACTCGTTTATAAATCATTTCTAAAAGTAGATAACAAAGATTTTAAAGACAAATTGTTAAGGGGCTATATGTAGAGAATAAGAAACCCTTGTCATTAATAGCAACACCGTATTTACAGTGACCATTAAGTGAACTTCATTAAAGTATAAAGAAGTTGGAAATACCTTTGCAGTGATATACTATTAATGAACATTCAGACGCCATCCACGCTGCTGAGAGTGATGTTTAGATGAATACATTTCCTCTCAATAACAAAATTGACATGACATCAGTGAGAAAACAGCAGTTAAGAAAGAATCTGATCACAGTGATATGGATATGTTTGCACAAGCTTTGCAATTCACAGATGTCAAGTTGACAGATGAGGTTATTAAAATTACACTGTCATGATAGTCAAAAGTATATTCGAGACTAAAGACTATATAGATCTGACTATCTGAGACTATAGTTTGAATCAATCCCTTTTCTTGCATGACACATTGACAATACAGTACAGAATAGCTATTTCGGCATAATCCTGAACATTGAATAATCGTTCATTGAACGGAAGAGAGGCTCTCGGGAGCACACGTAAAAATCAAATCCTTTTGATTTTCCTGCAAAAACGTCCAATTAAACATCAGTCTACATGCTTTCATAGACAATCTAGGAAGTTGGGGGAGGTTTTGTTCCAAGCTGTACACACATTTGCAAAAAAAAAAAAAAAAATGTAAAAGCTTGAAGTTTGAAGCAGTTTTTAGTTTAAAGTAGTTTTAGAAACTCAAAGTTTTAAGGTCAATGACAATGACATCTGTTTGACATCAGCAATGACATCTCGAATCCTGCGAGCGATTGTCGCTCTCGCAGTATTTTGATGTCATTCGGTCTGCGCAGCGCAGCGTGAAGTCGAACACACATATCGACAAGTTTAGACCATAGACTGTAAAAAATATGGACAAAGCGTCTGTGACGTCACCCATAGACTTCTGAAGAATGGTTTTGAGGCCGTTTATGGGGGGTATGGGCGGCGCCATATTTCAATACAAATGTTCAGAAAGGATAACTTACAGGTATGATGTGTTGTGTCAGATCATGGCCGAGACGTCAAATTTCAGGAATTCCACTCGGCGCAGCCTATGCTCGTTGTCAGCTGTCAATCAAGCTGTCAATCGCGCCCTTATTTGTCATACATTTTATATCTAAATACGATCTAAACTAACGAGTTAGAAAAAAATTCACCCCCCTCACAGTTGTCAGGCACTCGGAACCTATCGAAAAATACAATAAAAGTCCATGGGACCAACCTGTAAAAACATGAATTTATGCTGTGAAAACTGACATTTTAACATGGGGGTGTATGGATATTTGCTCCCTTTTGGGACCTTCCCCTAGCGGATTTTCGATGTATTGCAGTTTTTCGCACTTCCGGGTAGGCTTCATTTTTCAGATTAGAATGTTGCCGCTTGGTTTAGACCTGCAACCTCTTGATTGGAACCTGTAGGTCACTGTATATAAGATGCTGACCCCCACCTGCGCGACGATCAGCGAAGATTTTTAGGCGGCATTGTGAAACCTATATTTGTGCACACAAAGCAGATTTAATTTAATTTGAGTTGTAAACTTTAACCTTTAATAATAATACAGCTGACAGGGCTCCCTCTGTGTGTTTGCAGCATTAGTGGAGAGATTATTTTTCCTTGAGAAAAATGTACATGTTGGTACTGGACCTGATAGTTATCCAAATTAATCGATATTGAATCAAGATTGGAATCATATCGCAAGCTTATTAATTGAAATCGTGGAATTTGTGGAATTTGTGTCAAACACTACAAGGCAAAACTTTGTAACATGTTGTCAGTTCTGTTTAGTTACCAAATGTTTTGACAATTCCATTTACCTCCGAAGAGGGATGGGAATGACGTCACACCCGAGGTGACCAACCCAATCTCACGGCAATTAGTACAAATTTTGCGAGGTGGCTAATTCGTACAAAATTCATACGACCTCACTCGTACGAATTAGTACGATTTGTCTAAACCCCAGTGATGGGTAGGTTTAGGGGCGGGGTCAGGGGTTGGTCATTCGTAAGAATTCATATGAGTTCATACGATTTAGCAAAAATTTTACGAATTCGTATGAGTGAGGTCGAATGAATTCGTACAAATTAGCCACCTCGAAAAATTCGTCAGGTCTGACGTCATTCCCATCCCTCTTTGGAGGTAAATGGATTTGTCAAAACATTTGGCAGTTAGCCACCTTTTACTCACTCGTACGAATTCGTACGAATGGTTCGTAAAATAGCGTTGAGGTGACCGCACTCCAGCAAACAGGTCAGAGACCTAATATGGACACGTCCAGGCAAACCTTTGTTGCTGTTTCTCTTTCGGAATATAATCACATAATAAATGTAGTATTTTGCAAAGATAATGCAGAAGTATCATTTCCACAAATAGAGGTTGAATAGCACTGTGTGGACTATTATTTATTGAGACAGACAAACAGAAGTGGTAATAAACAATATTTGACTACTGTTTTACTACGGCGCTGAGCAGCCATATTGTATTCTGACATCAGGGTTGTTGGGCTCACACCAGGTTACCGAGTCTCAAATCCTACTGGAGGGGGCATTCCGGTCAAAAGTTCAAACTGAGGCCTAGGAATTCCCTACGTCTGAGGACAAATGGAATAGACCATTAAAATAGAAAATAGAATAGAACATGGTGTCAAAAAAAAAAAAAAAAAAAAAAAGAAGCCTTTTGATCTCTTAACAATCGTTTGCAGAGATGTGTCTAAAACCTTTGTATGGATGTGGGACTGCATACCTGAGCACTGTTTGACAAACCCAACCCATAGAGTTCATGCTTTGTGCCGTGTGTGTGAGTGTAAAGGAGTTTATGTGGAGTGAGTGCTGGAGATTTCTTTACCTTTTATTACAGCTTTGCCTCCATCACTCTCTGACAGAGAGAGATAGCAGAGAGGGGAGATGGGAGGGGGCCCATTTTGGATGACCTTGACTGCAACATGCGACAGTGTGAGATGCACACACACACACACACACACACACACACACACACACACACACACACACACGCACAGTGCTTATCACAGAAAAGATGTCTTGATAATCTTTCATTCTAGATTCTCAGTTGGCTGGTCACGACTCAAAAATGGGTTTCAGATCTGATGGAGAGCAGCTGAAAAACAATGCAAAATGAAGTAACATGCAACTAATTATATAATCATGCCAAGTAAAATAAATAGGCTTCTCAACTTTTAGAAGGAAGGAAAAAAAAAATTCCCTTTTGTTGTTGACATCAAAAGTTGTACATCCAATCATAGTCAATATTTCGACATAAATTTGTATTTTACTTAGTGTGTTGTGGTGAGTCAAATTAAGCAGACTCCTCAAAAAACATGAATAAATATATGCAAGGCAATAGAAAATTTAACCCAGATGACAATCATTACAACCACAAAGTAATACTAACCACAAATATATGTATGGAGAATTATTAACTTAATAACATTTATCCTAATTAATAATACATTTCAACATTTGATTTTAAAGACATTTTGATTAATTTTTGGTACTGTTGAGTCGCCACTTGATGTCTGATGTGAATCCTGCAGCAAAACCAGTAGAGAACCACTGATCTAATATGTGTGTGTGTGTGTGTGAGGTTGTCATCTCAGAGTCGTGTGTGCCCTAAGCAGTGAGTGTGTGTTGTGGTGAGGCAGTGCTCACTAATTAGATGATCGCTATCCTCAGTGCCATAATCATGTGCATCTGGGTCCAGCAATTACTTAATATGATATATTAACATATTCCTAGCAGGCGCGTCAGAGGAGGCCGCTCGTAGGAGACAAATTATCCAAATTAATTTCTAATTTAAAATCCTCTGCCTTTTATTATAAGCTGTGGGCGCCCCTCCACATAAAAAATGAAAGAAGAGAGAGAGTGAAGGATATTCAGGGAGGTTTTAATGATCTGGGCTGGTCTCTGCCCACAAACCAAATGAATAAACAGGAGGAAGAACAAGAGGAAGATAAAGACACTGAACTGCACATGGATGGATGGATGAGAGGTTTGGAGCTGTTCACTCGTGTGTAAAAAAAAATATGGGAATGATTATGTTCAGAAACAGACAGGCAGATATTCACCAATTAGGCCTGAGAAAAGTGTATGGAATATTATGCGTGTTTGATTAATTTTTGCCAAAGGTTAAAAAACCCAACCACTGTGCTATAGGTCAATCTGAGAGGAAGTTTCAGTTAAAAAAAAGACTTTCTCAAGAGCCAAAGGGGATCAGACAGCGTTTACTATAATGTCGAGAAAGAAGTTAATGATGTAGTTTTCTAAGACAAGACATAATCCTTAAAACAGATTTAAACTGGCCGGACAAAGCATTGTCTGTCAGATAGATCACACATAAGAAGTATGTGGCAAGTAAATGCTGAATGTAAATGCTCCAGTTCATTTTTGTGAAGCACTCATGAAAGAAGTAGTCTCAAAGAGACTAAGACGACGGAAAGCACACCCTGTTTGTTTTCTTTATTTTACTTTTATAAAAGTAGACCCTTGCAAGTAAACTCTCCAGCACATTCGTCGACCACAAAGGGTTAAGAGCTGCGGGGTGTAGACTTTTGAAAGTTTTTTTTTTTTTTTTGCACACGTAACTGGGTCACTTCTGTTGCTTTTTTATCATTGATTATTTATTTATTTTGAATGTCAAATATTCATTGATTTCTTTAACTTCTGACTACTGTCACGGGTGGTTTCAGGAAGGCAGATGGAGACGAGGATATATTTCCAAAAACGAAGGTTTAATGTAATAAACACAGGACAGCAGAACAGGTAGCAACACACAAAATATAACGGAGATCGGACAATGACTGACTGAACAGACGGAGTGTTGGGGTTAAAGAACAAAGGAAAACAGGAACCAATCAAAACACAAACTGAAAGTCCAAACAAGTACTGACACGTGACAACTACAATGGGGTTCTATTGCTTGATACTTTGAAGATGCAATAAAGGAAACAAAACTGCAGCCATTACCATTTGCAGGTGTTCCACTGTCAACAAAGAAGTCTAAACAATGCTAGAACAATTCTAGCATTTGTTCTGCAGGTGTAGGTAAGGGAAAACAGGATTTAACATCATGTGATGTAACTTTGACTCATTGATGCATGTTGTGTCTGATTGCTTAACCTTAATGTGTGGACATCACATGTGCTGTGACATCATACATCTGGATCTTGGTGAAATTAGAGGCTGGGATTTAGTGAGTTTGAAGTGAAAGTATTTGATGTGCGGAGAGCATTCACTCAATATTATTATTTCATTCTTGACAGGGGTGGCTTTTAGAGGCTTTTGCATCGGAGGTCTTCAAATATACGTGAAGATTATTGGCCACCTACAACACTTAACTAAACATGCACATTAACGTGCTTCAACTCTACAAAATTAAACACAATATAGAAAAATCAAACAAAAAGAAAGGTATGAGAGTTATTATCTCCCTGGTGATCGCAGGAGTTCAGGAATGTGTGTAGAATTTGTGTATGCACAGTGTGTGTTTATTTAGCATGTATGCAGAGCAGTAATTAACAGTAAATGGTGTTGTGTAGATGAGACCTGCTTGTTAGTGTGGTTAGCTGGAGGTACAGAGTCATAATGAGATGTAAAATGTAATGAGAATCATAACTGCCATGGTAATGAAACTTAATGAGAATGTGGTCAACATGCCCAGTCCAATATAGCAGAGAACTGCCTAAAACAAGTTACAACATTCAGTGGCTAATATGAATAAATAACTGTGCAACTAAGCTCCAGAAAAAAAGAAGAAAAAAAACATGTTTTGAGAACTCTGAGACACTGTGCAAAAGTTGGACAGTTACAGTTTGCAGAAAGCATTTGTGTATAGACATCCATGATATAAAAGCAGATGCTATTCTGCTGTTTCATGTATTCAGTGTCATATTGGACTCTGGGGTCATTGAGAGTGTGAGGATAATCATCTTCAATTATCTCAGACAAAACAGACTGATGAAAGGATGGATAGAACACATAGAAATATGTATCTACTGTAGGAGATATAGAGTTATATAGAGTTAGATATATGGTTATTAGGACAAAAGCATTGGATAGATAAATAAATACAGTCAAAAACAGTATTATTGTTTAAAATAGCTGTTTGAATGTATTTCGAATTTGTAATGTACATCTGTAAATTGCAAAGCTGAATTCTTCAGTGACACATTATCCTTCAGAAATCATTCTAACATGCAGATTTTGAAGGATACTTTAATCTGAAAAGAACTGCATTCATTTGTGATAGAAATATTTTGTGACATGTTTTCATGTCATTTCTGATAAACTGAATGTGTTGAAATAATAAATAAAATATCTATACATTTAAAATAATTATTGTTCTGAACAGTATATATATATGTATGTATATATGTACTGTATATTTTACTCAGAATTTAAATATGGTCAACGTGATTTTGCCAAGTAAGCCATGTTTCTTGATCAACATGTTTTATTGAACAACATTTTGGTTCGAATATTTAGTTCTAATCCTATCCCTACCCCTAAACCTAACCCTACCCATAACTTATCCCTAAAATCAGCGGGAAATAATAGGTTAATAACACTGATGTAGAAGCACCTAACCCTGATTGTAAGCCTAAACTTGACATAATCAGTAAACGTATCCCTCAAATCTGATTGGTTGATTGTAATGTTGTTCCTGGATCAGCAAAGACGTTAATCCAGAAACTGTACATGCATCCACAAGCAATCACTACATTATCGCATGGCACATTGCCATATTCAATAACATGCTAAAACTATTCTGAGACTTGTCATAATTGAAGTATGTATACTCCAATTTGAAATGCAGTTGATATTTGTTCCAGTTCATTCTTCCCAATATACATGGAAGGTCAAGTCAAGTGTTTTGCATTGTGGGATACCGTATACCGTGCTCTGTGACATACTGTATGTTTTGCCAAATGTAATAAGTCATCTGGATATTCTACGTAAAGGTCATTCAGATGTTGAGGTGACTATACATAGCCACTGTCTGTGGCGCTAATAGACATATAATAGCTTTATGAGGAAAGCCAAGAGAGCACGCTTTTAAACTGCATATGGTAGAAAAGAGAGGATTCCAAATATATATGGATCCAGTGATAAAAAATAAACTGCATTTGAGATTTGAGCTAGCCAGTGGCTCTCACCCCATGACACACCAGTGATATGGTATTCATCAGACTCTGAGCTCATATCTCACCAAAGGAAAAGAGAGACGCAGAGAGAGAGACAGGGGCCCTGAGGGCAGAGAGCTCAGAGAGATAGACGGCATGCGTGTGACTGTCAGGCACAGTCACACAGGTATATTGTGATATGATTTAATGTGATAATAACCTCCACTTTGCCAGACAGATGATGTTTCCTCACGCTGGCCGAGACTTAATGAATGATACATTAGTAAACACTGCTGAAAACGTTATTAGAGCGGAAGTCGGCACGGCTCCGTACAGGAGGGGTGAGCCGCTGAAAAGATGAGTACGCAAATGTATCTTCCGTGGCCCTCATCTGTTTTGTCGGCCTCCTCCACTGAGCAGCGTTGAATAAAAGATGAAAGCGAGAGAGAAAGAGAGCAACAGAGAGAGAAATTTGCTCATCGTATTTAAAGTGGCTTTACACGGCTCAGGAGAAAACTGCAGGAATCAAATTCACACACAATCACTATACAAACGCAAGACTGCTGCTTCTTACTAAACATTAACTTTGTCAACATGAAACTAAAAGTTTCCCTGGTTACTTTTTTTTTTTAATGTGAGTTGCTGGTCTTATAGACAATTAATTGTTGCACATTATCCCAAAGAACATTATTCCAAAAATGATCCATTATCCATAAATATTTTCTACTCTTATTTTAAATTAGTCTTTTTAGCAGTTATAATTGCTTCATAAAATGAAGCCTTTCTAAAATCTTGCTGGTTAATGTTAATAAAATACTTGCTTACACATACCCACTTTAAAGCATTCAGTCAAATCCTGGTGGATAAAACGTGTATTACAGAGTAAACTCTTTTACAAGTAAAATTGTGAATGTTGTTTCATGCTGGCTTCAAGTTCTATTAGTATGACTGGTGACAATTGGTTGTCATATTACCACAGAAATTATTTCACCTAACCCTCAGGAAAATAATTAATACATTTACAACAATTCAGTGAAAGGAGCCAGTTTAGAAGCAACTAATTTTTTTAACACTTTAAAAAGATCAGATTTCTGTTAATGCACTTTAATTAGTCATTAAACCAATGTGTTGTCTGAGCTATAAACCTCTTTTCCAACAGTGCTTTACAGATGTTTTAGAATATCGCTTCAAGTCAACCTATCATAGCTAACCAGTTACTAGATTGACATGGTCATGACTTTAACAGACAGTTAACACATGGTAACATGTATAATGTATACAATTTTTCTTGTAAAGTCGGCATGAAATGGAAGTTGTGATGGTCTTTCCTTCCTAATTGTGACAAAGGGCATTATATTCAGGTAGAAATGGCATCTCAAACAAGAAAGAAATGTTGGGCGGGACTTGATTTTGTCCATTGGGAATTGATTGGATTGTTATGGTTTGCTACTGCTGTGATCTCATGTGAGTGACAGATTGTCCTGCCCTCATTCCAGTAAACATGTCAACAGAGAAGAGATGTCACTGTAAGATGAAGGGGGATTTATTTTGATAAAAGATTATGACGGCACATGAAAAAAAAAATGGTCCTTTTAACACAATCTGTTGACTATAAGTAACATTGCACCTTCATGTCTAACTCCAATTAGAGTGTCAGTAGAGTATTAGTAGACTGGTAGGGTTAAGCTTAGAATAAGTTGACATGTAGTTGCAAAGTTACTTATAGTCAGTAGAATGTCTGTTGGAAGACCATCACAAGTTAGCAGATATTAAGTAGACAGTCTACCAATACTATAATTAGAGTAATGTAAATGAATTAAAATGTAAAATGAATAAATGTAAATGAATAAATGTAGAGTAAGATAACATGTAGTTGCAAAGTCACTTATAGTCAACAGAATGTTCAAAAGGGACCATCAAAATAAAGTTACCAAAATAAATAACGATGTGCATGAATAAATCATTTATAATGTTATATACAGTATGTACTGCAATATTCCATAAAATAAGAACTTCTTGATTACTAATGTAACCCCCCATTCCCCGAAGGAGGGAACGGATAAGTAACATCAGTACTGACAAATTGGGATCCCAATCACCTTCGAGTGGTAACAAAACAAGCCAATGTCCAATGGCAGGCGGGATCCCAATTCGTCAGTTCTGACGTAACGTCGAACATGACTGATTAGTAGGGAACTTTCAATTTTGACTTCATGGTGACTTTAAAACATGTGACAACTGTTTTTTTCCCCTTTAAATTTTGCTAACCACCAAACTTATGTTCTGTTTAATCATTAAGTATTCCTTTCAAAGTTGATATGTCTCAGCACAGCACAGCACAGACGTACAGACAGTTCAGAAGCTCAACATTTTGGACAACAACCTCTCAATTTTTCTTCAAGTAAGCAAGAAAACCCTTTAAATTAGTTTGTGTGAAGTATCTCTAGTGTTATGTTTACGGGAAGTTTCACACAAATTGCATCATGAACAGCTACAAAGTCAGCAAGCTCAGAGTATCAGGTCAGCTGTAGTGAAAGCTATTACATCCCAACCAGGACAAAATGAGGTGAGCGAGGATGCGCTCACCTTCATCTAAGAGAAAGAAAGAGGCAGAGCGTTTTGAGCTGATAAGGAGCAAAAGGCCACATGATAGCTTCTATATTAAGTTGGGACAACGAGCACAACAAGGGCAAAGAGGAGATCCAGAAACAGAGCAGCACAATATAACTTGCGATGTGAACCTCCACATTAAACATACAGCGGCAAAATACTACAGTGTCACACAGAAACATTCATCATGTATTTCTTACCCTGCACATCCTCATATGCTGACATCATCAGAGGGTGTGGCATGATTGGCTGACTAGCTTCTGTTTATGTTTTAGTGGATAAGCTCCTCCCCTTAGAGCTGCTGTAAGACACGTTTTTTATGGAATAAAATGTTTCTACTACCTGACAGATATCACTGAAATAGGTGTGCTGAGAATTTCATTCACTGAGGTGATCAGGTTGTAGCTATAAATCAGTTTAAAATCTCTAAAAACAGAAACTAAATGGTACCTGCAACAGCTTTTCTTTTATGTCTAGGTATCATAGCTGAGTTCGTAACAGCTGGAGTTGAAATTTATCTAAATAGGTTTCTGGAAGTAAAATGCCACTCAAAATCTTGATAGCAAAACGTCTCGGGTTACTGGATGTAACCCTGGTTCCCCGAGAGAGGGGAACGAGACGCTGCGTCGAAATACAACGCTACGGGGAATGCCTTCGGCATGCGCTATCTGAAGTCACTATACAACTATCCCAATCTGGATTGGTGCGCGTCATCGTGCGTCATGACGTCACATGTGACGGTGACCCGGACGCTATATAAGGGTCACAGGAACAAGGAAATGACAGCTTCGACAAGGTTCAAAGCAGCTGCTCTCGGGGCGCCCCGAAGGTGGGGAGAAGGGACGCAGCGTCTCGTTCCCCTCTCTCGGGGAACCAGGGTTACATCCAGTAACCCGAGACGTTCCCCTTCGTTACGGGGAACTCCCGCTGCGTCGAAATACAACGCTACGGGGAACGAGTACCAGCTAGCCCCCACCGAGAACAGGCGCCCCTGGTGTGAAACATCTGGCACACTCAGAGGCGCTACGCCAGGAGTTGACAAAATCCCACTAGACTAAGAATCATAATCCTTATTTGGTGTGGTAAGGGAAAGATGCCTCAGCAACTTCAAAATTGAAATATGACCTGTATAACCTAAGCAGGTCCTTCCTTCAACTCCTAACCCGTCTAAAGGGAAAACTCCTTTCTTTGGAAGCCCAAAAACCAGGCTCTCTTGCACCGTCCATGCAACAGAGGATAAATACCTGAAAAATTAAAAGCCTCCGGTCCTATAGAGACCGGGGATGAGAGAAAGTTTATAATTCCAAAATTCCAGTCACCTGTCAGCCTGCAACAACAGGATTCATCCAAGAAGCTACAGGATCAAATGGAGGTTATGGGACGGTCCCACGTGCCCACCCTCAGAGCATACGGAGGCAGAATGCGCCATAGAGGCTCTGAACATGGATGAGAGGTCCCGGAAGGGTGTAGAAATTCCCGTACTGAAGCCAATGGGCAGTAAACACTGGGTTCACCCTCCCTTAAATTATCCTGCATAGCCAGGAGTTCCAGAAGAAATTAGAACTAAAGAGATCTAAACCCCCTCAAGGGCCAGACCCAAAGATTCCAATCTTCAGGACGCGGGTGGAATAAAGAGCCCGCCGCCTGAGTCAACAGATCTCCCCTAATTGGTAACTGCCATGGGGAGCCTGCCAGGAGACTAACCAGGTCGGAAAACCAAATCCGTGTCGGCCAGAATGGAGCTACAAGAATAATATCTACTCCATACCTCCTTACTCTTTACAGAACTCCAGGGAGCAAAGACACCGGGGGAAAGGCGTACAGACGTCGCCTCGGCCACGTCTGTACCATAGCATCCAGGCCCAAAGGCGCAGGGTGCGAAAGAGAGAACCAGAGCGGGCAATGCGAATTCTCATGAGAAGCGAATAAATCCACCTCCGCCTGGCCAAATCTCTCCCAAATGAGCTTCACCACCTCAGGGTGAAGCCTCCATTCCCCGGGCCTCGGCCCCTGCCTCGACAGGGTGTCCGCTCCCACATTCTCAACCCCAGGTATATACATGGATCTCACAGAGAGAAATTTGTCCTTAGACCACAGTAATATATGATGGGCTAACTTACACAGAGGTCGAGACCTCAAGCCCCCCTGATGGTTGATATAAGAGACCACAGATACATTATCAGACCTAACCAGGACATGATGGCCTCTGAGATCTGGGAGAAAATGCCTAAAGGCAAAAAACACTGCCATCATCTCGAGGAAATTAATATGTCGAGAAAGATGGCGGTCTTCCCAGACCCCCCGGGTGAAACGGCCCTCCATAACCGCACCCCAGCCAGTGCGGGAAGCATCCGTGGTCAGAATTTTTCTGTGACCCGAAGTTCCCAACACCTGGACTTGAGACAGGAACCGAACATCTTTCCAACTGACTAGAGCACGTAGGCACCTGGACGTAACTCTAATCGTGCGGAAGGGGTTACCCCTCGGGGAAAACCCCCTGGTCCTGAGCCACCACTGCAGGGCCCTCATATGGAGCAAGCCGAAGGGAATTACCACTGAAGCGGCTGCCATAAGGCCCAAAACTCTTGGAAATCGTTTTACAGTGATGGCCTGACCTAGCCTAATCGTCTTGACCTCAGTTAAGATACTCTCGATACGAGTTTGAGTTAGTTGGCCTCGCATGGCTTGCGAATCCCACTCTGTCCCCAGGAATGTTGTTCTTTGCTGGGGACACAAGGAACTCTTCTTAACATTGAGTCTTAATCCCAAGCACTGAAGATGACGCAAAACAACATCTCGATGTTGGATTGCCAGGCTCTCTGACTCTGCAAGAATTAGCCAATCATCTATATAATTAAGAATGTGAATCCCCTGAAGTCTCAATGGAGCAAGGGCTGCATCCATACATTTCGTGAACGTGCGAGGAGATAAGGCTAGGCCGAAAGGAAGAACCCTATATTGATAAGCTTTTCCCCCAAAAGCAAATCTAAGGAACTTCCTATGATAAGGAATGATGGAAATATGAAAATAAGCATCCTTAAGATCTATCGTCACAAACCAGTCCTCGGATCTAATTTGTTGAACGATATTAGGTATAGTAAGCATCTTGAACTTAAATCTCCTCAGAGATCTGTTCAAAACCCTAAGATCTATTATAGGACGAAGTCCACCATCCTTTTTAGGAACAATGAAGTACCGGCTATAAAAACCGAATTCCCTCTCCCGAACGGGGACAACCTCTATCGCCTCCTTTGCTAAAAGGGAATTAACTTCATCTTCCATCACCTGGCTTTGATCGGCAGGAACCAAAGTGTGCAACACCCCCTGAAAATGAGGTGGTTGAATTTTAAATTGGATCCTATAACCCTTCTTAACTATATCCAGAACCCATTTCGATATATTCGGAAGGCCTTTCCAGGCGTCTAAATAATCTGAAAGCGGGATGAGTCTTTCTGGGCTAGTCTCAGGTGATAAAGCAGATTTTACAGTGACCTGAAGCAGTTTACTGGCAGGACATAACTGAATCTTTTTCTTCTCTTTTTCAGCAGACCTCAAGAGGGTCGAATGAGACAGGGTTTTTAATAGTGCCGTACATTCGTTAGAAATGGGTGTAACCAGAGTCTGGTTACATCGATTTCCTGAGGGCTCCGTGGAGCGAAGTTTTAAAATTGTCACACGGAGGGGGACACCCTCTGAGGCCTGCGGATCCCGTCATGGCCTCTTGGCCGAAGCCTTCCTGCCCTGAATGACGGTCCTCAGATCCGCCTTCTGAGCCGGGGCTTTCGACCGAGCGAGTTGCCTCCGGAGCCAGGCCTTTTGCGGGGGTACCCGGGAGGCAACACTCTCCTTCTGCTGCTGGATGTGAGAGGAGCTGGAGGCGGCGCCCTCGCGAGACTGCCCCCTGGCGGCAGGCTCGCGAGGTTTGGGATGACGGCGGGGAATCAGCTGTTTGAATGCGGCTGACTGCCTCCTCGTCTCCTGAAACCTCTCGACGACATTATTAACGCCGTCGCCGAAGAGGCCACGAGGAGAGAGGGGGGCATCGAGCAGACAAGCCCTGTCCTTGTCGCCGATACCCGCTAGCGTCAGCCACAGGTGCCTCTCCGTAGCCACCAGTGCTGCCATAGAGCGGCCGATTGCACGGGCCGTCTCCTTGGTGGCACGGAGAGACACGTCTACCGCACGACGAAGTTCTCGAACATCGTCGTAGGAGACTTCCCCACTCTCATCCACTTCCTTTAGCAGGTCAGCCTGGTATGCCTGAAGCAGCCCCATAGTGTGCAGGCAGCTACCAGCCTGACCCGCCGCCATATATGCCTTCCCCACCAAAGCTGATGTTGTACGGCAGGGCTTGGTGGGGAGCGCCGGAGCCTGCAGAGACGATGCCGCGTCGGGAGAGAGATGAGAGGCGAAAGTCTCCTCCACCCGCGGCATCGTCCCATAACCCATCTCCCTCGCTCCCATTATATCTGAATATATGTGCGTATTGGGACCGGAAATACGGGAGGAGAAGGGTTTATTCCATGTCCTCGACACCTCGGTGTGAAGATCATGGAAAAATGGCAGACTACGGCGTGGAGGTTGTGACCGGGTCTGCAGGAAACGTTCATCCAGCTTGCTTTTAACGGCCGTTTCCTGCACCTGCGGTGGCCATTCGATATTTAACTTGGCCACCGCTCTAGTCACAACATCCAGCAGCTCCTCAAAAGCAGGGGAATGGGATGGCGGTGTCACACATTCCTCTGCCTCGACACCCACAATATCTAACTCCTCAGAGCTAGATAAGTGAAGCATCGGGCCTGTTTCGGGGACGGGAGAAGCCGCAGCGCGGGCTCCCGAACCCTGAGCGGGAAAGATGGATTCAGCATTGGAATGTTGAGAAAGGACCTCAGTCGTCTCAACATCCATTGCTAAATCCTTTTGTGATCCCCATGAATGCAGTCGCCGCGCTGCCTCAGCAGACGCGGGTCCTGATCCACAGGGAGCACGTGGTTGACCTGACTCTTTATCGAATAGAGCCAGGCGGGAACGGAGCTTTCTTAGGGGCAACTTTTCACAATGCTCACAGGCAGCACCCTCAAGTGTTGCCCGAGCATGCTCCATTCCCAAACAAACCACACAAAGAGCATGAGTATCTCCTTCACAAAGAAAACGTGGGCAAGGAGGTACACACTGTTGAAATTTCTTTTCCGCCATAATAAACTCTTTCCAAAAGACAGACAACACCAAATAGAACAGACAGTAACACAGAGCGCTGCTGAAGAACAGAAGCTGTCATTTCCTTGTTCCTGTGACCCTTATATAGCGTCCGGGTCACCGTCACATGTGACGTCATGACGCACGATGACGCGCACCAATCCAGATTGGGATAGTTGTATAGTGACTTCAGATAGCGCATGCCGAAGGCATTCCCCGTAGCGTTGTATTTCGACGCAGCGGGAGTTCCCCGTAACGAAGGGGAACTGATTTTTAGTGGAAAAATGGTAACATCAATGTAACATTAATACAACAGCTATATGAACTATAAACAATAAGCAATACTTTTTAAACATGTAGTAATTAATTAATTTATACATGACACAATTTAAAGGGATGGTTAGAGTAAAATCAATCTAGCAGGGCCGGAGTGGGGCCACTTTTCAGCCCGGGAGTTTCAGGCCCAAGACCGGCCCACTTTTTCCATGGTGGAATTCCAAATTAGCACTTTTTCTAAATTGGATAAATGAAGCAACAGTTCAGCTATTGTGTAGTTTGTATTAATACCATGGTTCAACAAATAATGTAAAGGTTAAATAATAATTCACTTAGACTTTATAAGAAGCAATTGCGACTTTATCACACAATTCTTACTTTATATTTCGCAATTCTGACTTTATATCACACAATTCTGACTCTATATCTTGCAATTCTGACTTTATAAGCAACTGCAACTTTATTTCACGCAGTTCTGACTTTATATCTTGCCATTCTGACTTTATAACACACAATTGCGCCTTTATATCACGCAATTCTGACTCTATCTCGCAATTCTGACTTTATAACACGCAATTGCGACTTTATTTCAGGCAATTCTGACTTTATATCTCGCAATTCTGACTTTATAACACGCAATTGCGACTTTATTTCACACAATTTTGACTTTATATCTCTCAATTCTGAGAAATAAAGTCAGAATTGCGAGCTGTAAACTCGCAATTGTGAGATAAAAAGTCGCAATTATCTTTTAAAATGTTTTATTCTGTGGCAGAAACAAAGCTTCCATACCTCCTGACCTCTTCCTCCCATCCATCCTCCCTGACGCGTACCGTTACGGTAGGGCCGGCCCAGCTATCGGTAGGCGCCGGCGGTGCCGCGGTAGCCTACCTGAGAAAACGTTTTGGAAAAGACGTGTTATGGACCCAACCAACTCTATAGGGGGGGAGGGGAGAACTCCCTCACATGGTACAACCCATGCAGAGGCTGCGCGCTGCGGTGTCAGAATGCGGAACGTGTGTAGCCTAATGTAACTAACGTGACATTGAAATGTGAAAAATATATATATATATATATATCCTCGACCGGCCCAAAAGTGAAGCGGCCCACCGGGAATTCTCCCGATTCTCCCGATTACCCACTCCGGGCCTGCAATCTAGTGTCCTTTGCACCATGACCTCGAGCCAAACACCAACCCCCCAGAAGCCTTTTTTCCCTTTGTCGAACATTATTAAAGTTAGAGCTTATTAGAGAAATCAGCCGGATGGCTTAGTACAGGCTCTAATGGATCCTAGGTTGTATCTTGTAATTTACCCCACTAATAATGCCCAGAATGGTACCAAACTTCTACAGTAGCACAAATAGGTTCTGTACTCATAAAGTGAAGCATTGGAAAGTTTGTAAGTACATCAGGAGTTTATTTAAATAACACTTGCCTGATGGCTAATGCTACCGCTAACCCGGTCGTCGAGGTCACTTAAGTGATTTGGGAAAAGCACGTAAATGTCCTGGCAGAAAGCCCGTATATCCAACATTTTTTATAATTTTTTTCCGAAGTGTTGACAACTTAGTGTTAACTAATAATCGTTGCAAACTGGTACTACCAACAAAATATTAGTGCATTCAACTGGGCGTCGTTACACTACATCCTTATGCACCGCTTTCTGTCAGGACTTTTACGTGCTTGTCCCAAATCACTGAAGTGACCTCGACGACTGGGTTAGCGGCAGCATTAACCATCAGGCAAGTGTTATTTAAATAAACTCCTGATGTACTTACAAACTTTCCAATGCCTGGTTTTATGGGTACAGAACCTATTTGTGCTACTGTAGAAGTTTGGTACCATTCTGGGCATTATTAGTGGGGTAATTTACGAGATACATCATAGGATCCATTAGCGCCTGTACTAAGCCATTCGCCTGATATCTCTAAATAAGCTCTAATTTGAATTATGTTCGACTAAGGGGAAAAAAAAGCTTCTGGGGGGGTTGTTTGGCTCGATGTCATGGTGCAAAGGACCCTAAGGTTGATTTTACTCCGAACCATCCCTTTAACAAGTTGTATGAGTTAACAATGTATTATAAACATGAATTAACAATGAAAAATAGTAAATTTATAGATTAGCATTACCTTCATTTCTTTACACAATGTATTTGTATCCCAGTGTAAAAAAAAAAAAAAAAATACTATAGTTTTCAAGCTACAAGCTAATCAAAGAAGCATTTACTTTTTATGGTATTATGGAAGTAATAAACTTTAAAAGAAAGTGTAAACTGAATGTAATGTTTTCAGTTGCTTTTGAGACACAAATGAATATGTATATAGTTTAAATTAGCTGAATTTTTGTTCTACTTGAATATTTCTTCTATTGTCTTTGAAATATGCTTAAAGAGTGTCGAATGTACGGACAATCATTTATGGTAAACTAAAATATATATTTAATGAAATTTCTATTGAAACTTGTACGTTATGTATTTAAATATATTTGTAATTACACATTTGTAATGATGAAGTTGCAATTTAGTATTTTAAATGTAATATCGAATAACACACTTGTCACGGTCACTACATTTCCCATCATCCTCCCTGGCCCTCACCTGCATGCACTTCCTCTGTTTTCAATGTTCAGTTTCCATGGTTACCGTCATTATTAGTTCTTTGGTTTCAGCTGTGTGTCATTTAGTAGCTCGTAGTTTGTTATTTAAGCCTCACCCTTGCCTTCACTCTTTGTCCAGTCTCTGTTATGTTTAGATGTGTTTGCACTGCCTATTTGCTTGTTTTTTTAAAAATATAATTAAACTTATTAGTGTTTTATGAGAACCTGAGTCTTCTATCTTCAGCTACCCTGCATGCATCGTTACAACACTAATTAAAATTATAATCAAGTACTTTACATGTGCTTCTATATGTTATTTAACACATCAGAATAAGCATACTTAAAGCACAACAAAGGATTACTAAAACATAAAGATTTAATATTTGTTTTAATTTAATATTTAATATTACATTTTCATTAATACAGAGTACAATTGTTGTTGTTGTTTTTTATATATATATTTAAGATTTGTACACTACAAGTGCCCATTCAATAACATTAAATCAACTTTTTCTTCTTTTTCACTTATAATATGTATTAGTAGTACTAGTATTATTCAGTTATAATGTTGGTTCATTGAAAACTATTGGACTGAATCAATTTACTGAGTAAACTAGGTTGTAAAACAGCATTCTCACCACTAAAAAACTGACAAAAAAAATTTTTTTCCCCCATCGCTTCTCATTGTAGAAAGCAGTTTGCTAGTGAGTAAGATTTACTATTTTGAAAACAGTTACTTTTAGTTAGTCACTTCTCAACACAGAAATTACACAGTCTTTCACAGTGTTATTCCATTCCTTTAAATACATATTTTCTGACTACTAACATTCAGGTTGGAATAAAGAGCAAGCCATCTAATTTTTCCAGATAGATGTAGCATTTTGCCTGGGATCAAAGGGACATTATGTCCTTAATAGCAAGTGCATTCCATTTGCTATTTGATGTGTATGGGTGCGGCGCAGGCCTGTCATTCTGCGGCAGAATGAGCCCAGGCTAAAGAGATAATATTTCAATAACACAGTGGCCTGATCATAAAGTAACTCAATGGAAATGTGTAAGAGCCTCGGGCTACTCAGCAGGACAGTCAGCAGTCAAATCATTTCACTTCCCTGTCTCTCTCTCTCTCTCTCTATCTCTCTCTCTCTCTCTCTCTCTCTCTCTCTCTCTCTCTCTGTCTGTCTCTCTCTCTGTCTCTCTCTGTCTCTCTCTCTGTCCTTCTATCTGTCTACCCATTTCTCACTTTTCACTTTTTCTCTCTAACCCCCCATTCTCTTGCTCTTATTTCTGCGCTCTCTGTGCACACACACATATATTCACATGTATTGCATGAAAATAGTGCCCATGCGTACTCATGAAAAAAAAAAATTAGAGGAAAAGAAAACTGGCCTACATACTGAAAATGAGCCCTACTTATTCATACTTTTGACCAAGATAAAAGTGTTTTGTCTGAGAGCACAATTAGGCCAGAAATATACTTGAGGATGCGAATGCTTAGCAGATGCTTGGCTAACGCAAGCATGTGTTGTACATATTTAACGTTCCTATTCCATTCAAGTATCTAAGCGCTGGAGTTGAATTCCTGTTGCCTAGATAGAAAATAACTGCCCGATGGCATGGCAAGATGGCTGTCGACTTCCCTTTAAGGGGCTTCAACTAACTTGCTGATTAAAATTCTCTTTAAACTGCAGCTGCCACAGTTGTTTGCAGCAAAGGAGGCAGGAAAGCAGTCACGTTTATTAACAATACCTGACGCGCAGGAGCACAGGAGTATATAAAAAATGCAGGAGGATAACAACCAACTAAACATAGATGAGAAATCAAACAGCTAAACAAGGAGCAGGTGAATCAAATCAATTAAACAATGAGTCGCTATGACAATAAATGAAAACACGCTAAGGAACCATGGAAACAAAAAGGAAACAGGACACAATTGTCTACAAACTAAAAGTCCATGAAAGTGAAATACAACTGAACAATACAGTAGCTCTGTCATCCAATAACAGAGACATCCAAAAAAGGAATGCTTTAACTTCAAACTTGTTGGTGAGTAAACTAATTCTGACAACAATTTACTTCAATAATAAATATGAAGAAATTATGTTATTCGTTGAGACAATTGTTTCCTTTTTGTGGTCACTATGGGCAATATATTGTGATAATTTTGATGGACACATTACATTTTGGTGAATTTGTTCAAATTGTTCAAATCAGTGAAACAATTCAAAACAAATGCATGTCTCTATGTGTATTTTTTTATGTATTAAAAGGTTTATGATATGAATATTGTTGTTTATTATTACCTATTATTATATTTGTGCATATTAAGGAAAATAATTAAACATAATAAACAATGAGTGAATGGGATCACATTTTATTTTAATGTCTTTTTGTTACAGTGTAATAACACAAGTAAGTACTGAGTAATAATAATTAACATAATATAGGCTATAGTTCATATAGGTTTAGAGTTAGGTTTTGGTTTAGTGCTAGTTGTTTGTAATTATGCATAATTTACTGTTATTACTATAGTAAATACGTATATATGTAATTGATTATATGTGGATTATGTAATCAGATTCCCAAAATGAAATACTTGTAATTAGATTATATATATAAGACTACAGTTACTTTTTTATAATTATTTCTTAATATTCACAAAAGGGCAGTAAATTATTAATTATTAATTTTTCATTTTGATTATTTTGACAAAATGTTCATGGCTCCCAGAATATTTTGTTGTATGACTATCTGATCATGCAATATATCAAAATAAAAAATAAAAACAATATAAAGAGCTTTTAAACAGAACAAAAAAACATTTTGAGCAAAAAGCTGAGAAAAACGTGTTTTAAAGACTACACCCAGAACAGATTCAGATTGATGATCAAAACAAAGATGGAGTAGATTGAGTCCAAAGCTTGCACATTTCATATACCTCGTCCTGGGTCGACATTTAATTCAGTAAATTAGGCATATTTTGATTTATAGACTGTTTAATGTTGAGGATCGCGTAATTTTACATGCATCTGCTTACATATGCTTTCGCTTGTTTCTGCTTCTTCTTCACATGTCTTGTGATCAGGAGATTCAGTCAAAGCCACTGTATAGTAAAGCCTGCAACATTTAGCCCCCCAAAAAAAAAAAAAAAAACGGCTATGGCTAATGCTAACGCTGCGGCTCTGGGGTAAGCAGGGAAAGAGACCAGAGGCTGTTTTTTTAATGGATGTCAAGGAAGAAAGAGGCTTCACTACACTGAATAAACCACTTTTGTGGGGAAAGAGGTGATCATTTAATGAATCAACCACCTGTCCGCTAATCTTCAACATGTTTTACGCTAAACAATACTTTTGTTGGGAACAATATGTGGATTTTACTATGATTAAAAAGGTTATTTTATAAGAGAAGGCAGAGAATGGAATGTCGTGAGAGGTGGGACTCATTTACGGCATTACAATAGCATGTAATAGTAATATTGAGTGATATTGTATTGTCTAAAGAAAGTAAAAAAAATACCAACGTTTTCTTTCTTTGGCTTTCAGGTTTTACCAGTTATTATAAGACTTGGATTGTAATGACTAAAACTGCAGTGTGTCTATTTATTTTGATATAACGCTTTTTAAAGAATGACGGTAAAAAAATAAAAAAAAATAAAACATATTTTTTATTAATTAAATATGTATTGAATTACATTTCCCTGCAGTGACTAATTTGCAGCTAAGAGATATCCACACTCTTTTTTCCACAGTAAAGCATATTCCACAAGCAATGCAGTCCTACTGTAATTTTACTAGCGATATAGCACCAAATATAGAACATTTATTTACAAGACCAACACACTAATCCACAAGAAACTGATTAACTTAAACTGTAACTGACTATCATAAAACTCTGAACGGCGGGCACTGACGTCACTGCCATTACATGTTAAGGCTTGCCTTACGTGATCCATAAGCTGTTACGCTTTCTCCAATGTTAAAACCCCAGACCCCCTCAATCTCTCCAATAATGAGACAATCTCTAATTTAGTACTCTTTCAGAAGATGTGTCATAGCGCCCCCTACAGTATAACAGTGAAAACACAGAAAGCCGTAAATTCCCGTCATTGGCGGGGAAGCGTTGTCTCATAAATGACAGAAATTTTCGTCAATGGCGAGGGCAGAGTTAATGTACTTCTTGTTGTTGATAACAAAGAGTGGAATAAACGTTCATTTTCTTTGCAAATCTATATCAATATGCTACAAGATTATTCTATTCAAATCAGTGTGATCATTTTGTTAGGTCAAAAGTAATCAAAAAGTAATCAGGTTATATTACCTAAAATGTGCACTGTAATAGATTACGTTTCTAGCTACAATTTCCATCATGTAATTTGTGTTCAGTAATGGATTGCATGTTGTATCTCATCTACCCAGCACTGCGTGTAACAAACATTTGGAATTGGCTACAGTCCTGTGTGGCTTAAATAATAGTTCTTCTGATTTGGAAAAAAAGAGGTATATTTAATAATGTCAAACTAAAGGCAGAAAAATATCCAAATGTATATTTTTGATATTTCACAAATTGGAATCAGACTATTGAATTTCACAAATTGAAATTCTGTTAAGCAAGAAAATCCCTTAAAACCGGCTGTTTAAACCTCATACACTAATACAGAGGCCTTACTGAGTGCATAAGGACTTACTGACAAACTAACTGCAAACTGCAAAACAGATGCTTCCTTTTGTTACTGCTGTCTTATACATCATCCAACTCCTTACATCTCATCTAGTTTCCGCCTTTATGGTTCATTCTCCTTTATCAGAAGAGCTTAAAGTCAGGGTGTGTCACTTTAAAAGGGGTGAGACATCTAATGAGGCTTTGTGGCAAAGCTGCGGGCACCTATGTTTGGAACCGGACGTGTTTTTGGACAGCTAAGATGATGCTGCTCTGAGCCTTGCCCAGGTAATGCTGCTCTTAAAAGAGCGGATTTGCCTAATGCAACCTGAGCTTGTCAATCAGAATGCCGGCTACAAAGAGCTCCCCTCAAACATAGCTGGAGATTTTTTACATGTTGAGCTTTAATTGGTGCTTATAGAAGACAGTAAACTGAATCAGAAAGCAGAAACGGCAGAGATGATGGGCGTGTTAGTTCATTCAGAGCTCAGAAGAAATGAACTGCGCTGCAAACGTTCTGCTGATGCGGACAGTCAGCACAGGGTACAAATTAGGATGGCTGAGACCAAAAGCTATTGCATGAAAAATAGAGGCATTATTATCAGGTTCTAGTCCGTGTAAACTCTTGTGAAAAAGAAGTGTGCTTAAGTGTATTGAATGTGCAATTGTTGTGAATATTTGAGTTTACCATTAATGCTTGTCAGTAGATTCAGCAGTATACTTTAAGCATTATTAAAAGACAATTGAAGAAATTATCATATTACATACATAAATGTACTTAAACCCTACTTATCTAATAAAAAAGCACTTTAAAGTTTGGCTATTTGATTTTAATATAAATGAATACATTTTCTTTTAAAAATAATTAACATGCAATTAAGAGTCCAAAAACATTATATTTAGTTTGCACTTAACTCTTTCCCCACCAGCATTTTATATAAAAAGAAATTGCTTGCCACTGCCATGATTTTTGATCATTTTCATCAAAACTTCCATGGCCCCCAGAAAATGTTGTGGTATGAATATCTGGACATGCAATTTATCAAAAGAAAGAACAGAGTATCTGCTTTAAAAGCGTTTTATTTTAGTTCATGCATTCTTTTTTTTGCCAACACTCATAAAAGAAGGAACATTTTGAACAAAAAGCTGAGAAAATCGTGTTTTTGTAAAAAAAAAATACAAAGTGCATAAGCAGTGCTTTTATTGCTTGTTTCTTTATTGCTTGATGCGTAATAGTGTCCCCTACCGTAAAACAGTGAAAATGTCTCTGGTTAGGACTGTAACCATGATTCCCTGAGAAGGGAACAAGATGCTGCGTTTGACGTAGATTATATGGGAACGCCTCTGCGTGTTTGCGTCCTGACGCATCAGTCCAATGGTATGGCGGGACATCATCTCATAGCATGTGACGTCATGACCAGGAAGCTATAAAACGCACCTGTACCAAATAATGTCAGCTTCGGATTGGCCGAGGCAATTCGATCACAGGCATGCAGGAAGTATGGTAGGGTAACACAGCGCCTCGTTCCCTTTTCAGATAATGTTAATACCCACTACACCTTACTGACCAGTGCCTGTCCCAATGTGAATCATGGCAAGCACAAATCTAGGACATAAGCACCTGGGACCTCATATTGGAGTCCAAGTCCTTTTAGTAAACCTCACAAATGTGTGTGGAGAGGACCAGTGCGCCGTGCCACATACTTCTTGTAAGGACACCCCTGACAAAAAGGCTTTTGAAGCCGCCATACTCCTAGTAGAGTGTGCTCTGACAGCTATAGGTGAAGGCTGACAACACCTCTCGTAGGCAAGAGAAATAGCCTTGACTATCCACTTGCTTATTGATTTCTTAGTTGCTGAGAGGGGAACCTTTCTTGGGTGACCCAAAGCAGACATACAATTGATCAGATCTATGCCTCAGGGCAGCTCTGTGGACATTAGGGGTTGAACGACTTCAGATTTTTTGAAGTCGACTGTTATGACATCAAAGTCGAGTCGACGTTGACTAGTCACTCACGTCATTCATAAAAACACAAGAGATGGGACTGCTTTGCAACATGCCCCAATTTGCAATTTATTAGCAGAAAATGATACAGATGCTGACAGACAGTTCATAATATGTTGCAACTTAACGGTAACAATGCAACAATAACTCCCGTTTTAGTGCAAACATTTTTTAGTGATGCATTATGTTGGCATAACAATGCCATTTATGCAAGATGGGCTGTAAGCCTACTCACTGTCACAGTCCTGCTCATTCACAGTTTTTACTTTTCGATCATGGTTTGCATGTTTAGTGAAGTTTCTAATTGACCGTTCGCAAAGACCCTCCCCTTTAGTTACTGTTGCTATGTCCGACACAGTGAAATATACATCGCGGAGCAGAGAGGACACTGACAACGTGCTGACAAGACAGGACAGAGCAGGTTACTTTTAATATGTAAACAAAGTCTCAACTTTCATATTTGGTCGTTTTATAAAGAAATTTAAACAATAAATACCGTTTTGTGGCTCTTTAATGTGTCGTGACAGATCGCTGTAGAGCCTCTTAAAGTTGCTCGTGAACCGATCATCTCTTCCTTCTAGTTAATTTATAGCATCAAATAAACATGAATATACATAAGAAGGAATGTTGTTTTAAACGCGGAAAGACGTCAGTAGTACACGCCGTTATTCAAGTTCAAATCCTCCAACGTTAATCTACTAACTCTCCTGACTGCTTTGTCGGACAGAAATGGCGGATTCGGCGGATTATGATTGGTCAGATCGCCTGTCAATCAAACTCCCTGCGAAGGGTAAATTTACTGCTGTCGAGATGATTTGCATTCCTCACTTAACATTAGCGGATGCCTTTTCAGATGAGTGTGCATTGCACTTGTACTTTTGTTGTACTTCAGGACAGACTTACTTTCCAAGTGACATTTTTACAAGCTTCATCTTTAGTGAAGTATTTCCACACACTTGATGGTGACAATCATAGTGTCACATGATCAACGCGACTAGTCGACGTCAAGCTTAAAGCGTCACGGCATTGCATTAAGGTCGACTAGTCGACTAATCGACTAGTCGGTTCAACCCCTAGTGGACATAAGCGTCCAGTGCTCTGACTGGACATAGAAAATTTAGCTTCTCCCGGTTTGACATCTGAAAAGGAGGTGGGCATCTCCTCAGAAGGCTGGAAACCGTTGCACCAGAGACATCGAAGGTGGCGGAGTTGGCAGAACGAGTCCCTGAGGGCACAGAGGAGAAACGGGCACACTTTGATGTGATGAGAGCCGCAAACGGAGGGCCCTGCCCTCAGAGGCATGACACCACTGGTGTTAGAACCTCTTAGCCAAAACCTTCTTGGAGACAATGTGTCAAGTGTTGATTGATTCCCAATCTCTTTGCGGGGGGGCTATGGGTGGGGCGTGAGAGGCAACACTCTGCTGGAGCAAGTCAGTGGCTGCAGCTCTTTTATTGCGTCCAGGCTTACTAGCAGATTCCCTTAGCAGGTCGGCCTGGCATTGACAGAATCTATTCACTCAGCGGCTATATTTGCAACGCCTCCAGGCAGCAATTTCGGGCAATAAAAGACCAAGTCCACCTATCTATTTGAATGAGGGAATCCTAAAATCTCAAATACTGCTTGCCGTATATTTCAACATATTTCAAATCACCAACAAAATCTGACATGAACTATCCCATAAATGTTGTTTCTTATTCCAAAATAGCGTTAAAAAGCGTATTTTTCAGGCAAGAAGAGCCAATGCGAATGTGCAGTCCTAAGTGCGGGTCTTCTAACGGCAGCTGCAGTGACGCAATGGGCCCTATTTTAACGATCTGAAACGCAAGTGTCAAGCGCAAAGCGCAAGATAAATGCCTCTTGCGCCAGGCGCAAATCTAAAATGGGTTGGTCTGAAGTAGCTTCATTATTCATAGGTGTGGTTTGGGCGTAACTTGAAATAAACTTGAAATAAATTACTTAAACAATCATCGATTGGCTCTTTTACTTAGAAGGCAGGACATATTCCGCCATACTGCGCATTGCAGTTTCTCCAATTCAAAAGTAATAGGAGTGAACCGTCTTTTTGTATCTATAGTCTTTGGTACAGTATAAGCCTTGCCCACCTAGGTTGAAGTTGTTGTGCACTGCCTGGTGGACAAGGTCAGGGCCTCCAGGGGCGAGGGCGATTCAGGGGGGAGATAGCTCAAAAGCATCTCTTCTACCATTGGCATCGCCCCATACCCAAGTTCCTTCAGCCTCATTATCGATGAATATTTAGACCAGGGGTGTCCAATTCTGCTCCTGGAGGGCAACTGTCCTGCAGAGTTTAGCTCCAACCCCAATTAAACTCAACTGAAACAGCTAATCAAAGTCTTATTAGGCATGCTAAAAACTTACTAGCAGGTATGTTGAGGCAAGTTGGAACTAAACTCTGCAGGACCGAGTTTGGACACCCTGAACTACACTTGAGGGCTGAAGACACTGGCAGAAAATGGCTTATTCCTCGACCTCGACACCTCGGTGTGGAGGCCGGGAAAAACTGAAGGCCCGATTTGGAGGTTGTGCTTTATTTGGCAGGAAGCGTTTGTCAAGTTTACTTTTTACGACAATCCTCCTGCCTATCGGCCGACCAGTCAATATTCAGTTTAGCCACAGCCCAGCAGAATTATAGCCTCCATTAGCTCCTCATAAGCAGGGGAGGGAGGTGGCAAGTCCTCAATCTCCCCGGCCTCCATACATAGAGTACTTGCTGAAGGCACAGAAGCTGAATTTTTTTGGACGAGATGTGCTTTATAGCTTACTGGTCAAAATATCACACGCTACGGAATAGCTTTGCTATTGACTGATTTCATACATGCTTCAAGATACAATCAAGCAGAGGCGTTCCCATAGCGTCTATGTCAGACGCAGCCTGGAGTTCCCTTGAAAAAGGAACATGGATTGCCTGAAAATTCCATCAATGGTTGGGAAAGAGATGAGTCTTTTAAAGTACAATATTTCCTTAATAAGTATTCTTTTAACAAGTATGCTAAAGTCTCACATCGTCCCAAACCTGTATGCTGTTTGTTTCTTGGAACATAAAAAGAGAAAATATTAAATCAGCTAAATGACATTGAGGCCAGCTATTCCAAATCAATAGTTCATTCAGTATGATGATGAAATTTAAGTACATTTTCACTGAAAGTCAGCAGTTCTCAAATCTTATTCTCCATTCTGCACATTCAAACTGGTCAGATTTGTGTGGGTTCGATTTAAAAGTTTCAGTGGTAGGTAGGTAGGTTGGTTAACTTTATTGTCCCCTGTAAAAGCTTCAGTGGAAATGAAGCTTTTCAGTTAATAACATCATAATTGTTGGTCTGTTCCCAAAGGTATCAAATGGTTTCAGAAGACTCGACAAATTATTGGATTCAAAAACACTATAATATGACAGTACAATAGGATGAAATAAAACACAGGTGTGTAGAGATGTTTTTTGAAAGTTTAAAACTATGTTGTATGCAAAGGAGCAATGCCATATTCTTCCAAATATCCACAGACTAAATGTGTTAAAAATGTGTTCCACAGAAACATTTTATGTTATTCACAATATATATACAGTATATATATATATTTTTTTCAATCTTTGCATAATTTTTAGGTTCTAACTTAACACGCCTACTGTTTTAAGTGACTATGAGAAAATATGAGAAAAATGTAGTTTAGTTTAGAGAACTGGAGAGATTGTTTTACTTTACTGTTTTTTATCTCTCTCCCAAACACAACTCTTCCCCACCGTCTCTCTTTCTCACACCATGAGTCCCTGCTGAAGCTTTTATGGCCTGTGCAGCCTCACAGAGCCGCTGGATGAATTGTTTGATAGCCCAGGGCATGACGAAGAGAGAGAGGCCATAAATAGGATTGAAGTTTAAATGGAATAATATGACCGGGGAAAACAGAGGAGAGAGAGAGAGAGAGAGAGAGAGAGAGAGAGAGAGAGAGAGAGAGAGAGAGAGAGAGAGAGAGAGAGAGAGAGAGAGAGAGAGAGAGAGAGAGAGAGAGAGAGAGAGAGAGAGAGAGAGAGAGAGAGAGGATGAAGAGGTAAGAATGAGGTGAGAAGTTCGTGCAGAAAGCTGCTCTCTCATTTACAATGAGTTTAGTTCAGGATAACTATTATGAAATCTAGTTTGCTCTGGATGCATAAGCTGAAAATGAGATTCAGTTCAGTCTGATTCCTATATAGTTAAACTGAAAACTTTAACATTAAGTTAGCCTGCGGGCACATTGTGAGTTAGCCTTTTGTCCAAATTCCTAAAGGAATGCTAATGGAAATTCTGTCATAAATCAGGATTCCCAATCCTAATGAGGAACAAGAATGGACCTATTAATTTTTTCTTTCAGAACTGCAGTTTATCCAGCAGGATCTTGTTTGATTATACATTGTCAAGGGTGAGTGGATGTGAATGTGATCTCACATTAAGAACAGTTCTGTCTCATTGATTTGTCTTGCACAGAGTGACACCTCACGCTGAAGATTAATCGACGGGACTGAGCACGTCACACCAGCAGCGCTGACTGTCCTTGTCACAGCACTGATCAACTGAAAGTCATTGAAACTAGATAGATGTAGATATCTGCATTTACTAAAAAAGAAATGAAAATAAACATCTGGATTATTTTAGCTCAAACTAATTCAATATAACTAAAATACACATTTGCAAGGTGCTTATTTGCTGACTGCTTGCTATTATAATAGACTTTCAGAAAAATAGCACTCTTGCTTGAGTGATATTGTTTAAATGGCAGATTCCAACCTTTACTATTACTTTTACTGTAATGTGCTTGTGACATAAACTGTAAAACTGTCAACCCTGTTACTGTAAACTCTATACTTTTCATATTTGTCTCCAAATTTAGCCAATTTAAACAAATTATTTATCTGATAAAAAATATTTATCTGAAAAAAAAAATCAAACTGGAAAAGGCAGTTTAATAAATGTTGTGAAATGTATGTTTAAAGGCTTATTCACACAAAGAACAATAACTATAAAGATAACTATAATGATAGCTTTAGTGTCCTCATCAACGCACGATATCGTTCTGTTTTTTTTTCTTCTGCCTGCTGCTTTAAATGCTCAAGCTCTCTAGAGCAGGAAGGATTTTGATTGGCTGTCAATGTTTTTATCATTTATCTGCTTAAAAAAAATAAATAATAATTCTGAAAGTGATTTCAACAATATCGTTTCTCTTCATAATTTATAGAGAAGTTGTGGTGTGGATGATTTTTAGAACTTGATCATCATCGTTATAATTATCATCCATGGTGTGAACGGCCTTCAGACAAGTTTTTATGGGAAAACCAGACAAAGATACTCTGATCACACAGACCGTGTCCCATATTCCAGTTGCACCCAAATGAACCTCATTACACAGGGCCGTGTCCTTTGCTTTTTGGCCAATTAAGCTCATTCTTCTGAATAACCTTGTAGGTATGTGCTGGACCACAGCACATTTTTAACATCACTGATCTGTAGCCCCGTCTTCCCTGCTATTAGTAAAGCATTCCATGGATCTTGTAAGCATCATTAGGGAAGTCCCCAAACATCTCCAACCTCAGATAAACTTCACAGTAAATTAGCCACAATTAGCAAACACGACATCAGCGCTACGGCCCTCTAATGCCATTACAAACCCACCCAATTATAACTTACAGTCTACTGGATCATTTTTCAAATCAATGATCTTAGTAAGTACTTGTAAGAGGGCCCTATTGCCAAATCAGCTGGATACGTCCAATTAAAAAGGAATGGAGGAGAGGGAGGCAGCCCAGCGTTGATTAGCACTTAGCTTCAGGGCACCAGTGTTATTATGCAGAGAATGCAGCTCCGCTAGAGTCAGGTTAAATGCTTTTAATTCACAAAACCTCCCACTGACTCTCAAAAAGGCTTGAGTGATAATGATCACCGTAGGTATAACAGCCACAAGACATCCAGTGTGTCAGTTTCTTCTGGTAATTCGCCCAAATGTCTTATGTATTTTTTACTAAGTTGTTATTACTTTGAATTAGATCAGGGGGCTCTTTCAAAAGCATCAATCTTTTCACCAAACTACAGAGTGGAACCACTGTTCTTACAAAAATAATAATACTTTAAAAGAATATACTTAAGTGTGAACTAAATGTAATGTTTCAGACCATTGCATGCCATTTACAATTAAATGAAAAGGTACAGTTTAAATGTATAATTAAATGCACAATTAAATGCAATTAGTTCAACATAAGAGGGCTTTTTTTTTACCCACTTAAGTACATCTTGTTTAATTTAATAATTGTGTTGTCTTTGAAATATGCAGAAAGTGTACTGTCGAATGTACTGACAAGCATTTATATTCTAATGTCATCACTATTGGAGCTTGTATGCCATGTATTTAAATAGCCTATATTTGGCCTTTAAATATTTGTGAAGAAATTTAGAACATTTAAAATATATTAACTTGAAATGTAATATCAAATAGCACACTACAGTTCAAATTAATTCAAATGTGCTGTAGTATGTTAGTAAACACATCAAAATTAGTGAACTGCTTTAAAGCATGCAAAAGATTATTAAAACACAATGATTTAAAATGCACGTCATGGTAAAATGTTTAATTTGACATTATTACAAAGTGCACTTTTTAAAAGTGTGTTAAGAAACAGTTATGAAAGTGTTCTCTCTTTAAGTACACTTAAAGGTGCACTGTGTAAAATTTATGAGTTTCTATTTTCAGAAATCCATTATAATAACTATGTTTTGAGTGTTGTATAAAGACCTTAAAAAATTAACCATTATGTTTTTATTACCTTAGAATGAGCCATTTCTATCTACATACACCGCGGGTCACCTTACATGTTAAGTCGCCATTTTGCACCGCCAAACTACAGTAGCCCTAAACGGACAAACTTATCTACAGAGCGCGTTTTGTCACTCTGTTGTTTTTGCTTCTTCTTCGTTGGTGTTTTTAGAGGCAACTTGCAACGTCACTACGTTGAATATGCACGAATAAGAAGTAGTAGTAGTAACGAAGTACGATTGTAAGTAATGAAATTTTAACAAATGGAGGATCAAACGTATCATTTTCCACAAGAGCCAACAGAGCGGCAATCTTCGTCGGCAAAGAAGAGAAAACATGATGCAGCCAGGTGAAGTGGGGACATACGACGGCATAAATCCCGTATTAACATCGGTGGGACTTTTTCCAGATGGATGTTTTTTTTTAACAACAGCGAAGTTGCCTGTTTTCTGCTGGACAGGTAAGTTAGTCCAACTTTAGCACTTTCTGTGGTACAGAAACAGTGACAATGTTACATACTCTTGGCTTACATTTCCCATGTTATCTGTCGGTGGCCAAAATCATACTTGCACTAGATGTGATCGTTTTTAAGATGTTCTTCATTTACTTTGGTATTTTAGTCCAAATAAGCCAACATTCGTTACTCTCTGCTATCTCAGACAACATGTTTGTCTTGTTTTGGCCACCGTAGCTTCTTCGAAAGGGAGGGGTGAGCGGGGGCTGAGCCGTTGGTTGCAATTTGCAAACGAACCACTAGATGCCGCTAAAATTCACACACTGCACCTTTTATTTCAATAATATTGTCTTAGTTAATCAATTAAACACACTTCTTCTTCACAAGGGAATTTAAAAGGAAATATAGAAAATATTGTAAAACATTACTGCATTTAAACTGTCAAACTGTCATTCCCGATTTTTTCACAAATCTTTTTATTTTTACATAATTCAGTTTGGGCAGTGTTCAAATATAGTTATAAATCTGACATATCTTTTGATTTTCAGCAAATAAAATTGGAAATTTCCTACTTCCCATTTCTGAAGTTGTGATTACGAACTTGTCACATTCAAGTGCTTTGTTGTCAGAATGAACAGGAATCATGGAAGACACCAGGTTTATTCCTGCCTATTTAATCGGAAAATCGTACTAAAGCCATAATGATATAGAATCCCATTGACAACCATACTGTAACAATGTTAAAGGCTCAGGTAAGAGACGAAACCACAAAACGAAAGTAAAGCAGCAACCCCTCACGGAGTACCGCATGAATTAAAACAAAACAACAACATAAAATCCCGGCCTGGTCCTTTCTCGTCTTGCAATGTTGTCACTCCTCCTTTTATCCTTTCGGAGCTCCTCCGTGAGACTTGAAACTGGTGTGGCCCGCAGGTCAAATTAAGTCAAGTCACCTTCGTTTATATAGCGCTTTTAAGAATATAGATTGTTAAACAGGTTAAACGCTCATATGCACTCACGCAACCAGCCTCGCTCCTTTCCCACTGCTCTTAGCCTCGCCCAGCTTGCCACACTTACATTCACTGTGCTATCTAGATAGTCAGCTTTCTGACAATTCTGGAATTTTGATCAAATGCAGGCTATTTTCGCAGTGTATAAAACATACAATATGCTTCAAATGATTAATCATATATGTAAATATGCACTACTTTAACTTTAAAGACAAGGCGATGTAGCTGTTGTGGAAGAAAAACCAAATAAAGAATACCAGTCACAGCAGCATTCGTTCTCCTTTCCGCCATGTTAAAAGTTTATGGCCCGCCCAACTTGGGAAGTTGGGTATCGAAATTATCCCCAAACTTCCTAGAGGTAAATACGATGATGTATTACTGCGTTCATCTCCAATTTTTATAATATGTACAACCCCGTAGGCAGGGGGGGTTCGGGTGGTTCGAACGAACCCCCCCTCACTGCCAAAGGTCCAGAATTTAAGTCGTTTTTAAAAAAAAATGTATGTGATTATTGTCATCATTGTTTTAATCAATGCTTGTGACAAATATTCTGGGTTGCTGTTTCAAATTAATATGATTATTGTAGCTGGACGTGTGTGTGTCGCGCATGCAGTTCAGAGAGAGTTCTCGCTAGTGATGGGTCGTTCGCGAATGAGCCGGATCTAAGAGCCGGCTCTTGTAGGTGAACGTCGGAAGCTGGCTCGCATATCTGAAGAGCCGACTCTATTTTAAAAAATATAGCCTATAGACATTAAATCATTATGTAAGCTAATAATTAAATAATGGATGATTTTAATTGTATTTAAAATAATTGACAAATTCAAAGACCAACAAAAAAAAAATTATTATATAGGCCTAAAGGCGCACACACATTTGTTTCGACTGTATGATCAGCCTCACATTTTGTTCCTGTCAATCATACACGCAATGTCAACCAATTAAACTGCATGAGGGAGGGCCAAGCCAACACACACACACACACACACACACTAGAGATGCAGATAAACCGCGGATCGGGCGGATGACGTGACAAAAAATAATATTTTAATTAAATTCGGGCGGGTGGCGGTTGAACCAGTCAAATGAAAAAAGTTTGCCACTAAGCAAACCTGCAAGCTATGAGCCCAGCTGTCAGTACTATTGGAGGAGGCCTAAACGTCTCGTAGACGAGACTGCCTGGGTTATTTTGTTATTTTATTTCGATATTAGTTATATTTTAAAACCAATCGTAGACTACCACTCGTGAAATAGCCATTTAAAAGAGAGACAGGTTATGGTCTGATATGACTCAGAAATGACATCGGGCAATTGCAGCACAAGATGTTCAGAAGAACGCAAGAGCTAAACTTCTACAAGCTCAATAACATCCACATAAAAAAAAAAAGAAGGTAAGAAAAATAGTCAGTCATAACTTTGCCCATTAATTAGATATGCAAGGCAAGCAGACAAGTTTTTGGGTTGTTATGGACAATTCAAAATGTGAATATTCACGTTGCACAGTTGTGCGGTGGACTTTCAGCAAGTTAAAACATATATTTTATAAAGAGCCGTTTGTGAGTCAAAAGAGCCGGCTCTTTTCAGTGAGCCAAGTCAAACGAGCTATATTTTATCCACTCAATAGTCTACAATATAATAGCCATATAAACGTAGCGTAATAATAAAACATAGTGGGATATTCAGTGATATTGCTGTTACATGAGGAAGCAATTTGACAACAATGCAGTAAATATTTTAGGTGCATCAAGCGTGCTCGTTAAGATACCAGCAGACAAGCTAATCCAGCACAAATTAGTGCATAAAAGGTCACCAAAATGAAGTATTTGAACCTCATAATTAAATACAAAAGGAGGAGAAAAACTGCAAAAAGGTCCACTTTTTGAAAAAAAGAACCCCCCCTTTCAATAGGCTGGCTACGGACCTGATGTATTTATGATAATTCCAAAAGCACGTGAGCACTGTTACATTGGTGGAAAACAGCATCATCTGGAAACCTAATTGAGTTCAAACATAATATACAACTGAAAAGAAGCAGAATTACGAAGAATGGTCAATATGGGTGTTCTTACCCCAGTCTCGGAGCCCACCGAATGGGTATCATCAATGGTGGCAACCCACAAAAAGAATTCAGAGGAGATAAGACTATGCATTGACCCAAAAGACCTTAATAAGGCCCTCCTACGTCCGCACCACCCCATGCGTACAGTAGAGGAAGTCGCATCTAAAATGTCTTTTCCGTCTTGGATGCGAAAAGCTCCTTCTGGCAAATTTCTCTTGATGAAAAATCATCAATGTTGACAACGTTCAACTCCCCATTTGGGAGATACCGATTTCTACGCATGCCATTTGGAATCAGCACAGCGAGCGAGGTGTTCCAAAGGACAATGGAACAAATATTCGAAGGTTATCCATGTGCTATGTTGACAACAGTAAACGTTGTCAACATTGATGATTTTTTCATCAAGAGAAATTTGCCAGAAGGAGCTTTTCCGTCCTTCGGATGAGACATTAAACCGAGGTCCTGACTCTCTGTGGTCATTAAAAATCCCAGGATGTCCTTCGAAAAAGAGTAGGGGTGTAACCCCGGCATCCTGGCCAAATTTGCCCCTTGGCCTCTGTCCATCATGGCCTCCTAATCATCCCCATACACTGATTGGCTTCATCACTGTCTCCTCTCCACCAGTAAGCTGGTGTGTGGTGGGCGTTCTGGCGCAATATGGCTGCCGTCGCATCATCCAAGTGGATGCTGCACATTGGTGGTGGTTGAGGAGATTCCCCCATCTATGTAAAGCGCTTTGAGGTCTCAGAAAAAGCGCTATATAAATGTAACGAATTATTATTATTATTATTATTATTATTATTATTATTATTATTATAGTGGACGACATCCTTGTGGGAGGAAAGGATGTGGAAGAACATGACGAAAATCTTTAAAAAGTGCTGGATCGTGCACAAAAGGTCAACCTTAGACTTAACCCTCTCAAATGTAAGTTTCGGCTGTCAGAAGTATGCTATGTAGGACATGTATTCACAAGTGAAGGACTGAAACCAGACCCTTCAAAGATCAAAGCCATCACAGAGATGGAAGTCCCAGAGAATGTCACAGCTCTACAACGCTTCCTAGGGATGGTTAACTATCTTGGAAAATTCATTCCAGGTTTCAGCGACCTCTCAGCACCCTTACGAGAGCTGACTCACAAAGATATGGAATGGTGCTGGCTTAAACAACATCAAGATGCATTCAACAAGCTGAAAGAGGTCATCACAAGCCCACCAACACTGAGATATTACGACGTAAAAAAACCTGTTACACTGACGTGTGACGCTTCACAATATGGACTTGGCGCGGCATGCCTTCAACAAAATGCTCCCATAGCATATGCTTCACGGACCCTGACACAAACCGAGAGACAATATGCTCAAATTGAGAAAGAGCTTCTTGCAGTGGTGTTTGCATGTGGTAAGTTTCACGACTACATATACGGAAAGAAAATCCACATCGAAACAGACCATCAGCCATTAGTGACGATACTCAACAAGCCACTGCACATGGCTCCAGCGCGATTACAACGCATGATGTTAAGGCTTCAGAAGTATGACTTCGTGATAAGCTACAAAAGAGGAAAATAAATGTTTCTGGCTGACACTCTTTCACGTGCCCCAATGAAAAACACAGAAGTGTTAAGCAGTGAGAAGGCCGACTTTGAAGTAATGTCTGTTGAGCACATCTCGCTATCAAGGCTCATTGAGCTGGAAGAGCACACAGCCACAGATCCAACATTGCAACAGCTTTCCAGGACAATACAACAGGGCTGGCCAGACCGACAGGCAAAACTTTCACTTGAACTCCACCAGTACTACCCATACCGAGATGAGCTGACAACGAAGGATGGGGTTGTGATGAAAGGCCCAAAAGCTGTGATCCCCAAGTCACTGCAGAAAGAATACATCACTATTCTTCATAGAGGGCATCCTGGAGTAGAATCAACAAAACGCAGAGCACGAGGTGTAGTGTTTTGGCCTTCAATGAACAAGGACATTGAGAAGGAGTGTGCTTCATGTTCGGTCTGCAATGGTATGAAACAGCCCCAACAAAAGGAACCACTGAAGCTACATGATACATGATACATGATTCCCTGGTCAATTGTTGCAACTGATCTATTTGAATGGAATGGCCAACATTATCTTGTTCTGGTGGACTCATATTCAAGTTGGTTTGAAATAGATCTTCTTTGCAGTCTTACATCGACCGCTGTGATTACAAAATTAAAGAGACACTTTTCAGTACATGGCTGTCCCCAAAAAGTGATCACAGACAACGGAACACAATTTTCCAGTCAACAATTTAAGAACTTCGCAAGTTCCCGGGATTTCGTTCATGTAACAAGCAGCCCGGAATATCCGCAATCCAATGGATTAGCAGAACGAGCGGTGCGAAGTGCAAAAGAGTTGATGGAAAAATCAAAGCGAGACGGAACAGATGTCTTCCTCGATCTACTCAATTTGAGAAACATACCTCGTGATGGAATTCTCGGATCACCAGCAGAAAGACTTCTGTCAAGACAAACACGGACAACACTCCCAATTGACAGAAAGTTGCTAGTCCCTTCCACCAAAAGCCATGTCATGGTCAGAAATCGACTTGCACACAAGCGTCATCAACAGAAGCGGTATTATGACAAAAGCAGCAAGCCACTCCGTCCTCTTTTCAAAGGTGAAGTAGTCAGGTTACAAACACCTCAAGGGTACAAAAAAGTGGGAATAATCAAAGACATCTGCAAGGAACCAAGATCGTATTTGGTGGAATCAGAGGGGAGGGATTATAGAAGGAATCGTAGACACATCTTACCAGTCCCTGAGACTTTGCCACCACAAAATGATGAATACAACCCAGCAGAACATCCAAAAGTTTGTACACCAGGAAAAGATCAAAGTTTCCTTTCCGATCACCCAAGTGCACAAGTGACTGCTACTGACTCGGAAGCCACTGTACCTGCCAAAGAATCAGAAAAAAACCTTTATGTGACTCGCTCAGGCAGAATCTCGAAACCAAATCCAAAGTATATCTAGTGACCTACTAAGAGACTGTTAAAGCATTTGGAGTAAAATGTTCTGAGTTTTGTTTGTTCATAAAATGTGACACTTTAAGTGCCAATAGCATATTTGGTTATACATGCTTTGATTTTGAGTTGATGTCGATATTTGTTGTTATAAGCTGATGAGAGATTACTAAAGAAAGGGGATGTAGAACATTGATTAAATGTTCTTAGTTATATATGAATCGCAATTGTACTTTTGGGTATTCCGTAGTGAGGACGTGGAATACGTACGGTGGTTGTTGGTCTAAAACTACATGTGATTAGTATATTCAGTTCTCCAGTAAAGAATCAACGTTATACTAAACTGAGTTATGTGTCCATCATTCAACACTAATGCTTGGTTTCTAGATGAGGAAACATGATATCTGTTCTTAAAACTGTTTTGTTATTGTGTTGTGCTAATGAAAATTTGAATTTATCTGCATTCTAATTCAGTAAATTCCTCTTCCTGTCTATTCAACATCCTGTGGTGTGTGTCTAGTTCATGAATTGAAAGGGAGACCATTTTTAAATATAGCATACTGTTAGATACTGAAAGTTTACTCATACAACTCAAGCTGTAGGGCATCTTTTATTCATTGTGGGTATTTTTTAAAGCCTATTGGTAATCTAAATATGAGAGCCCTTGAGTGTTTCATTGTTTAAAGTAGACCAAAGATCCGTGACGCCAATCCGTACCTGCACTGCAGTGCGATACACTAACAGCGGTATCGTATAAACCTATAATGGAATCTCACTGTTATCACACACTCTCATTATGCATGTAGACAGAGCGTCTCAACGCACATGACTGGTTCTCCACAGGCCCACGGCCTCACGGGGGATTTAATACATGTCGTAGTCTCCGCTCCACCACCCCACCGCAGCACCAGGTAGCCGCTCTGCACCTCCATGAAATTAAGCAGAAAACACAGATTAGCTTTCAAAAAGCAAACTAATGTAGCATGAAATGCTGCAGCCATGCTCTAGCAATCAGATGTTCCTCTCCATGACCTATTTTTACATCGCTCTCCTCTCTCGTGTGCATGGCTTTTATCCCCAATCCATTCCCATCTCAACATCTGGATACTGGGAACATTTAGCTGGTAATTGGTTTGGGCTTTTATTATTCTAGTTGTGCTGTGAATCGGAGGGGGGATTGGAGGGATGAGCGACACATCGATGATACTGGAGAATATCATGATTTAGATTGACAAAGAAATAATTCAGAGACAGAAAAATAGAATGAATACAGTGTAGGGGTTTGCGGTCTGACCAGATTATCATTTTATATATCACAATAGTTCAAAGGAAAATGGTTTATGTTAGGGTTTTCAATCAATGAATGATATTCATCAAATTAATTACATGACATGCCAATTAATTAATACAATTAATCACAACTGAGAAAAATGAAGATCTTTTTTAATGGCTGTCTATATGCAGACTAATGTATTTGGTGGTTGCATCAGGTCACTGTTTTTCAGCCTCTCGTGCTATGTGACAGTGTTAAATTATATTCCATTGCTCTTGAATGTAAGAACATGTCTTACATGAACAACTATTCATTCTCAATAACATAAAGGTGTGGAAGGAAAATCCCTCATCATGAAATGTCGGGTAATGTCCATTTTGTATAATTCAGTGATTTCAATGAAAGATACTTCATCACATTTAATAATTTCTCTTGTTTTGGAACATGATGGATGAAAACTAAAAGAAAAGATTATTCATGAAAAAGTATGGCATCAGTAAAAAAAAAAAAAAAAAACTTCACATTATGCAACTCGAATAGCTCAAAACAGTGAAACTAATATTAAAAAGACGGATATACACACCTGTGACTGCAGTTGAATTTGCATTAATCATACTAAACTCCACTAAAGTTGTGATGTTGCTTGGCAACAGTAAACAACTAAATTATGTTTCGCATTAATGCTAACAACCTCTTAATGGCAAGTCCTTCCTCATTTTGACTTGTTTGGGATACATCCTGCTTTGTTTCACTCTCACATATATAATGTGAAGCAGCCCTGTCCACTGAACACCGAACACCTAACTGTCATGGTCACCAGCTCTGTCACCTCTACCGCACTTCACTTCCCATTGACCAGTGTTTTTTCCCTGCATACAATTAATAAACTTTGTTTATAAGAAAAATACAGACCAGTCTCACTTCTTCCTTTTCTGTCTAAAACACTTGAAAGAGTGGTGTTCAATAAGCTCTCGGCTTTTCTTTCAAAGAACAACATACTTGATGACAACCAGTCTGGCTTCAAAAGTGGACACTCCATGGAGACCGCCCTACTGACCGTTACAGAAACTCTTCAGCTGGCAAGAGCGAAAGCAAAGTCCTCTATTCTTATTCTGTTGGACCTTTCTGCGGCCTTTGACACCTACTGGCCACCCTCGCTGACTTGGACATTCCACATACTGGTTTCACTTTTTTTTGATGGTCCCATTAACACATTCTGTTGACAATAAGTAACGTTGCATTTATTAGAGTGTTCGTAGAGTATTAGTAGACTGGTAGGGTAAGGTATAGAATAAGTTGACATGTAGTTGCAAAGTTACTTATAGTCAGTAGAATGTCTGTTGGAGGACCATCACAAAAAGAGTTAGAAGATATTAAGCAAACTGTCTACTAAGGCCCAATCCCAATTCTCTGTCTTACCCCTTTCCCTTACCCCTTACACTTAGTTCTGCACGTTCACATGGATAGCCCTTACTCTCACGTGAAGGTGCAACACTAAGGGGAAGGGGTAAGACAGAGAATTGGGATTTGGCCTAATACTCTAATGGGAATTGATTGACATGTAAATGAAAAGTTACTTATAGTCAACAGAATGTTTGAAATGGACAATCAAAATAAAATGTTAGCAAAGTATGGTTCTTCAGTGGCTTCAGTCATTCCTCACTGGCAGATCTTTCAAGATTTCATGTAGAGGAGGGGTGTCTGAATCACATCAGCTAATCACCGGGGTTCCTCAAAGTTCATTGCTCGCTCCTCTTCTTTTCTCCATCTACACAATCTCACTGGTCATGATCATAAAGGCACATGGCTTCGGGTATGTTCCGGGTCACCCAGGAGGGGGCTCCCCGCCTCTAAGCAAACGGTCAGCAATTGTATCATTCAGGCTATTGCCTCTGCCTACCAGGTGCGTGGCCGGCCTTCACCTGTGAACTTGAGAGCTCATTCTACGAGAAGCATGGCATCTTCTAGAGCCCTCCTCCTGGGGCTCCCATTCAGGAGATCTATGATGCGACTGGTTGGGCTACCCCGCATACCTTCACTAGGTTCTACAGTTTGTACCTTCCTTCTACGCCGGGCGCACAAGTGCTATCATCCTAAGTTGTGCCTGTTGCAGCTTCACAGTTGGAAAGACATGGTTCAATGTGGCATAGTGGGTATTTGTTCCTCAAAGTGTCATTAACGATGCACTGCGTCCCTTTGTCACATCTCCCCATGCCTGGGATCGACTTGCTTCATCGCAGAAACTAACTCTGTTGTGTGCCAGCGTCCCTTTGTAGCTTCTGTGTATGCCGTCACATGCTACATCATGACGCAGCGCCAATCAGGATTGGATTAGTTTCATTCATACTTTGAGTGTTATGCTAAGGGGCGTTACCAAAGTGTCATTACCGATGCAGTGTCTCGTTCCCTTCTCAGGGAACAAGGGTTACAGTCGTAACCTGAGACGTTTTCTATGGTTGGAAAATGCTTAACGTGTAATTAAACGAGTTGCAGTCATATTCTGGGCTCATCTGCTTTTCTGTACATAGTATGCTTTATTAGTTTGATGTTTAAGTCTTCCCCTTTTAGTCTAGGGGTAAATAGGGAACGGCGAACAATAAATATGTGGAGAGACTTTGAGGATCTTCAACACTCCAGACCCAGAGTCACAAACAACCAAACAGTAGAGTTTCAAAGATGGCATGTCTGCCTTTTATTTTTATGTTAAGCAGGGGTTCAAAAGTAACCAAGAAAATATTAAATAAAACATTATGAGTAAACCAAAAATACAAACAAAAACATTACCTCGGGAGGAGGACCCAAACAAAAGAAAACCAAAATACCTCTAACTTAAGGGGATCACATTAACTTACCTAAAAATAAAATAAAGAAAAATAAACAACATGTATCTTCCCTCACTCCCTAACTATCCATTAAACAGGAGAAAAGATTTAGGTATCCTCCACCCTACGTTATCCAAAAGTTTTAACTAATCATTAATGTCATTAACTCAACTGAACATCCTCAACGCCGCGTTTCTATCTCTCCTTCCTCCACGCTATCTCAGCTGCTTTATAGGTAAATCCTCAAGACACGCACCAATCAGCGCGTGGCCAACGCTTAGATCGATGAATGAGCACAGGCAGTAGTAATTTACCTATCAAGAAAGCAAATACAGGAAGAGAGAAAGACAGAGAAATAGAAAGAAATATCGATCCAACACTCCTTGTATAAACAACAATAACAGTTTGAATACGTCCTTGGACGTAACACTGAGTTTGGTCTTTTAATATCACTGTCTTAGTGCATTAAGCCAAATTAAGCTTTTTAGAATGTCCTCTTATTGCTGTTGGCTGAGTTGAAGTCAAATGCTAATTTCATTACCCTTATTAAGAAATGTAACAGGTGGAATTAGAGAACATGTAATTATGTGAAAAGAGCATTAGACTATGTGAGAAAAGCTGCTGCACATTGAAATATAGACACCGAATGATATTTATTTAATATGTCAAATGTTTTTTTTTTTGTTGTTTTTTAAGTCATGTAGCCTACAACTATGAAACTTTTATGCTTAAATCTTTACCTGATTGAATTATGTTTTAATTATGTTGGGTGCTGTTGCCATGGTGAATCGTAATTTCGGAGATCCATTGATCATGGCTTTTCATAATCATGGTGCACATGCTATGAACTAACTCAATTCAGCTGTCCTGAAACGGGAAACTGAGTATTCGATCTCAGGGTAAGTTAACTCAGAGTTCAGGTTTTAACTCAGAGTTGGTTGAACCTCCTTATTGAAACATGCCCCAGTTCCCCTCCATTCTCTCCTTGTTTGTCACTATGGTTTCTAATTGGTTGTTAGTTCTGTTCAGATGTATCTTGTTAATCAGTTCCTCAGTGCTCTTTCTATTTAAGCCCTGTGTGTTGTCCTGTTCAGTTGTCTGTAGTTGTTGTGTATTAGCTTGGTTGTTCTGTTCTTGCAAAGAGTGTTCATAAGTGTTTTGGTCTAGAAAATAAAAGCTACGCTGCTGTATCTAGATCCTCACCTCATCTCTGCAACCCAGTTGTGACAAGTTTAACTTCCTTTGCTTATTGGTGCCTTTACATCAGACTTTTATAACACTATTTCCAGTAGGACCATTTGCTGATCTGATCCCCCCTCTTTCTCATTGAAGGCCTGGTTTTAAGTAGTCAGGATGATTATAAAGTATTTTTCACTCTATTGAAAAAGTGTTATTAACTTTATTGAATGTGCACTTGTAGTGTACTTCAAATACATACTTGCAGATTATATAATTTGTCAGGTAAGTGTGCTTAGAAAGTACACTTTCATGATTGCTTCTTAACAGACTTAAGTACAAATTACAAGTTTTACTCAGCCCGATCTCACGGGAAAACGTAAAAATTCTACGAAGTGGCTTATTCGTACGAATTCATACGACCTGACTCGTACGAATTAGTAAGATTTTTGCAAAATCGTACATATTTTACGAATTGGCCAATTCGGATGAATTCATACGAATGACCTACCCCTGACCCCGCCCCTAAACCTACCCATCACGTGGGTTTAGAAAAATCGTACAAATTCGTACGAGTGAGGTCGTACGAATTAGTACGAATTAGCCAACTTTTTATCATTCGTACGAATTCGTACGAATTGGTCGTGAGATAGCGTTGGTTTTACTTTAACACATCTTAAAACGTGTTTTAAAAATAGTTTGTCATGCTTTAAAGAAGTACACCTATTTTGGATGAGTTCATTAACATACAAAAGCACATGTAATTAACTTGATTAACATTTGGAATGTTGTCTGTTATCCAATAAATGTAACATATTTTAAAGCTATTAAATTGCAACTTCTTCATTACGAATGTGTAATCACAAATATTTTTAAAGGGGTGGTTAAATATATTTTCACTTTTCTAACTTAAGTTAGGGTGTAATGTTGCTGTTTGGGCATAAACAACATATGCTAAGTTAAAACGCTCAAAGTTCAAAGCAAAGGGAGATATTTTCTTTAAAATAAATCGTTTTTTTAAGGACTACAACAAACGGCTGGTATGGACTACACAACATTCCTCCCCGGTTAGTGACATCACCAACCCTAAAATGTACATAAACCCGCCCTATTTTACATCTTGTGAAAAGGTCATTATACCACCCCTTTAACTACATTAAATACAAGTTTCAATATAAATTACAATTGCACTTTATTTTAGGATGTGCACTTATGTGTACTTACAGTGTACTTACCTGAGAACATACTGGGTAATAAGGTAACTACATGGGTTAAGCTTAGGTTTAGGGGTAAGTTCAGGGTAAGTACCTAGTTATTACCTAGTTATTGCAATCACTATAATGAGTACATAGTAAGCAAATGGGGAACAGGACTGTAAAATAAAGTGCTAATGAAATTACAAAAGAAAGTGCATTTTAGTTTACCAAAAATGCTTGTCAATACATTAGTCATACACTTCAATTATGCCCAGCCACTGAACATCATTAGGTAATGTGCAGTTGCCATGCGAGAAAAAGAAAGTGTTTATCATCATTATTTGCTGTGTATCTTTAAGTTCACGACTTAAAGATAAGTACACAAGTCTTACTCAAGTGGGTCAAAAAGCCCTTTAAAGTCCAGCTAATCGAATTTAATCTAAATTTGAACTATAACACATTTTCATTTAATTGCAATTGACATGTACTTAAGTGTCCGAAAACATTAAAAGAATGGATACTTATGTGAACTGAATGTAGAGTAGCCTATATTATTTCCATAAAAAACACAAAAAAACTTTTCCACAATCCAGTTAGCAATGCGACTACCTTAATGTTTAAAGGTGGTTTGGCGTTAGTAGACACCATGAAGTTTAGCTGTTATGACACTAAACGCCAGCGGCTGTCTCTGGTTAAAAAGGTCAAAGAGTAACGGGGCATCAGCCACAGGGATTCCTTGAAATCCTGGATAATTTACTTCTTTAAAAGTGAATACCCAAACTATGAAAGATGCTTATTCTCTGACTTTTATCACTGTTTTGCAAGGATTGTAATAAGAGGGCAAAATATGTGTGTGTGGCACTGCTTCTGTTTATTCCCATCTCGATCAGCAGACGGCCGAACACTGTCTCCCGTCACATGCGTAGAAAGGGACACAGCTCGGCGAGAGCAAACGATTTGAGGCATATGTCAAGATCTTACAGACTCTAAACAAAGGCGTGTCATGATGGCCATCCGCTCCAATCGCAGCCTGCAGACTGCGGCGCGTACTGCGCTCTGAAAGGCTCAGGGATGTTTGCCTGCGAGCGAAAGAGAGTCCAGGAAGCTGCGAGACGCAGTCCACTTCTATTATGCAGACAGAGACAGAGTCGAGGAGAGAAAAGCAGAGAGATTCACAGAGAGAAAAGGGAAAATGATGAAAGATACACCTATGTACATGTAACAAAGCATATCTAAATGTATGCTTATTTATACATGAAGGCAGGAACATCTGAAAGAACTCAGATAGCATTTTAGAAATAGCTTTTAAATTTCTACCAGTATATGTCACTTACTGGTTAATTCACCACATATCTCATTCAACTGAAAACAGTAAACAAAAAAAAAAAAAAAAAAAAACGATATATATTTGTATACATTGTGTTGAACACAAACTTGTATGTTAAATAGATTTGACAGCCCTAAATTAAATATAGTCCTTAAATCCTAGTAAGTGGGTCAAAATGTTCAGCTAATTAAATTGATTATACATTTAAACTATCATACTTTTTATTTTAATCATTTAATTATTATTTTAATATGCATTTAAGTGTCTGATAACAGAGTACTTTTAGTTAGCATTTATGTTCTTTTAAACTGTATTATTATTATTATTAAGTATATTATTATTTAAATTAAACTTAAAAAAAAAAGTCTAAACGATAACATGTATACAATCACATGTATTTAAGGGTTATGAAAAAAATATATATTTTCACTTGATGGTTAAACCATGACATAAATTGAAACCTTTCTTGAAATTGTATGAAACTATAAAAAAAAAAAAACATATAAACCAACACAACAGACATATATTTTAAATAATTTGTAATAAACAAAATGTTCTGTTTAGGTTCACAGGGAAAATAATGTGGAGTTGATAATGTAAATAATGACAACATTTTCAATTTTCACAACTATTTAAACTATTCCTATAAACATTAACAAGTAATTTATGATTTTTTTCTCAGTTTACTGCTCTTCATGTGAATGTCAGTGAAATTAATTTCAGTGCTGTTTTATGGAAATAGCAGAATGGGGGTAGTACTGTCTAGTACACTGTCTCATATGTCTAGTACATCTCTATGTTATTAAGAGTCTGATACATGGCTAGTCTGTCTATGTGGCAAACAAAATAGTTAAATAAGATTTTATGTAGTTTGCTCCGGGGCAGTGTTAGACTCTGGGGTTTGCCCTCTATGTAGTTTGCTGGCCTCAATAATCATAATCCAATATTACAAATATTAGGACTCTGTAAAGTAAGCCAGGGATATTAGCCTTTATTATTTCCCATCTGGATACATTTACTTCTTGCACAACAATATTGTTCAGATATTTACTAGACAGGCATTTGGAGCATCATCCCAACTGTAATTAAGTTTGTGTTCTTAATCCGTTAACTAATAGGAAATGATCTGCAGAGTTCTATTAAAGAAAATGGAAATAATGGAACATGGCATTTTTATTTTTTATTTTTTAGAAACTGTATGTTATTTTCAGAATCACTGACCCTTATTGTAGGACAAATAATGCAATTATTAAAAACTAAAAATGAAATTAAAAGCAGTGTCTTCTCGACATCGACATTTACAGTGTTTCAGGGCATGGCATAAACATTGTTCGTGGGCAGCCAATGAAGACCATAGGCTGCATTATGCAAATGTGTTACATTGTTACATGGGTGTAACAGAAAGTGAGACGGGATTTGCTGACAACTCGTATCAGCAGTTCAGAATCAATTCTTTCTTTTAGGAGACAATGACATTATTTGTCATGCACTTTGATCTTTAAAACAGCTATATTTCACTCTGAATTAGGGGCACTTTGATAGAAAGAAAATCATACACTTTTGGAACAACTTGAGGGTAAGTAAATGATGACAGAATTAACATTTTGGGGTGAACTATCCCTTTAAATAAATCTATGTAAAGGTAAATTTCAAATAACATTCCTTTTTTTATTATTATTATTGTTATAATGCAGTCAAAGCAGATATTTCTCATTAAAGTTTCATGCATTGGTTTAATATAAAGGGACGTTTTATTTGTATTTATTTTTTTATTTTTTACGTGGACTTCATAAGGTGCCGGATCTTCGACACAACTGCTTTAATCGTATTTCAATGCAAATTATACTAAAGAGCGTAAACAGCCTCTAACGTTTCTCTCCGCAGGCTGTCGTAAACTTTCCCAAATGCTATTGCTTTCTCCTTTATAAACAGACCACACTAATGATGTTCTTCCACAAGCTACCAGTTTGTAGGTCCGATGATGAATGGGATGAGTTGGGCAGTACGCCGGGGTTTCTGATAGAGCACAGTCGAGTCACTTTAAGGCAGTCTGGGGCACTCAAATGACATCCACAGCAAATAATGATGATAAACACTTTATTTTTCTCGACTGGCGACTGCACATTACCTAATGATGTTCAATGGCTGGGCTAAGTGGTAAAGACAACAAATACATTACAGCCATGCATTGTAAATGGGAGTCCCCAAGGAAAGTGATCTGAATTTTAAATGTTGTCGCTATCCACATTTTTCATATGGAAAACCATGTGGTGAGGCTCCCCTTTTGAAAAAGTAGCTACACTAACAAAAAGTAGTTAATGACACCAAAGCTAGGGGACAATATATTTTAAATAATTATTATCATTACATATAAATATATTTTAGAAAAGAAATCATGTTTCTGCTGTAAAACTAAAATAACACTGAAGTAAAATAAATGATTACAGAATTTATGTACAGGTCAGTGGAAGGATTAATTGCGTAAATTTTTGATAGCATTATATATATATATATATATATATGAAGAGATCAGATGCAAAAGCCTCTAAGTGCCATCTGAAAATTTCTTCTATGGTAAATTTGTTCAAGCTCGTATATTTAAGTTCAGTAATTTCACTTAAATGACAATTAATAGGTAATCTGATTTGCCATTTAAGTGAAATTACTGAACTTAAATATACGAGCTTGATAAAAATGATCGGTAACACTTTATTTTGATGGTCCCTTTTGAACGTGCTGTTGACTATAAGTAACTTTGCAACTATGTCAACTAACTTTCACTGGAGTATTAGTAGACTGTCTGCTTAATATCTGCAAACACTTTATTGTGATGGTCCTCCAACAGACATTCTACTGACTATAAGTAATTTTGCAACTACATGTCAACTTAATCTAACCCTAACCCTACCAGTATATTAATACTTAACTAACACTCTAATGAGAGTTAGTAGACATGTAGGTGCAACGTTACTTATAGTCAACAGAATGTGTTGTTGCAATAAAGTGAAACCAAATTATCATTCTAGAAGAAAATTTCAGATGGCACTTAGAGGCTTTTGCATCTGAACTCTTCATATAAATACTGTATATTCTTTTTTTCTTTATTTTTTTAGCTAGAAAATGTGGGCCTCAGTTAAGCCTGACAATAAAGTTAAACACATACTTAATCAATGTATTTGTAATGCAATGTAATGTATTTCTTCACCATAAATAAAAGCTAATCTAGCTATGAAAGTAAAATGTCACTTATAAAAATAAAAACATGTTGTCTGCCAATGTTCAATCTAATTTACTTAAATAAAATAAAGACAGGAATACTCTCTTTAAAAGACCTTCATGTTTATTTTAATGTATTTTAAAATATGCATAATTGTTTTCAGTTATATACAAACAAACAAACAACAATTTTAAATACTGGTATTTTTAAAACATTGTCCACTACTCCACTACACATTGGAAAAGCTATGTTATTTTGAAAACACCTGTCATGCTACACATGTAGCAAAAAGTGACTCATTTATTTTTATTAATTTTTTTACGGTAACGACACCAACGGTAAAGTTAAAAGTCATCCAACCTTGAAAACATGTCTAGATGTTGTTTTATTCTGTTGTGCTCCATCTAGCTGTTTTGAAACACAACAACTTTGAGAATTTGAGAATTGTTCCTTCATTTTCTGCTGTCAGTAAGTGTAATTTGGAGAGGCCTGTTGTAAGCAGCTTGGGCTGACTGCAAATAAAAAAAAAATTAAAAAAAATAAAAAAAAATAGACCTTCAAGATGAACTTCAAGCTTGAATTGCTATTATAGTAGGAGGCTCCCTTATTGTGGAATTTTTTGTGTACGTGTCAGGAGAGGATTACTTTCATTTTTATAATTTGTATATGCTTCATCACAAAAAAATAACACATTCAATTGACAGCCCTAATTAAAACAAATGAATTCACAATGAAATGGTACTGAAATGTGCTATTTCATTAGGACTTGAAGGCAAACCTGTCTATTCAGAGGACAACAAAGGTTCTTTCATAATGCAGAGAGACGGCCATTAGGGTACAACATTTGCGAACCCTGATCCTCTTTATGAAAGAATAGCTGGCACTGGCAAAGAGAAGCAGTGGAAAGAAATGAAGAACTATTTAAGGTCACGTTTATGTCCGCAGAGACACACGCTGAAGCCAGCAGTAGAACTGGAAATCCATTGTGTGATTGGAAATGAAACAGAGAGGCCTGGCAGGTGTATCAGATCCAACCGGAGAGCTCTGGATGTGCGGAGAAAGGCTGGATTGAGGTTGCGTCTCTGTATTTGTGTGGATATATGTGTGTGTGTGTAGAAAAGGACTTCCTCTGGAAGAGGGACTTTAAAGAGGAAAGCAGGATCTGCTGTCAGAGAATTACGGGCTTCAGACAAAACTCCATTGTTGTAGCACCTCCATAGTGCTGTCATCACCCTCCATTTAAAGCAGCACATCCAAACCTCCCGACGGGATACGGATCTACTGAGAACCTGGAGTACATGGACAGGACAGATGTGGAAATACTTGCTTTCAAACATATTCACTATCGGCAGAAGCACATGTAATCAATAAAACAATATATTTGACTCAGGGAAAGAGTTACATCTGTAGATTTATTGAGAGTATTTATTTATTTGTTGTAATACATGAAACATGTTGTGTTTTAAAAACTATATATAAGAATAAAAAAGAGAAGAGAAACTTAATGTAATGATGTTTTTCTTTCTGCTGTTGAGTACAATAAGACATTTTCTGATGCAACCTGACACGCTGATGATATTTTTTCCTCAAGTTTAAATGCTGGATTTTTCACAGAGAAACTGGACCTTTTTTTTTTTTTTTTTTTGAGAAGGAAAGTAGACCAGCTATAAATAAACAGTCTCAAGATCCGTTCCTCAAAATCTTTCATTGGTGCTGGAAACAATCGGACACATGAAAGTCAAAATACACACGCACACTCGAAACAACATTTCTCCAGCTAATTAACTAAATTCTAATTTTCCAGAGGAATCACCAGCATGAAAATTTAATTTGAGCTCAAGTAAAAGTTTTTGCTGTGGTTGGAGTGCTGTGGCCGGCTCTTTCCTCTGGGACAGTTTCAGAGACAGACTCGCCGTGCAAGGGTTCGCTGTCTCCCTGAGGTACAGCAAAACATATTACATTTTGTATTTTTGCTCCATTGCTCTTTGGATTGTCCTTGATGCTGAAAGTATGTCATAATGATATCGAGGGGATAGCTATTAATCTGTCACCGGGGAGGAACGGCAAGTCTAAAAACAGTCATCTGCCATCAACAAGGCGTTCACCAGAATGCCCTGTTCAGATCTGAAGTCTCTGTTTGCTTTCGTCTTTTGACAGCCGAAGAGAATGCAGGATGCATCTCTGTCAGCACGCAAACGCGCATTTGGTCAATGATGCTCACATGACTGCGTTATAATAAATTTGACTGGCCTGTCAAATCAGTGCCACAGCATAAAATATATAGCTGCGATTCTGAATGCTGATTAGTCACAACAGAGTTTCAATCATGTTAAATTACCCTGTTAAGTAACAGCTTTGACATGAAACACTAAATCTAGATGCTGCGTATATCGAAAGTATCTAGATGCTGCGAGACAAAGTATTAACCTTAGCGTACATGTCAGGAATTATATATTAAAATACACAAACTTAAAATGCATAAAATATAATGATATATAATTATAATTATAAATAATTATATATATATATGTGTGTGAGTGGCCTGGCATGCATAATACAGCATTTACTGTCATTTTCGTGAATCCGTGTGTACAGGGATCTTTTTGACAATGTTGTCGTCTGTAGTAAACTAGGGAGCTGATTGAGACGCACCCATTGTCTGGTCTTTATTGTTAAGGACTCACTTCTGTTGTTTTAAAGATTTCTAGGGATATGTCTGTGATCTTTGGTGATTTTCTGTTCCTGTTTTCTCCTATGCATTTTCCAAATAAGATAAGTGACTTTGATTTAATCCTTTGTTTCTCCCAAAAAACTCCTGTTGAATATTCTTTGGAAAGAGAAATTATCTACCTGTACTATTAAGCTGAGTTGGATATTGCAGTCTGTGTATGGTTTACTATTACTAGTGGATATTCTAAGTGTGCATTCTCACATGCATTTGTGCTTGTTTTACCCACAATCATTTGCAGAATACAAGATGAGGACATTACATTTGTGATGGTTCACTAATGACTAACAGAACAGGCCCAAATTTAATTTGTAAGAATCAATGGCATGTACTTTTATGGTATTTAATGTGTCTCAATACTGCCATACTGCTACATACTCAAAATTATTCCAGTCGATACTTTTTGTGCATGGTAGAATATGAAAATTGGTGTTCAGATTATGTGAGGTGATTTTCTGTGCAAATTTCAACTAGAAAAGGGCCTCCACCTAGTCTTTTGCCATGCCCACCATTCAACAAAAACCTTATCCCTTGTTGTCTACTTCATGGTCACCATGACCTCTTCCACTGCTTTACTTTCCTCTTTGTGTTCTTCAGCAGTTCTCATTGCCTGCATTTGCTCATCTCTTCACCTTCTGTCTGTTGTCTGTTCTCTACATCCCTCATTTGGGCTCTCAGTAGGACTGTGTTGAGTGTAGTACCAGTGGTGTATGGCTCATGTGGAGGGCGTAATTAGTGTATTAGCTCTTGGCACTGCCTGAAGAGTCCCTCAACACTACACACACTTTGCTTTCCCTTTCATTCTGGTCACTTTCAGAGGTTTCTGGCTTCAGCTAATGGCGGTTCCTTTCAATATACCCCTCATGATGTGCTACTGAGAGAAGAGCAGTGCTACTCTGGAGAATTAAAATTTAAAATTCAAAAGACAGCTCTGTTAGATGTTATATGCACTCATGTTCAGCATAAGTATAGACCTAGAATAAATGATTAACAAAAATTATTATTTGCTCAATGAGGTCATTTACACCTCTCTCGTCTCATATATTAACTTGTTTTGGTGAGTTCATCTTTTTACTTCACGAGTTCACACTTACAAATGATTAGAAAAAGAGTATGCGTATTTGGTGTGCTGTCTGGGGGAAGGCTTCGACCTTAGAATGTGGCCCGAACCCAGAGTCCTTCCCTGTATCTCTGGTTAGGATAGTAACCAGGCGAGTGTGAGGAGATGGGGTGGTGGAGGGATGCAGCAAAAACTGTTGAGGAACATAGGTGAGTCGGCTACGTATGTATAGGCCTCCTCTCATGCTGATTGGGTAGATAATTTGAACGTGCTCCTCCTGAACTTTGTTAATAAAACATAATTTACTGCAAAAATTCAACGGTGATTCGCACACAATTCAGCATTTTTCGTTATTAAATTTTACACTATTGTACACACACACACACACACACACACACACACAAAAACTGAATACTAAGCATTGAACGTTTTCAATTATTTGCTCTCCTATATGTTGTTTCAAAACGAAAAAGGACATGAAAGCACACAAAAAAAAAAAGATCAAAAGTAATCTATGATACTTGTGCATTACATTTGAAAGTCTTCTGAAGCCAGATCAGCTTTCTAGAGTTGTGTAAGGAACAGGCCCAAAAGTCTTTATTTGCTAAACATCTTCCCTTAAAAAAGCATTTACATATTCTGTAAAAAGCATTATTACCACTTGTAAAACTGATTACCTGCAGTTAGGTAGTTAACTTATAATATTTCTGTATAATAATTCCAATAATTTACTATTGTTAATGTATTAATAATGCAAGATTATACTTTTTTTATATATATAATTATTATCCTACGGGGCAGTTGAATGCTTGAATCTGATTTGTTGACGAATGTTCCCTTTCAGTCGGGCATGTTCGACGTAGTCGACGTGTCGACTGATTGGGATCACGCTAGGGAGCCTGTCATCTTCGAGTATTGTAAAAAACGAGCCAATGGACAATGTGCGTGAATTGTATCACACGCCCCGCAGCGCGGGTATAAATACGGAAGTGGATGCACGTACCAGTTGTCTTTCGCTTCGGAGCCGATCAGTCTCGATGTCTCTGAAGAGTACTGTTGTTTACAACGAGCGAGTGTGTTGGTGTTCTTCTGGGAAGACTCTCCCAGTGCTGGTGGTTCTACAGCAATGAGTGCAGCGGTGGATCGCGAGCATTTTAACAGCATCAAATTTCGGTGTTGTTGATGGCTGGTTAGAGGGCGGAAAAGTGAGTGCTTCACCGTTTCAGTTCACTGTTCAGTGTTGCTGCGGTCATTCCCCTGTGTGCTCTGGCACTGGTAATGGGTCCCATTTCTTAATCTTTCTATAATTTTTTTTTTTTTTTTTATCCCACTGGGCGCAAACCAGTTAAGCGGAAATCCCACCCTGCAGCTAATTTCATTGGTTAAGGTTACAATGACGGGTAGGTTTAGGGATCAGTGTTTGGTGTAGGCAATCAGTACTGTGATTCACATGACCAATAAAATCTTTAGAGTCGGTTAAAGATTCTTAGCCTATTCCACCCACAATTTCCCTTATTTTCAAATTCCAATGTTGACAGGTATGTACATATATATAGAGATACAGCACATTGAAGCAACTTTTGTGGATAGTTCATGTTCGCATTGAGAGAATATGACTACCGCGGTGTTGAGATCGAGACTCGCCTTCATGCATGAAGGTGGAGTCCCCATTACCACGCCAGCTATGGCACTCTATCACATCGCAGCCGGTGGAGCCCCTCATTGAGCGTGCTGGTCCCTCTGTAATGGACCGACCAGCTGCGGAGGGTGAGCTGACCTCTGGAAATGATGACTCGGCTGCGTTATCTCCCTCTGGGAGTGTAACGTTGCCCGAGCCAGATCCAGAAACGTCAGCTATGCTGAAACGGACCGCCGAGACTGTCGGGCTCGAGTGGAATTCTCCACCGTGTCCCGAACAGTCTCGGTTGGTGGATTGGTGTCTCGGGACGGACCGGGATGGTTCTCAGGTGGCAAGCGACAGCGAAAGCATTCCTGGGCGGGCCACTCAGGGATGGAGAAGGATGATCTTGTCACGCACTCTCTGCCGCCATGAACAGACAGGTAAGAGCCACACTTCACACTCAGACCCTGCTTCGGGTCGCCTTCGGGCCTTCTGAGCTGGGTCCCTGTTTTTTGCCTAGAAGTCTGTGGTATCCGTGGTTCCCCTGCATTGCTCATTTGTAGCACTATACGATGCTCCTGGCTGATCCAGCGGTTCCCCGTACCAACAGACTCGGCTTCATTAGCTGGCATTGAGTGCTTTCGAGGACCCGGTCATGCCTTCTCACGCACTCTCTGCCGCTACCTAGAGACAGGTGTTTACAACTCAGGGTGTATTCACACCAGGAAAGTACGATAGTTCACTTGCTTTGGTCCGGACCAAATAAAATGTTTTTTTTGGGGGGGTTTGGTACGGTTCGCTTTCACACTGCTCTTTTTGCAAGTGAACCAAAATTTGTAAACAAAACCACACGTGTGCTAAGGTTGTCCATTCATTGGACAAGGATTCTCAAGTAGGGAAATCAGGAAGTGCAAAAAAAAGGCTCAGCATGGAGATATTTCGTACTGCAATATTTGTTCTTTTACTGATTTTGTGTTATGCTCTACAAACGCAATATGAAGAAACTAATGAGTATCATATGATCCAATGTCATCATTCCATACGATCTTGTAATTTGGATTGAGAAGACGACAATGTGCTGCAAGACGGTTCCGTCAAGCATTTATGCGCGATTAGACTAAAGAGAACGCTCTGTATGTGAATGTCCTGATGCACACACTCATTCATTCATTCCATTCCAATGATGCACACACGACGCGCAGAAAGACGCGCAACAGTATCGTGTGGGCAGACAGCGCGCCGGAATGGAATTCTCTTTCGCACTTGAACGAACAATAACACAAACCATTATGCCAAAATGTCCGTTGTGTTAAGTATCCTCATAAGAGCATAAGAGCAGTCAAAAAATTTACGTGAAGGCGCAGTGCTTTCTTGCAATTGGGTCGGTACATGTTCACATCGTAAACGAACCGTACCAGAGTTCGTTTGGAACCGTACCGAGACCACCTCTTCAGCTGGGTCTCGGTTCGATTGTTTGTTCCGCACCCGAGTTCGATTGCTGTATTCACACCTGCCCAAAAGGTCCGCACCAAGGGTGGAAACGAACTAGAGTTCGATTCAATCGAACCAAACAAGGCAGGTGTGAATACACCCTCAGACCCTGCTTCGGGCCACCTTCGGGCCTCCTGAGCTGGGTCCCTGTCTCTAACCCGTTGCCTCACTCTGAGTACATCTCTCTGATACCTTGGGCCCCCTGTGTTGGTCCGTTGTAGCACTGAAAGGTGCTCCTGACCGACTCAGCCGGTTCTTGTATCATCAGACTCGGCTAGACAATTCAGTTCGTCCGGCACCCGCCCATGTGCAGCGCTGTTTGTTACACATCTGTGTTCCGAATTGTGCTGTCGTGTGTGTGGCCGTCGTTTCCAACTGGCGAAGGTTGCGATCGAGATGTTCGTCCAGCCGATATGAAGATAGGCTTCTAAGTGAGGCCTGTTCTTCATTGTACTCAAACTATAGTGAGTTAGACCATCAGGGATCTGTGTGCTTGATTCGGGCCCTTTTTCAAGCCTCCGTTCAAGTTACTACACAGTACGGATTACTAATGCTCATCCCTATGATTGGTCTGCAGCATGGGACCTGAAGGACGCGTACTTCAGATATCCACTCCTCCGTAAACACGGGACATCCTGTGTCTTGCGTTGAGGGGTCGAAGTCTTAGTACAAGTCCCTCCCTTCAAGTGCTACATAGCCAGTTGGGTCTTCAGGTCAACTGGAGAAGAGTAACTCGTTTTCGGACTGAGGAGCTTTTTTCCAGTACAGAGGTGGACTTGGTTTACATGTTTCTTAACTGGAATGTGTCCGGTCAGTGATTAGAGGTGAGAAAGGGTCCCACTGAATAAACTTCAGAGGCTCCCGGGCATCTGTGAGACGCAGCCGCATATAAACGGTTTCCTCCATATGATGACCGCTTCAGCACTGACTTTATGACCAAGTTCCTAGGTGGCCGTGGCAGAGCAGCACGCTCTGTGTGTTAACAACACCTGGTATGCTGCCAAACTCTTAGTAGTGTTCAAACCTTTTGTTTCTCCGGGCTATCCGCTCCAAGAACGAGTGTCTAATAAACACTAGCTCAGGGGCCATGTATAACGGGCATGCAGTAAGGAGGGCTTGGACTTACCTCACACTGTATTGGCATTCAGTTGCCTCGAGTTGTAGCAGTTTCCTTGCTTGATGCCGCTACTCAGCAAGATGCACTGCCCAGTACAGCGACCGTTTCTCATATGCTTCCCTCGCATGTCACAACTCGCCCGCCACCTCCTCCTATGGGGTCAGAAGCTTCTGAGGTCGCTTCTTTCACTCTAAAATTCTGGCCTGCTCAATCGTGCTGCCCAGGTGGCCTCATGACAGCCTGTTGCCGAAGAGAGTGGATACTTCATCCCCAGGTGTTCCAGCTGTCCGGGATATCTTCGGGGCCGCACAGTTACATCTGTTAACGCTCTGATTTGTTCCCTTACTAGTTGCTTACTCCCTTACACACAGAGACACTGGCTCACAGCTGTCACCAGGGTCTACGCAAAGTGAGTTAATCCCCAGTGAGCCCTCTTGCACATCACTATGCTAAGTCAGGTCAGAGGAGCAGGTTCTTTAGTTGCCCAGTGTAAGATTTGAGGGCGAACCAAACACAAATGAATCTTCCAGGTGATTTGTTCAAACATAATTTCACACAGAACTCAACATTCCAGACCCCAAATCACCAATCCAGAGCCATAAAAGAACTTTATTGGCAACTAAATCAACTAAAGGAAGAACGTTGTCAATGTTAGATGGTTTTGAAAAGACTGATTGGTTCAGAGATGGCACAGCAGAGGTGGGAGTAAGTCACACATGTGCAAGTCACAAGCAAGTCTCAAGTCTTAACCTTCAAGTCTCAAGCAAGTCCAAGTCAATTTTGTGAAAAGCAAGTCAAGTCAAGTCAAGTCACTGCTTTATGTCAAGCAAGTCAAGTCAAGTCGTAGCTCGGGTCACAAGTCACTGGCAAGTCATACAAACGTTTGATGATTTCACTGAATTTATATATTAAAATAAGTTAAAACTACAGAAGTTGTGGACTATGGTTTTATTTGCAATTTTTTTTTTAAATATGCATTTCCACATACAGCTGAGTGGTTACTACAATAAAAAATAAATAAATAAAAAATAAATACAATTTCAAACTACATAGCCTAAAATGTAAATGTAACGGAAATTAGGCCAACATTAAAGCATGAAAAAATAAATATGCCTCAAACATTGCAGAAGACCATTAAAAGGTATTAAACAATTCACAATTCAAGTATAATGGTTCCTATGCCACCAAATGGCATTCTTCAAACTGGCGTCCCCTTTATATAAGTTATATATTTTTAATTATGAAGTTAAAACCGCCAATAGGTGGCGCCAAATCACCGTCTTAATGTACGAGTCATAGAAGCATTCATTCAACTGATTTGTTCAAAACGGCAGATTCTTTCTGGAACTAAGCAACTAGGTCACTGAATCACAAATACGCATAACTCTTTCTGTGGCTTGTTTGGAACTATTGTCATTGGAGAAATAGAGCAAAAACAGAGAATATTTGGAATATTATGTCTAAAATGTCAATATTCACTCTTTGTTTACTGAACTGTTTTATAAAATCATTATCACATTTGCAATCGCGCCAATATTCTGGAAATATTTTTTTTAATATCATATGTTATAGGCTAATTATAAAAACAACTCATACTAGGGCAATTTTTCCACCACATTTTGAATTTTGGGTGCATATTATTTCTGCTGGCATTTTGCCCCCAACCCCCTGATAACATCTAACCCTGCTTTAAGAGAAACATAAAACACACAAAACATTAACAGTTTTCTATGTTGTTTTTCGTCATTGGAAAGAACGACATATTTGGCTTTAAAGCATGATTTGAAAGAAATGTTCATTATCATTTGAATATTGACAACATTAAGCTACATTTGAAAACATAATTGTGTATAAAGAGGCATGCTGTTTTGACCAATATTCTCTCTAGATTTAACGATAGTCAAATTAACTATAACAAACAGGTTAAACAAGCCATATCTTACTTTTAGTCGTGGTGAATGAAGTTCGACTGTTCGAGGTTGTGATGGCCGTCGTCCGATATCCCTTGCCAGTTATTATGCGTACAGCAAATCATCTTGTATGAATATGGTCAATTTTAGTGTTTATATCCAAAAAGAAACGATGCTGGGAGATGTTATTGTATTTAGCGCGCGCTCACCGCGATGCATGTTTTTTTCTGGGCTTGTGCAGTGTCACGCAATCGCGCAGAATCTGATGACTGGCGTCAATGGTTCCGTTGCTTTCATTTTGTTCATCAATTGATGTTGCGATGATTTATATAAAAATGTATATCAAGTCATTCTCGAGTCATACAGTTCAAGTCAAGTCAAGTCTCGAGTCATTGGATCTCAAGTCAAAGTCAAGTCGAGTCATTTTCTTAATTTAGTCAAGCAAGTCTCAAGTCCTTAAATTTGCGACTCGAGTCTGACTCGAGTCAAGTCTTGTGACTCGAGTCCCCCATCTCTGCAAAACAGACCTCCATCTTCTTAAGGAACTCTCAATGACCCCAAGGTTGAAATCTCTTAAAACCAAAGAGACTGGGACTTTACCTACAAAAATACATAAAATCATCTCAAAACAATTCTTGATAGACTTATAATAAAACATCGTTCAACTACATAATTCGATATTGTGTCTACCACCTATATGTGTGTCTAATAAGCTTAGATCCCATATAAGTCATGTAATGGTTATAACTGTTAGATGTTTGAATGAAAGTGTGTCGTGTTTCCTATCAGTATGATCGTATGTTCTTGAAATCTGTGTAAAATGTTTCGTATTCTTATAATAGTAATGGTGTCTAAACTGTGGCCTCTGTACTCCCTGCTAGAGCTTGGAGAGTAAGGGGACATTTACAATGAGAAGTTTCGGTCCACGATTCGACTGCAAAGCCTGCTTTCCAGCAACAAAGACTTTCCATCCATCCGCCAGCACACCACGTGATTGGCCGCCCCAGACATCTCAGGCACGAGGAAACGCCAGCCAACGGACCTGGGAAACCCCTTTTTATGACGACAAAAGGGAATCCCCAAAAGGAAGGCAAAAACAAGCATGTAGCCTCCAGACTTTTAAGCTGAACTGGTGCATTGATATATATTTAATAACCCACCTAAGAAATGATAGAAGGGTTAAATTAATGATTGATGGTTCGTTCAGGTCAGGTCTTATAAGTGCATCTAGAAACTTGGGATTTCATCATCTCACTCTTAAAACTCATTCTTTCCTCAGTCTCTCTTTCTTTCTGCAACTCAGATGAATGTGTGTGCGTGTGTTTGTGTTAGATATTAGTTTTATGTGTTAGAATAATCAATAAAGTCTTGTTTGTATTTTAAAGAGAAGTGTTACTTGTGTTATGTGCTTACGAATTTAATGTCTTAAACTGCTGATCTAAGTTACCTGCTAATAAATAGTGTTTCACTATAATTTGGATATTTATATTCGCTGCAGAGCTGATAGTTGCGGCCGGTTCAAATAAACCCTGGATGAGTCATTTGCTCGTTCGTAATAAGTGATTCTTTCGAATTCCCTATAAATTAATTAATAATTCCTTTTGAGCTAAATTGACCTGTCAGAATGACTAAATTATCTTACACCAGTAATGGCCCAACTAGGACCTCGTTCCCTAGACAGCCTTCCTGACTCATTCCTCGGAGACTTCTCAGGGATGGGGCATTGTTGGCACCCGCACTGAACTGGAGAAATCCAGGTTCTGTTGTGGTGGTTAAGCTATCTATCTCTGAAAGAGATTAGATACTATTACTTCTGCGATAGCTCCCTCTAAAAAGAATGAGGCTTGCTTTCGATCTGAAGTAGAACCTATTTGTTGTTGGTGTTCTTCTCACGGGAAGACCCCCGAGAGTGTTTGATCACTTCTGTGCTTCATTCCTGCAGAAGATGGTTTAGAGTGTGGCTGTTCCGCTCCACTCTCAAAATGATGTTGCCCTTATAGCACATCAGGATGCAGTTGAGATATAGGAAGTACGACTTGATCGTCAGGTTCCTGAGCGGTGCAAGGAGACAAAATCTTCCTTACGCCCCCTCTATACCTTCTTGGGACCTATCTCCAGTGCTACTGCACTGTGAGACCTCCCCTGAGTACTACAGGTAGTTGAGTTAAAAATCTGTTTGTAAAGAAACAGTTCTCCTACTTGCTTCCTCTATCAAGAAGGTAGGGGACCTGCACACATTTTCGGTCCAGCTGAAGGGAACGCGGTTTCCATGCCGAGGTTGGCCTACTAACATAAATTAGTGTGGCCATCATATTGATGAAATTCCAAGGTGCACCGTGCCCACTTGGGTAGTGAGCTCCTCCATAAAGAGAGTGTAGCTCCTTCCTGGGTGTTGACACGAGTGACTCGCTGACAGATTAAGAGTTGTGGGCTGAGCAACACCAGCACATTCGCTAAGAAATTAGCCTATGTGTCGAGCCTTCTCATCACCCCATGAGTTTCTCATCACCCCATCGGTAATGGACATGGCGGAGCGTCCGATACTAGACCTATCACTTGTATGCTTGTGTAACTTGTTTTAGGTGGGGTCCATATGTTGTGATCTGTACGGTGATCCCATATGAGTATTCTTCCACAGGTTGACTCCCTGTGGTGAGCCCATGTCTTCCCTTGGCAGAGCCTGCTCTGCCGTCACTGACCGGTTGCGTCTCCCCCTGTTATTGGCTGGAGCCACCTCAGTGACATGCCATAGGTTGTACTCAGTTGTACAACTTGTACAAGTTCGCTCAGTCCATATGTGTTTCTCCACATGTTACCTCCTTCGGGCAGGATGTGGCTTCCGAAGCGTAGACCTTCCAACGAAAGGTACGCTTTCCCAGCGGTCCTATGGAACAGCAGTGACTTTCCTGGCCTAAGCCCTGTCATATTCGCAAGTGCGGAAGATCTGGAGGCTTTTGTCTAGGCACTGGAAGGTGGCAGCCCTAGTGGCGTCTTAGTAGGGATCCCAATCAGTCGACACGTTGACTACGTCGAACGTGCCGACTGAAAGGGAACGTCTCGGTTACGTATGTAACCCTCGTTTCCTGAAGGAGGGAACGGAGAAGTAGTCCCCCAGCCACTATTGCAGTATCACCACTGACCGGGGTCCGCTCGGCTCCTCAGCGAAAAACAACTGGTGCGTGCATCCACTTCCGTATTTATACCCGCGCTGCAGGGCGGGGCGTGTGATGTGATTCACGCACGGCAATGTCCATTGGCTTGTTTTTTACAATACTCGAAGATGACAGGCTCCCTAGCGTGATCCCAATCAGTCGACACGTCGACTACGTCTCCGTTCCCTCCTTCAGGGAACGAGGGTTACATATGTTACAAAACACAATTAGTTTTTTGAAAAACACAATTATTCCTATTATTGATTGAATTAGGAACAGACCCAAATTTCTAAGAATCTATGACTGTCTACATAACCTGAATACAAATTCAAATGAGATATCAGAGCTTCAGCGAATGGGAAGATTTCAGTAATAAATATTTAATATCCCCACACAAAAGCTAAAATAGGGTTTCAGAAAGCTTAGAATATAGCACTTTTGCCATATGGATTATTTTCATGTTGTTTGTGTTTATTCAACGCTATCTCACAACCAATTCGTACAAATTTGTACAAGTGATTAAAAGGTGGCTAATGCGTACAAATTCGTCCAACCTCACGAATTCGTACGATTTGTCTAAACCCACGTGATGGGTAGGTTTAGGGGCGGGGTCAGGGGTAGGTCATTCGTACGAATTCATACGAATTGGGCAACTCGTAAAATATGTACAATTTAGCAAAAATCGTACGAGTGAGGTCGTATGAATTTGTATGAATTAGCCACCTAGTAAAATTCGTAAGAAAAAACCTGTGAGATCGGGTTGGTTTATTTCTTTACTTTGTTTTATTAATATAAAATAAAATAGTCAGCCATGGTCACTAAGAACAATCCTTCTATGGAAAGATTCCACAGAAGAAAATAATAATAATAATGAAATTACGTGGGTTTAGAACAACATGAGGTGACAGAATTCTCAATTTTTGGTGACCTATTCCTTAGGGCTAGTCTAATCTAAATGGTCATCTCACACATTTGCTGGTGTTCAAGTGAGCCCTGTTAGTATAAGTAAATGAGCTGAAATTGAGCACAAGATCAGAGGTCAGAGTAATCAGGGGATGAGGCTCGTCCCCTGCGAGTGGCCACTGGCCTCCAACTCTTTACTGAGCGGCCGGCCCCAGACGACAGGGTCAGACCTGTCACCGTGACAACCGTGAGGACTGCCATGGAGACTGGAATTGGGGACCGCAATAGGAGCGTGAACCCTCACAATCAGGTCAGACTTGGCAAGTAGGAGTGGGTGATGGGTAATATGGGGGGTGGAGAAATGGGTTGGAGTTAACCTGGGAGAGTAGAGTGATGGAGAGATGGATGTGTGGAAGAAACGAGGGAGTGGACGGTCCGTCAAGCAGGCAGTGTTAATTGCAGAGGGACAAATGGAGTTAATGATGCATACTCACAGGTCAAGGATGAATTCACAGGGCTTTCTTTCCTTACTGTTCATTACAACGCCATCACAAAGCCACTCGCACAGTGTGTCACATCAACCTCACATTGGCATGAAATAACTACCTTTATCATCTCAGAGCGGAGAGTTTAAAGGTGGCGTGTGTAATTTTTCTACAAGCTCTCCAAGCTTATTATGCAAAGACAACTGCAAGTAAACCATTTACACTGTGACTATCAAAACATTGCTCGCTTTTTTAAGCTTTTCAGTTTAACTGATGGCATTTTTCAGCTGTAATCCAGTGATGAAATTCAGTGACTGACTGGTGTGAAAGGGCCTTTAGAGTATTTACAGACATGGTAGCTTTGCCATCACAGAAATAAATTACATTTTAAAATATATTAAAACAGAAAGCTATGGAAGCGTGTTTCCGCCACAGAATAGAAAATAAAAAAGGTAATTGCGACTTTTTATCTCATAATTTAGACTTTTTTTCTGACAATTGCAAGTTTACATCTCGCAACTCTGACTTTTTTTCTAAGGATTATGTGATATAAACTTGCAATTGTGAGTTATAAAGTCAGAAATCCTCCGAATTGGACTTTACTACTCGCAATTCCGAGTTTATATTTCAATTCTGAGAAAAGAAGTCAGAATTACGAGATATAAACTCGCAATTGTGAGAAAAAAAAAGTTTCAATTATCTTTTAAATAGTTTTATTCCATGGCGGAAACAAGCTTCCACAGAAAACAGTTATTTTAAATTGTAATATTATTTCACAGTACTACTGTATTTACTTTTGATCAAATGAATTCAGCTTTCATGGAATGTGCACTAGGTTCACTTTATTTACAATATTTGGCCGAGATACAACTACTTGAAAATCTGGAATCTGGGGGTGCAAAAAAAATCAAAACATTGAGAAAATTGCCTTTAAACTTGTCGATTTATCTTTGCGTAAAGTGTTTTATAAATTTACGGTAGGAAATTTACAAAATATCTTCATGGAACATGATCTTTACTTAATATCCTAATGATTTTTGGCATAAAAGAAAAATCGATAATTTTGACCCATACAATGTATTGTTGGGTATTGCCACAAATATACCCGTGCGACTTGTGACTGGTTTTGTGATCCAGGGTCACATATATATAAACAAATATTTGTTTTTAAAAAACAAATATAAAATATACATACATTTTAAAAGTATCTATTTAATATTTATTATAAATAAATATTTGAATTCAGTCATATTCCTCTTTACACTGCCGAAGGAATTCATGTGGATTCCTATGCATTTTTATAGAGAGAATATTATTATCATGTGAATCAAACATCTCTAAACACTACAGGAGCCAGAGGGGTTTTCAGTAGCATCTATGCTAAGTGGTGCTCAGTCAATGTATTTGTCGTCTATGCCTTAAAGTCAAAAGTCTCAAATACACACAAACACAAATGCCTGCATTTACACACCACAGGGCAGAGAGCAGGTAAACTACTTCTGACCCAGACAAAGCCCTGGGTAAAATACATTCACCAATGTGAAAAAAAGAAAAAAATTAAAAAGATAAGCGCATATCATTTCAGCCCTTGGACTGGCATTTATTTAGAGTGAGTTAGGTGTGCTGTTATATGTGAAGACCTCCAATTACAGCCGAGCGCAGGTCCACACGGGCCTGTGGGCAGGTGATTATCACCGCAGATATTCTGCATGATCTGAACGGGTTTACGAGGGATGACAGTGGCCGCTGGTGGCCCTTCATCTGAGAAAACACACAATGCTTGTTTACCGCTCCTGTATCACTCTGCATTTGTTATGGACTGCTTTTTTTTTTTATTTTTTTTTTTTACTTTTGCTGGATGGACATTGTGGACTCAGTGGTCTTCTGATATTCTTGGGGGCAAATATTAAATCACTCATCCGATGCCATCAGTAATTAGCTTTGTAGGACTTGCTATGTTGCTCTTGTTCCCTTGTTGGTCCCTAATTGCTCAAGGCCTTTTTTCTAAACTTTACTCCCTCTTTTCAAACTCAAGAGAAAGGTCTGTATTAATTTTCTCTTTTGGTTCAAAGATAAAAGGACAAAAGCGGCAGGATGGAGGCAGATACGGTGGTCCCACTGTGTGTTATACCTAAGAAATAGAGCTTTTTTTCATCACAGAGAATCTGTGAAAGAGACTACTACATTTGCTGCTTTACTAGTTTAACATCTTTACTAGCGATGTGAAGTAGCCTACCACTTTTTTTGTTTGTTTTTTGTCTCAACATAATACCTAGTACTGTCAATGTTGCTGATATCGATACAATATCACTTTTAAATTAAACTATTTTATTTCTCAAGATAAAATAGGTAATTTTACCCCCGGTTTCACAGAGAAGGCTTACAGACTAAAATGCATGTTTGAGCTGTTTTAACTGAAAGTTTTGTCTCAAGATGCACACCAGTAATGTTTTTTTTTTTGTTTTTGTTTTTTTTCTCTCTAAGGAACATTTATTAAAGCCACTTAAATTGCCTAATCCTGGCTTCATCTAAGCACTGTCTGTGAAACCAGGCTATAGGCTAGTAATTTAACAATTTAAGCCATTGTTATTATCCCATTATTATCCCGTTATTATCCCATTATAACCCATTAATGGGTTAACTATGTAGATCTTAAAGATATCAAATATTCTATGAGACAATATAGTTGTATGTTCTGTTTTAGTTTTGCTCTGTTCCTATTTGCCTGAGTTCCTGGTTTAATTCCCCTGTTTGTTAATTAGTTTCCATAGTCCCTAATTCAACACACCTGTTCTGTTTCTATTTGATTACGTACTTTGTGTTCTGTTTGTTCATTGTTCCGTATCGTCAGTTTAACATGGTTTTGTCTGTTTATTTCTCCTGTGATCTCTTGTGTATTCCCGGTTGGATTTATTAAATACTATTTTTGTTCCTTACTCCGTAGTGCGCTCTTTACAGCCACAGTCGGGACCATAGAAGGTCTGGGCAAGGAGGGAGCTAAGGCGAGGATCTATTTGCAGCTTTATTAGAAGAAATAAGATGACAATGCACAAGGAAAGTAATCAAAAGACGACAAACTTTGTAGCAAAAAAGGCAACAACTGTCAATGAACAGAATCTAAGAAGTATCAACACACAGGATAATGATCAACTAAACTAGACACAGGTGATAAACATAATCCGTAACAGTCACACTTCAGATCAGGGTCCGATTCTCACTATTACCTAACAATTAACTAAGATTTTTGCCTCAAACTCCTAATTACTGCTTATTAATAGTTAGTAAGGTAGTTGTTACGTTTAGATATTGGGTAGGATTAGGAAAGTAGAATAAGGTCATGCACAATAAGGCATTAATATGTGCTTCATAAGTACTAATAAACAGCCAATATCTTAGTAATATGCATGCTAATAAGCAACCAGTTAATAGTGAGAATTTGACCCTAAACTAAAATGTTACCTCAGTAACCATTTTAACAAACAAGGACATACTTAGCCACAACAGAAAACAGGAACTAAATAGAGGAACAATTGAATGAAACAAACATCAAAATAAAGGGGAGTTTACATGACACCGTGTTCAACTAAAAATGGAAAACTCTTTATGCGCTTTGGCTGTTCGTTTAAACGACAGTGCTGTTTTGGGGGCTGTGCGCATGCGTATTACGTGTTCTGGCCTGACATGCATAAAATATATTTTTTTTGTTGTTTTTGCGGATCTGTGTGAATGGGATTGTTCTGACAACGTTGTCTTCTGTATTCAAAACTTTTCAAAAATGCAAAGGGAAGGATACTTTTCCATTTTTTTGCACATCGTTGAACAGAACAGTGTTAGTCGTGACAGTTAAAAAATTAGGTTGTGGAGTTTTCATGAGATTTAACTGATTTAGTTGCAGTAGAGCTCAGTAGAAAGTTACACATGCTAATTCATTATTTTAAAGTTTTTGCTTGTGTATACTGATGGCAGAAGTTTGAATTTGGCTTGCAACATTTCACAATACTGTTCACCCATATCTTCCTTTCATTTTCCATACTCTAGTTTCCTCTGAATTAAAGCACTTTCATCTATAATTCATCTATATTACAGAGTCTTTAGTATATAATCATGTGTTGACAAAGTTTAGAATCCATCCCTCTAAAAGAACAATCGATAGTCAAATAATATGCTCTCTATTACATTGCTGTCTTCACGGATGGGGGCTTGTTAGGCCATATTTCTACCCTTTTGCTTCTTCTCCGGATACACTAAATTCTCTCTCTTCAAATAAACGAGTGTATCTGTGACAAACACAGAGTACTGTCCCTCTGCCCCTCAGCCCTTGGCACTGGACAGCTCACTGGTCATCTGCGCTAGTGGAATAAAGCAGAGAGATGCATTTGAGACACAACATATGTTATTCGCCTTTCCAATAGCCACGATGCCTCGCAGGGAGAACTCCACCATCGCATTATGACACGTAAAATAAAAGAGCCAAGACTGTGCCTCGAGATGCACTCACACTAGCCAGAAATAATATCTTCCATGCAGACATCTCCTTCTGGTGACAGTTAGACTGGGCACTTCACAAACAATACGACGAGCTTTCATTTCAGACCTAATATGTAGAATTGCGGCCCTTTTTTTCTTCTTTTAGAAACTCTTTTCTAAAGTACTTCAATTATTCACTGCTTTAATCCAATTGTCATTTTCAATTTATAATTTAAAGATAAGAAAAACTACATATGAATGTAGCAGGAGGAGGCGGATGAGATGTTTTCTGATGGGATGGTAAAAGGCCCGGAGCTAAAGATCTGTGATCTCCGCTGTAGACTGTCATTCTATCCTATTTTTAGAGTTCATATTCAAGAGAGAAAAGCACAAATAAATAGACACTGTCCCATAATTTAAATTATAGTGCTGTTATATGACAAGCGCAAACAGCGTGTCAGACTGCATATCATTTGTAAATACACAGATGTGTTTACCAAAAAACATTATAATGCTACTTTAATGATTGTTTACCTCTCCTCTCTATGTGTGTAATTTCCTGCGGTTCAGTCATTGATGTGGATTCCACACAACCAAAATAAATGAAATACTAACATACTTTAAAGCATGCAGTATGGGATGATCAAGATATTTTCTTATTCCTTATTTTCAGGGGAAAAATAGATATGTTGTATAGTTGACACTGCAAGTAGTTTTCACACGCTGCTGAGGTTTTGGGGTCGGCAAAACTCTTATGTTCTTTGAAGAGAGAACTATTAGCATCTTGAATATTATATAACGTAGAATTAAAAACACATTAATGTTCATCAAATGTAATTTTATTTTAATGACAATTTTCATCCTTTCTACAGGATGTTGGGAAGACAAGTAAATAATCTCATTCCATTTTCAGATTTTTTGCACATATTTTAGAGTGGACTGCACTTGTCAAGTCATTCAACCCAAATATAAATATTTTGTTTAAATGAAATTATGAAAAATATATTCTCTTTAATTTTATGTGAAATATGTCAGTAGCTACAAATTAACATTTGGCTAGGCCTTACTGGACATTACATGAATTTAAGTAACATGCAACCATTAACTGTTGTGTATATTTTACTTCATTAAAACCTTTACAATGGAATTCATAATTATGTATTATTTAAATTTTTTATATGATTTTAATTTTTAATTTTTACAATAATAAAATCACACAAATCAGTGTTTAAAACTAAGGAGCGCCTAGAAGACCATGGTGATGAAAAAAAAATATTTCAGTGCTTTTGCATTCTCTCGCAAGTTTTGTTTTTGTGTTCCCCAAGAACCTTTGCGTTCGCTCATAAATAACTCAAAAATGTTTTGCGAGTTAATGCAAGCTTTCTTTGGGGAACGCAAACATTTTGAGAGGGAATGCAAAACATTAGCACGAGAACGCAAAAGCATTTACAATTTTCCCATCTCATATGTTTTCACATCTCATGACCATGTCCCTTTAGGGGCTCCGTAAAAACCTTATTCAGATTATTATACAAATTGCAAACCTTGTTTACAATAAATGGACAAAAAAGGTTAAGCACCTCCTTTCACTGATATTTTGTAAAAAAAACAAAAAAAAAAAAAAACAACTACATACCATAAAATAACAATCCGAGGTTCAAGCCTGTTTAAATTATCAATTGCATATTGAGGCATTATAGTCTTTTTATTTGGTCTTCTAGCCATACTGACATCAGCAGCAGTATATGAATTACTAAGGAAATAAGTACTTAAAGATGTCAAATGTGTTACTGACTGACACAGAGAGACAGACAAATGGAGAGAAATGCACACATGAAAAGCAGAGTGAGAGAGATGCAGATACAGTCAGACAGATACGGGGTGTATCCTTCTCCTGTCAGAGGTATATTCTACACGGAGGGGCATAACAACTCTAATCGCAGTAAATGAGGTGGAGTGGGCACACAGAGAGGAAGTGGTAGTGGGGTAGTGTAAGTGATGGATGAGACTGAAGGGGTGACACTAACAACGGCAGGATTCCCCGGTGCTTCAAGACCCCCCATGAAGACCCATCATTACTGGATAATGACCCTTCTAGAGAGACAAAGAGAGAGTAAACTATAGAACCAAACAGACTTCTTGAGCATCCAGCATGTAACTGGTGGTCATAACTGCAAGACTAATGTGCTTGTTTGGTTAAATTTGTTACTGAATGCATGTGTATGCATGAATGCAAGTGCAAAAAAAAAAAAAAAAAAAAAAAAAAGATACTTTGGACAAACTTGTAAAAAATACTATAAATATTAGTTTTTCTCCAATTCTATTTATGGTTGGGTTCAACCATAAACCATTTGGTTAATTCTTGATTTAATAGTAATCAAATATAGTCATTGTCTCAAAGACAAAAACATTCATACAAAGTAACCAGTGAAAATAATGATTAAACAACAATTGTTTCTTTTAATTTTGTTTCTAACTGAACTGGCTAAGATAAAAAAATTATCTGGTTAGCATAGCCCAGTTAGCCCCTGCTGGTAGATTTTGTAACTACAAGATTATGTCGGCCATGTTGCTGTCTATTGACAGAATAAAATTGTTTTATTAGTGACATAAATTTCATAAATTATAGATGTTTTGCCAGTGACCGTTTTTTGAAGGGCTCGTAAAAACATGACTGTAGTCTTACAGATCAGAGTAGTCACTGGAGGATTGTTTTGTTGTGGTACCATTAGCCAATCAGCGTTGTCATTAAATAATAATTTTCCTGTAGCTCCAGAGTGATTAGTCACATGACATTTTCAAGCTCAGGTAATTGGCTCAAAAAATGTATCTGGAGCAACACCCATGAGAAGTGATTAATGCCAATGGCATTAAAATGATGCTAACGGATAGTTCTCTCCAGATTTTTTTTTTTTAGCTCCTTGCATTGAATATATTAAACCCATGATCATGCATTAAGCCAAAATTGTACATCAGTTTATCAGTTTTGACACGAACACGTAGGATATACCCAGCCGAACGTACGGCCTTTTAAAGTACAGTATACTCCATTTGATATGGGCAACGAACACAGTGGAAGAAGCATGTGCAAGTTTCCTCTTTATCCAGTGTCTGTGCTATTTCTCTCGAGAAGATGATAAAAATATAATTTTACTCGAGTAGCAGTACCTCTTCACCCCCTCACAAAAGCACTCACCAACGTCGAGTTCTCTTGTAGTTTGTTGTTGTTGTTCCATCTCTCGTTTTTTTGGCTACGTCTACACTAATCCAGATAGATTTAAAAACAATCTTTTTCTCTCTGTTTTTGCCTTCCTTCCACACTTGAGACAGAGTTTTTGTCCTGCGAAAACTGAACTTTTTGCCTTGTGGATAAATTTGAAAACAGCATTTTGTAATGTTGTGTGGACTGTAAAAATAGAGGTATTTCAAAATGATCTTGTACCGATAGCTATGCTTGTACCGGTGTGCCTGCTATTTTCTACTTTGTACGGTGTTCATATTACATGTCTGCAAAGACGACAGAAAGTATACTAACAATTCCTGTCCTGCGGCTAAACATGAGGACAATTTTGTTTTAGACCGTACATGGAATGGTGATTTAGTGCAACATGGAAACACCAGTAAGTGGCATGATATTTTGATAAAAAAAAATGATCGTGCCAGAATAATAATGTGAGAACTTGATTATGTCTGGTCTCTCGGTATCTTAATGAGATTTTATGACATTTTACGCATATGCAGTAACGATTTAAGCGTTTTTCTATGTTACAGTGTGGACAACAATCTTTTGGAAAACGCTTGTGTGCATAGAGAGCGTTTTGAAACGAAAATACTGGATTAATGCAGGCGTAGCCCTTTTTTAACTTTGAAACAAAGGATTTGGTCAGTGGACCAACTTATTAGTAAAATTAAGGTGAAAAACTTGGAACTGAGTGTTTGTAGAGCTGAGCTGAGTAATTTGTCATTATAATCATCAGTTCCATAAAAAAAATTCTTCAAAGCTCTGCCATAGCAGTAAGTGACCTGAAGAGTTTAAGAAAATGTTTGGTATATTGAGATCGAAACATGTGCTTGTGTTGTGAATTGCGTTCTGACACATTCCGGAGCACTACAACACATACAGATTGCATAGCTGAAAGAATCCATGTATCCATACTTCCAATGCATAGAGTATGTTTCAGGCCTAAGTCTCTGGGTTCACTTCCCGACTGGCAGAATATCTGTCAGATCTGATTGGCTGTGACAGAAGTTGGACGAGTAATTGTTCTAACCACGTTTTTTGGTCCACTCAGTCTCGGGATGGGTGGGCCAAGGTGCTTCACTGATTCCACCTTCTTTCTCAAACTGACATTTCTATAGCAAACTACCCCTCCGCCCTCCCTCTTTCCTCCGTGTCTCGGACCAGGAGAGGCTCTTCCACGTGCATCTGCACCCTCATTAGCACAACTAGCATCCTGACGATGTGCGCAGGTTCAACCGCAGCCGCTGCCATGTGCAGTTGGTGGAAAAAAATGATCTGATCAGTGCGACAGACAGACAGAGAGAGCGGAGAATGCATTTTGCCACCCCCTCTGCCTTTGAAGGAACCAATAAAACAGGGTCAGTGTACAATTGAGTGGAAAGAGAGACAGAGAGAAAGACAGGGATGGAGGTGCTTGTATCAGGGGATGTATAGGTATATTACGGTGTCAGCTCCACTCAGAGGTAGTGCAGGACTCAGACAGTATAATGATATGTGTGTTGTCAGGAGGTTCAGGCTGGGCAGGACTCAGGGAGAGTGTAGTTACAGAGATTGAGGCTCTGATCAGATAACTGTGACAGAAATAAAGACTAGCTGAGCCAATACTGGACAGTCGGACATCCTGACAAAGAACTCTGGGAAATGGGATGTTTCTTTTTGTGTGCTTTAAGATTTATAATTCAAAACACCTATATTAATGTCATCATGTCAACAAGATCATTTTGCTGTCTTTCACTGATTATTTTGATTTTCACTTTTACTTGTTTATTATAGGCTACATAATATAATCAGGAAACCAAGTGTCGTTTGTGTCAGAAAATGTCAGATTTTTTCCCCCATAAATTTTTAAAATTCTGAGCTTTCATGTTATCATATTTTTCCTCTTCAAATTACCAGACCCGTAACCACCATGGACATTGCGGTATAACCAAAGGCAAAACTATATAAGGCAGGGTAGGCAATTTTCTTTATAAACACTTTTTGTTATACTGGTTGAAGCTCTCTTCACATCCTGATATCAATCAATAATTTAAGTGGTCTAAATTTTGAAAACAATTACATGTATCATCTGTGGAAGTCACAGGACCAAAAAAAGTTAATCCAATCATTGCATTCGGTCTGAGGAGACCAAGTAAGAGCTCTGTAAGTTGTTTACATTCATTATTATTGTAACTGCTTATTGTATTATTGCTTTGAGTCTCTCGTGACGTTTTGCAGACTCTGTTGTGTTCGTTCATGTGTTTTGGGGAAGGAATGGCTTTGTAGAGTGCTTTGAAGGGAGGGTGGGATCTTATGCTTTCAAAGCTAGCTTGCTATGCCTCTCCGAAATTGCCTACCCTACCTTTATCTCTGATCCGAACCATGTTGTTACACCCTTGCAAAATATCAATATTTATTTAATGTTACTAATCCTCAATGTAATTCTAACGCACTGCATTATTCCAACGCAACACTTACATTAATAATCCATAACATCTATTTCAAAACATCTTCTGGGGCTGAATGGGATAGAGTTGCAATGGAATCAGTGCATGTGTAATTACGATTCTTGTGCTTCTTCCCAAAAACAATATATGTTGTTGTTTTTTAAACAAATCTAACACTATAACTTTATTTTATTTGAACTATTGAGCTTGACAGGGCCAATATAAGCGTCATGCATAACTTTGTTGAACAGAAAGTGCAAGGACAAAGATGAATTCTGCACTTTCTCAGGAAAAAAATAATTTAGATATTTTAACGTTTGTAGTATCCTGTTAAACTGACTTTGTTTTCAACAAATGACCCTTGTATGCGTTTTAAAGGGGTCATATGATGCGATTTCTTGTTTTCCTTTTTCTTTAGTGTGTTATGTAGCTGTTTGTGCATGTATAAGATATGCAGATTTACAAAGCTCAAAGTCTCAAACCCAAAGATATATTCTTTGTAAAAGTTAAGGCTCAGCCATGCCTTTCTAAAATGCTTTATTAAAACATCTCTATGTCAGTATGTGGGGGCAGAGTTTCATAACACCACCCAAATGTATACGCAAAGAAAAAAGGCGTAACTTTAATTATGCGCATTTTTCGGAGGACTGTTTCCAGAACCTGAGAGAGTACAAGGCCGGCTGTGCACAAAGGCTGATTCTAAATGCAGTCTGGTGCTTCTGACTCACAGACACAGCCTGTTACGTTAAGTATGTTTTCATATTTTAATAATTTGCTACGTACTATTCAAATGCGAGTTTTGAGCAGTGTAGAGTAGCACTTGTTTGTCGTTTCTACCGTCACAATGCAGACATGGTTTTATGTTTACATAGTGTTCCCCCAACCGTCGCGCAACGCGTAAAAAGACAGTATAAGTCATTATAATCAGTAATTATGTCACCAATGAAATAAAACCTTACCAATCTGATACATCCTGGTCCAATCGTGCCTTATCGATCAGCTTGGTCTTCGGCATTTTCTGGATCAGATTCAGGCTCGAATTGATAGGTAGTAGCCTACCGACATTATCACCTGTATTGCTTTGGGAGCTGATGTTCGAAATATGGTAATTAAGGAGCGTGATATTTCCGTCACACACTTTTTGGTTTTCGGGCCAATCACAATGCACTGGATCGCTGGTCAATCAGAGCACACCGCGCTTTTCAGAATGATGAGCTTTGTAAAAATGGACGCGTTTCAGAAAGGCGGAGCATTAAGGAGCAACAATAATGTACAGTATGTGTACAATAATGTTTTTTTGTTTTTTTTTATCTAAAACCACATAAACACATTCCATTAAACCAAATACACGAAATAATGTTCTTTGTAGAACCATCATATGACCCCTTTAAAAACTGTTCTGAAAATGTTGTAGGTCATATTTTTGACTACAACATGAAACTATTGATATTAAAGAGTCAAGTCAAGTAAAAATGTATTCACTTCCGTATTCAGTTATTAACTTAGGGGCCGATAACACGACATCGTTTTAACAGAAAACTCTTAAGTTCTCTTTGCGCAAACTTTAAAAACGCAAACCTGTGAGAACGCTGATGGCGTGCACATGTGTATTACGCGTTCAGTCTATAGGTATGCGTGTTTGAATATATGTGTGCAGGCGTGTAGTCCTTCCCTACAAACCAACCCTCAACAAACTACTTGTCTGGCCTTAAAATTTATAATACAGAATTTTGATCACTTCCGCGTAGCCACGCGAGCCGGAATTATCCGACAACGCTTTTTCTGTAAAGAGGTAAAGCGAGGGAGGCCTTCACAGGGGAGAGACTAGTTGACAATTCAGGACTGCGTTGTCGTCACGTCCAGACGCAGGTCCTTCATCAGATCTGGATACAGCCTGGATCCGGTGGATAAGAGCCAGATACATTTTGCTTGCTCCAGTAAAAATTAAGTTACACATCACTGAAATTAATGGTATGTGCTTTAATATGGTGAACTCTCAGAAAAATAAACAAAAAGGTACAAAAGAGCTCATTAGGGTGGTACACGTTCAAAAGGCACCTTTGTACCCAAAGAGTGCATTTTATATTATAATATTGGTACCAAACTTGTACATGTTACTTAAAGGCACATATAAGAACCTTTTTAAAGGGTATCATCCCTAGTGACAGCTTTTGTACCATTTGTTTGGAGAGTGATATTCACAATTATTATGGTCTTCCCTAGAGTATTATGGGGAGCAGTGTATGTATTTGAATAAAACCGCCTTTTTATTTCTCTTGATGACTGACAGGCCTGATGGCTGGCCACAAAATGATGTCATTAACAATTATTTCCAGGAAGTGGGGTCCATGCGATATGCATCAGAGTAGTTCCTTTAAGTGGATAATACCAATAGGAAATAAGTAGATAAGAACTACCTAAACGCATATGGCTGCTTTTAAAATTGATGGTCTCTGTGTGCCTTCAGGGTACAAGAGAGAGACAGAATAAAGGCTTTGAATAGTGTTTCTGAATCTTGGTTATTCTTTTTTCTAATTCTTTCACACAACAATGAACTTCCTGCCCGAACCTCTCAACCCTCTTGCTAACTGTGTGCTATGTTGGGGGTTTGTTTGTGGTAGTCAGAGAGTCTTGCTGCGCCCTGTAAGAGGAAGCTTCATGTAATTGAGTTAACTAAGAACACTAACTCACATCTGTAGCAGAGGAACAGATGTACGTCTCCAGCAGGAAGATGAAAAATTCAGGGCTGTGTTGCTTTTTATTTCCCTTTTCCCTTAAATACTTCACATTCTAACTGAATCATTTTACTCAACACTGGAGAACCACGAACAATGAGATTTTAACTCCATTACCACAATATCCTTCTACTGTGTCATAGCCAGAGCGGTATACACTGTATACATTTCAAGGAACAGTTCATCCTAAAATGAAAATCGACTTTCTTCCTTCCATGGAACACAAACAGAGATATTTTGAAGGAAGTCTATGCTATTTTTTCATACAATGAAAGTGGAATATGATTTATCCCAGGCCCGACTACACAAGATTCTATAAGGAAGACATTCCATCCACAATTAAAGTGAGTGTTGCACAACAGTTGGATAACTGTTTTATTCTTGTAGCATTTGGCTCAAAACATCCAATGAATCTCAAATTCAAGGTTCTGGTACGGGCAGGGCTACTAGTATATTGAATAATTATTTTCTAACTATTTTGCTCTCCATTAAATGCTCCCACTTATGTGCATGGCATAGGCCTATTGTGATTTGGGTAACACTTTACAATAAGCTTCATTAGTTAACATTAGTTAATGTATTAACTAACATGATCTAACAATGAGAAATACATTTGTTACAATATTTATTAATCTTCGTTAATGTTAGTTAATAAAAATCTATGTTCATGTTAGTTCACATTAACTAATGTTAACAAATACAACCTTTGATTTTAATAATGTAGTAAATGTTGAAATTAATATTAACTAAGATTAATTAATGCTGTAGAAATATTGTTCATAGTTCAGGTTAACTAATTAACCTTATTGTAAAGTGTTACCGTGATTTGTCACAAAACACACAAGAAACAATGATGTCAAACATGTTGCATTAATTCTTGAGGGGCGCGCAAACATGAATAGGTTATCAATTGAGAGTATACAATGGAGGGGAAGATTTTCAGTTATTAAGTTATATTTTGGCCTTTTTTCACACAAACATTCAGAATAATAGAAATATTAGCACACTGAATAAATTTGAGGTATTTGCAACCCGATCTCACGGGAAAACGTACAAATTCTACGAGGTGGCTTATTCGTACGAATTCATACGACCTGACTCGTACGAATTAGTATGATTTTTGCAAAATCGTACATATTTTACGAATTTGCCAATTCGTATGAATTCATACGAATGACCTACCCCTGACCCCGCCCCTAAACCTACCCATCACGTGGGTTTAGACAAATCGTACAAATTCGTACGAATGAGGTCGTACGAATTAGTACGAATTAGCCAACTTTTTATCATTCGTACGAATTGGTCGTGAGATAGCGTTGGGTATTTGTGGACCTGGACAGCACCTGGTCTCTTCATTCCTTCATTGTATGGAAAATAGCTGCTTGCACATGCTGCTAAATTTCCCCTTTTGTAATAAAAAGAAAAAAGAATGCCATTCGCGGCATCAGGGTGAGAGAACTTCACTTCTGACTGTATTTTCTCTGTACTAACTCTATGAAATATATAAGCCTCCCAATATATATATTATATTATTCGACATGAAAAAAATATGAACTAAACAATGACACAGAACAGATAAATAACTGCACAGATTATCAGAGGTGAAGTTCCTCACAGCACTTAAGTGAGGCTAGTCCTAACACCATGCACTATATAGCTGTTTACTAGCCAACCTCAGGTAATGTAATGGTGGGTAATGACTCTCATACGTACATACATACACATACATGGGGTAGATGTTTGCGGTCTTGTGTGAGCCTGTGTGACGTTGACATTGATAGAGCTAAATGAATGGGGCGCCATTAGTTCTGGGTCATTACATCGCTAAACTGGGGTTTCGCTGCAGAGAGAGCAGAAACAGCACGGTGGTCGACCGCCGCTTTTGTGGTTCAGGCCCGCCATCATTGTCATTGTGCTGTCATTTCACTTTATACAGTAAACGTAGTTATAAATGCAGCAAAAATGAAATTTCATTGGTCAAATTTGCAAATCTTCTTCAACAAAAATGAATCTGCTTCAAGAGGACTCAGTTATTACAGACATAAATGTGGGGCAAAGATGTTCTGGCAAAGTGAGAAATAACAGTCTATTCCCAAGGCCAGAACATGAAGGGGTTCAAAAAACAAAAGGTGTCCAGACGGAGCCAAAATTCCCTCCTCTTTTCTACCTCTCTCTCCCTGACTCAATTATTACTGCCGTTTCCCTCCTGTCAGTATAACCCCCTCAGCACACCGCTCTTCAAAAGCAGCTCTGACTCAATCAGCTACACTCAACATTAACACACGCTAATTATTCATGAGGCTGAAGTCACCGCGACCACAGAGAAAACCTCACCGCATCTCCTCGTTAATGTACACGTTTCTCTCCAACGTACCTCAATCCATGCCAAGACATCCAACGCAATCACAGCTGTGTTAAACCGGGTTTACATCTGGTCAGGGGAAAGCAATTCTACTCTTTTATGTAATCAATGAAATATGTCTGTCGTTTACTGTTGGAAATGTGATTACTGGCCCGTCTGGCTGTGGCTACAGTAACAAGAGCGCTGTTAACATCGTCACAGTAACGCTCCGGGAAAGGTATTGCCTGTCAGTGCCCAGCGAGGACGGAGTTTATTCCTTCTTAATAGGCTTTGGGCTGAGTTCCCACCGGAGAGTTTGGTTGACAATCTGACAAAGTTATCTGGAGATAAATGGGTTATGGAGCGGAGAGAAAGGGCCAGAGAGAGAGTGAGTGAGTGAAAATGTCTCAGATTTGATGGAGGTTTGATGGAGGATGTAGCCAGGGGTCCAGAGGTCTAGGCAAGTACAAACGCATGCTGTACCATAAAAACATACACAGAGTCTTACATTCTGGTCCGTTTGCTAAATTTGTGTCCATGCACTATTAACACTGTTTTCAAACTCAACCACCAAAATATTAGCTATGTTCCAAATCCTATAGAGCGGCCTACCTTGATGCCATTTGTTTAAGTCATCATAGGCACACTTCAGACACAAAGGCAGTTCCGAAAGGTAGGTAGCAAGCAATTTAGCATACTTTTAAAAAGTGTGCTTATTACAGAAATAAAAGACTTTAAAGGAATATACATAAATGCAAACTGAAAGTAGTTTTCGGACACATACCCCCGGTTTCACAGAAAAGGCTTAAATGCATGTTTGAGCTGTTTTAACTTAAAGCAACATGCACTGGCATATCTAAAAAAATGTCAGTGCCATTGTTTTGTCTCAAGATGTACACCAGTAATGTTTGTTTTTTTTAAGGCACATTTATAAAAGCTACTTAAATGACATAATTGAACTAAGAACTAATCCTGGCTTAGTCTAAGCCCTGTCTGTGAAACCGGTTATAATTTATGTAATCATATTTAGAAACATTAGTCACAGCATGCTAACAAGCACGTTCAGAAACTCAATTCAGAAACATTCGAAAAAATATTAAATGCGATACTTCTGGATATGAAGATTGAGCACGAACAGTTGGTTCGACCCATCATTCAGAATCAACTTTTGTGCGTTGAACTGACCCTCGTTTGCGAAGCAGTACACCCTAAAACAGAACATTTGTAATGTTTATGTGGTGCAGACATTATATCAATAGGTTTTATAGCAAGGACATAAGCATGGTGCATGCCTCACTCAGGGCGGGATCTATGCTAATAGGCCAGATCGTCACCAATCATGGGCGGGTCTTGCCCCTACTGTGACGTCACAGGAAATCTGGAACAGAGTATTTTCAGACAATGCTTCTGATTTATGTAGATTATAAAAAAGGAGAGGGTGCCTCTACTATAGGCTGGTTGTTTACACACACTGTGGACCCATGAATTTTGCATTAGAGGTCCCCTTTAAATGAATAATCGATTCTTGTCCATCAAACACCTTTTGTCCGTCTGGAAAGTTTCCACTTAACAGTTTGATGTGTGTCGAGTTGGTAAAAAATTTAATATAGCCTATGCACTGGACTTTATTTTGAATTTAATAACAAACACATAAAACCTTTAGCGCTATTGCAACAAAAATAAAGAGCAGTGGATGTGTATTAGCTGTGTAACTGATGCTTTTTTTAAGCTGCAACAGTGAATTATAGGAAATATTTTGTCGCGCAAGCCTCTCAGCTCGCAGCTAAATAAGTAATATTTTCTAGTCTGCTTATTACTTCTCATCAACACAAAATGTGTTCAAACTAAGCTGTATACAGTCACCATTCAAAATTATTTTTATTATTACAACTCACTAACATCATTATGCTTTCGCCACATTCTTCTGTTGACATGCACCCAGCTCGGAATGTCAAGTCTTCGACAAGTGGTGTATTTATGTGCACTCATCTCATAAATAGGATCATTCAACATGACTGCAGACCAACAAAATGTACCCAATACGGCAGACAAGTTCAGAGAAACGTGTAGTCTACTATATACATTCTTTGAATTACTGACAGGCATCAGTTAACAAAGTTCAATCTAATTAAAATATTTTTCTGTGCTGTGCATTTGTGTGCTTATTAGAGTGTTTTTAGCATAGCAACATGGTAGCATGTTGTCAAGTTTCCTGTGTGTTTCACATGAGGAGCATCTGTATGGCATGCAGCGTTGCTGTAGAATGTTACAAATCTAGGTTCCAGCATGCTACCTTAAAGGATAACTGCTTATGTAGATAGGAAACTGCTCCTATAGGTTTTGGAAAAAATATTTTTTTAGCAGTTGTACAGTGCAGTATTTAATGTTAACTAATAACATAATATCAGTAAAAGTCTGTAATTTCTATATGGTTCATCTGATGTGCGTGCCTGTCAGTTCATGTTATGGCAGCGGCCCTTATGACTGGAGAGAATGAAGCCTTTAAATGTCATGATAGCAACATCTGATCAACCTAATTAGAGAGAGAGAGAGAGAGACCTCATCATGGACATTGAGGGGACGTGACAACTACACACTTTCAAAAAGGGCTCTGTTTCAAAACCAAGTAGTCTAAGATGCCTTGCTGTCTACCTACATTGGGAGCTGCCTTCTAAGATAGCAAATCCTAACCAAATGCTGCCTTATACAGTAAGTGACGGGCTGACAGCTTTGGAATGTTACTCAGTAGACAGCAACTCAACAAAAAGAGCTCTCGTCATGTAAAGTGCAACGGAAACACAATTGATTCCAATGGAGTATTATGTTAGCATGTTGCTATGCTAATGAGATAATAATACGTAAGAATTAAATAAACATTAGGTGCATTGTCCAACAAGTTAAACTAATTTTATAAATACTTCTTGGTATTGAATGAATAGTATTTATAATGAACATTTCTTTCAATTTGTCTGCCATCTTTTTTTTTTTTTTCATCTGTGAAGGTCTTCATTTGAAATCACCATGAAATCGCTCAGTGCTGTAAACTCTTGACAGTTGATTAGTGCTGGGAAGGATAAAAAAGACAAAATGTTTCACATTTGCAATACTGTTATCCAGTTCAGATGTGACAGTGTTGTAAACACAGAACATAACTAAGTGTGTGTGTGTGTGTGTGTGTGTGTGTGTGTGTGTGTGTGTGTGTGTGTGTGTGTGTGTGTGTGTGTGTGTGTGTGTGTGTGTGTGTGTGAATTGATTTTGCCCAGCGAGACAGACTCTGCTAATGGCGTCTTGGCCTGACTGAAACATATACCAAAGTGATTATTCATTACAGGGCCATTTCATGGTGTTCATCACTACAGAAGCTTCTGTCTCTCAAACCAGCCGTGCTGGAATAGCCCGAGGAAACACTGTCAAATCTGTGCGAGTGTGGCGGTCCTGCTAGCTCACTAAGACTTCCCCCAGCGTGCTTCACAGAAAGGGGCAAAAAAGAAGAATATGTTAAGGAGGGCCGCCTCATATGCGGTCAGACTTGAGAATAATGGCTTAAAAAAATGAGTTCATTAAGCTACAGTGGTGTTGTATGGTTGCTATGCTGGATGATTATGAATTTTATATGCAAATCTGTACATTAACCTTGTGTAAAACTTAAATAAGCAGGCTATGTGTAGATTTGCTGTGCTTTTTAATGTATGTGCTATAAAATCTTTTTGCCATTTTTGAGTCTGATTGACAGCGCCATAAATCTTTATTTTATATGTATGTCTAATAGAACTGGACATGTCTATAAAAAAAAAAAAATTGAAATAAAATCTCTTAAATTAGTCAATTGTTTCTCCTTGACAACAATGAGCAAGTAAGTCTGACATTTCAATGTGAACTAAGTTTCTCATTATTCTCCCAAGATAAAATGATTTCAGCTGATATTCATATATTGACTAGCCACATTAGCCTAACTAGATTTTATAACTCTATATGACTATAGGCCTACGTGCGGTCACATTTACCAGTGCTGCGAAATTTTGTGGGTAAAATTTTGTTTTACAAATCAAATCCACTAGATCTGGAGTTTCACGTGAAACAGAATACACTCGTTTTCAAGTTAGTTACGCAAATTCGGCATGTTGACCAACAGAAAGCTGCTTGGTTTAAACGTCACTTCTGAGCTGTGCTCCATGTATCGCTATACTATTACGTACGCCTGCAAAATAATTTTGCTAATGTGACTGCACCTTAAGGTTGCTGTATGGCAACAAATGTTTCTAATTGTATTTCTCCTTAGGCATTAGGAGTGGTATATGAGACACCATGGACATTTAAATGAACCATAAATGAGTGCTCCCTTAAGTCTCATGAGCTGAAAGAGCAACCTCTGAGCAATAAAAGTTTCCTCTAGGTGCAGATGTGTTGAAATGTGTACACTCCCTTTTGTGGACATGCCTGTCTGCACCAACACTTTATTTCTCCTTTGTTGTGTGTGTGTGTGGTTGTGTGTGTGTTTATGATGGTCAGAGCCTCAGCTGTCCCAAAGCTGAAATTGGCAATAAAGTTGAGCTCATATAGATCAACTGAGTGGGCTAAGGGTGGACCTGTCACCTCGGCCATCTCTCTCTCTCTCTCTCTCTCTCTCTCTCTCTCTCTCTCTCTCTCTCTCTCTCTCTCTCTCTGTCTGTAACACTAACACATAAACACAGTTTAAGAGGATACACACTCTTTTTTATCATGATATATATCATGAATTTCTAATATCAGGAGTAGGCCCATGATGGTTTTGCCATTAAAATAGTTTTTAAAAGTACTAGACTTTTTTTGGTTGCTAAAAGCATTAACAAATTAGGCAACATCTTTAATAAACAAATACATAAAGGTTGGCAGATGTGTTTAACTTTTATAAATGCGGGTTTTCCTAAAAAACGGAAATCTGCTGCTGGCTGTGCAGATTAAATATGTGCCATGGTCATGAGACAAGAACATCCACTTCCTGTTATTGTACTAAAATGTCTAAGTGCTGATATTGCTAATTCCTTTTTTGTTCGAAAAAATTATAATTCTGTAGTAAAATGAATCATCAAGAAATTATGATATTTAAAGCTTCAGCTCTTTTGACTGATTAGCAAATTAAATTGATGGAAGCCACAATACTGTATTTGCCCGGATGTTCTGTGTGGTAATTATTATATTATATGGATTGTTCGTCAGATGCCATGAGTTACATGGCAATAAATAAGCATGTGTTTTCCTAATGGAAACAAAATGGTTTATTTGAAGTTTTTTTTTTTTTTTTACAAAAAGGTCATAGTCTGTTTTATATCATGCTCTTATTATGCAGGTAAAATCAAATAACAGGCATTTTGCCTATCAGTTGGTGATGTGTTTCTGTCATTAAGTGGGCTGTGAGCCACTCGGCAGCTTGTCTTTGCCTTTCACAGAAGTTTTGCATGTTGAAAGGCATGTGTTATATCACAAACACAGCCATGCAACCGAGAAGGTTTGAAAGAACCACAGTGCTCCCTGCTGGATGAGCATAAAAAATCACTTGTTCATTGGTTTAAGAATGACTGGTCAAAAATCCTGCTTTCTTAGGTGATGCAATTGTGTGTATGAGTGTTTTGCACAATGCATGTTCACGATGATCTATTAACAGTGTGTGTAATTACCCTGGCGGGCAATGCAAAAAAGCTTGACTTTAAAGGCTTCCTCCAAGAATTTGTCTCGTTCACAGACAACCTGCATGGCCAGTGGGAAACGGCAACAAAGATGAATTGACTTTTCACAATATATAACAATCAACATCTTCCCTGTAGATGTTTTCCCTCATGGCTGGAGGAAACAGATTTCACAGCGTAATTAAAACTCATAAATGAGTGTCGCTGGGCGTGAGTGGCGGTCTGGGATCCACGGCCGGTAGCGTGACCCTCGGCCTTTGGCTGCTCTGCGTGTTGTGAAACAGAGGAACTGTGCTGTCACTTGCATTCATTTTTCCAGCGTTCTCAATGTCTCGAGGGTCTCCGACGGGTGGACATGTTAATATTGTGTCACAAAAGAGAAGGAAGGGATGAGAGATGCCAGCAAATTTCAAGCATCTTTCTGTCACCAGCTATTTTACTCCCTCCTCGCAGTGCATTTGCATGTATCATGTGTGATGCATGGGTGTATCTTTTCCAAAGGTCCTCTGTGTTTATACACCATTGGCTTGTCCCTTGCATTTTAAAGCCAACATAAAAATCAATGTACTAATGTACATTCCTGGTCTTGTACATTCCTGGTCTTGTTGATTCACTTGCCATAGTCCATGACGTGTACAGAATTCAAATTGCGCTTACCTGGACAGTCATACGCCAGCCGAGCTGTGAGAACGGCATGTTGTTGTATAGAGACCACTTTTTTTCCCACGTTATAAACACATAACCAAATATCTTCTAAATTAGCATAGCAAAACATTAAACACTACTAAATTAATCTTGCACAATAAAATATTATTTAACACTTAATTTTAGTATTTACTCTCCCTTTCAGTGTCATGGCAAAGCATGCTGGGAAATAGAAATCCCAGCCCAGTTTCAGTTAAATTTGTCTCTAAATTAAAATAAACAAATTCATAAAACTCAAAACACTGAACAATTTAATTGATTTAATACTCATAAAAGTTATTTTTATTGATCTAATTTGTTGAATTCAAGTTTACCCTACGCAAATCAAGTAATTATTTTGAGCAGTTGGGTTCACATGGAGGCAAAATTAGATTTCATGTCGACTTTTTATCAGAGTGAAATGGTTTCTCGAATAAGAAATAACGGGAATGATAAAATGTCAACTGGGAATTGATTGGATTGTTGTCATTAATGTAAATTATTTTTAATTTATAACAAACACTCCAATATTTTATCAAAATAAGAATAGCCAGTTCTGGTTTCAGGGTGACTTTAACAGGCCAGATGTCCTGATTTTATAAGAACATGTTTGTTTTCAAAGAAAAATTTATTTCGCATAATGAAGTTCTGGGGGAAAATGTACATGCAAGTTCCTGACACATAAATAAAAAGAATTTAAGAAACTATTAAATAGGCTACCCCCAAAAAACCTGCCTAGACTTGACCAAAGATTGACATAAAAACAGCTATGTCCTTGGAAGGGCTCCTATAGGCCTACCTATCCGTGCGGTGTGATGTGCCGTGTAAATCTGCGGATTACCGGAGACAGAAAGAGATACGGAGCAATCACAAACATGCGGCCGCCGCAGCTGATATGTGCCTCTTGTGGCGTCAGGCCTGCGTTTCTCCAAACTGTCACACAGTCGTCCCGCGTCCCGTCCCGACACACGATCTGCCCGATGCCTCCTGACAGGCAGCACGTCTGCTCCCGCTGCCCATCTGACTGCGCCCGATCCTGCTGTACGTTTACATCTATAGCGGCTGCACTTACAGGTTATGAGAGGTAGCAGTGCAGACAGTTACGCACGGGACACGCGGTTAGACAAATCAGTATAACGGGAGGGAAAGAAAGAGAGAGTGGTAGTGGGAGATCGGTTCCCCCCACAATATATTTCTAACTAATGTGACCCCCTATTGTGTAGTATCACAATTGGCATGGGAAAACTCCCACAGGCTACGGATTGTTCCCGGGAGTGGGGATCGCTGTCCTGCGTGCTGGCTCATACATACAGGATGTGGCAGCTCCGGGCATTGCGCTGCCCTGGCGGCGTGCGTTCATGAGAACGCTACGGGCTAAAACTGTCTGACGCACCGCGACGCGCAAACAAAAGCAGAGGCAGGGAAAACAACAGAATTAGTCTTACCTTGCTCCTCATGTGCACCTAATAGTTTATGATTGTTTGTATATGTGCTCATTATGCGTGTATTTAGGCCAGCTGTTTTTATTTTATTAATACAATTTAATTTGTTTGTTTCCATAAATGTATTTTTTTTTTTTTTTTTTTACATAGTTAAAGAAATAAGAAAAAATAAAACAACAATAACAAATATAAATAGCATATGTGTCATCCTATGGCGTTTTTTTTTTTTTTTTACAGCAGGGCTTAGATTAAAGGGCCTTTTCCAATTAGGAAATTTAAGTCTCTTTTATAAACATGCCTTAGAAAAAAAAAAGAAAAAACAGACTACTGGTGTGCATCTTCAGACAAAACATAGGCTACAGTCAATCCAAAAATTATTCAGACACCATATAACTTTTTCAATTTTTTTAGTGGGTACAGCCAATATTGAACTCAATATAGACAATAGGATAGAACAATGAAGTAAACATTTTACCCAACAATTCTTCATACAGTGGACTACCAGTAAAATGTATAAACATTTGGGACCAAAATTTATTCAGACACTTTGACCTGACCATGTTTTGCCTTAGTGTTTTTTTTATTTAATTGCTAATGTGACCTTTTTACACCACAGGCAAACAAAATTAAGCATTACTTGGTAATTGGTTGACCTAAATTGGTATCATCTAATTGTGTACTTAAATTTAAGAGCTGACAGCTATCCAACCTAATTCATTTGTGAGACAGTCTAACAGAAGGATGGCCAAAACAGTGAAATATCAACTGAGTTCTTGTTGTACCATTTTCTATAGCGAACAAACTGTGATAATGTGTGAAATGTTGAAGGTGTCTGAATACATTTAGGTTTGACTGTATTTTAAGATATGATAGTGCAAGTTGCTTTCAGTTAAAACAGCTCAAACATGCATTTTAGTCTAGGCGTAAGCCTTGTCTGTGAAACCGGTGGTAGGCCTATATGTCTGCAATTTAGGGCAAAGTAATTATGATTGGACTGTGGATGCTGTCGCGTCTTCCTGAAACGGGACACAACATCACAGAAGGGCTTTTTTTTTTTGTTCCTGTTTAGGGTTTGTGAGTTAGGACTAGATTATTGCGCATCGTTTTAAACAGGAAGCCTTGTTTGCCTTCTCACTGTCTGTCCTCCTCAAAGGAAACATAAGAGATCTCGACCAAGTAATTCAGGCAGCGATTTGACTGATGGGAGCAAGAGAGAGAGAGGCACGCAACACTTCCAAAGCCGCAGTCGCTTTCCATGATGTCACCCACACCTGGACCTTATAGAGTTAATAAGGCCAGTTTGATTGATAGCTGACATTTCATTATGGAGGAGTCATACAGTGATTGTGTAAATCCAAACAGACACGCAGCACGGAGGACGAGCAGGAGGATGATGCTGGGAAACAGACAGCCAAGTGAAGCAGAGGGAAACTTGCTGCAGGACTCGGGAAACTCTAAACCCTCGCTGTCATTTTGATTTAAATTTCCAAGATTTAGATGAGAAAAAATGAGTAAATACATATAGGATGCTATTATAAACTGTGCTGCAACCCTTTCATCTGCTGTACAGTTGTGTGTGAGCTGACCGATGCCAAGATCACAAGGATTTTTTCCCCCTCAATTCTCCTTCAAGAAGATACTTACAGTATGATTGCATGAAAACAAACACGGGGAAATTGTTTATACTCTACATCCATGCAGCATCTAAAAATGAGTCTGAATTCTGTGTCGGTGGGCTATTCCAGAGAAGTTCAGCATCTCTTTGATCTTATGATGGGTTTTGTTTCAGTGAATGCTCTCAAACAAAGTTACAAATCCTCACTGTGGTTGGAGCAATAAAAGAAGAAAGACTGACTCCATAATTTCCTGATTGAGTGGGTCCATTGCACATTATAACAAAGCATCAACAATTCAACAAAAATATTATAATCCTATCTCTCTTTTCTTGAATTGTTGACACTTTGTTTTAATGTGCAATGTGTGTGTGTGTGTATATATATATATATATATATATATATATATGTATTATACCGATCAAAAGTTTGGAAACATTATTATTTTTAATGTTTTTGAAAGAAGTCACTTATGCTCATCAAGCCTGTATTTATTTGATCAAAAATACAGAAGCAACAGTAATATTGTGAAATATTATTCAAATTTAAAATAATGGTTTTCTATTTGAATATACCTTAAAATATAATTTATTTCTGTGATACAGAACTGAATTTTCATCAGCCATTACTCCAGTATTCAGTGTCACGTAATCCTTCAGAAATCATTTTAATATGCAGATTTGATACTCGGTTATTATCAATGTTGGAAACAGTTGTGCTGCTTAATATTTTTGGAACCTGCGATACATTTTTTTCAGGATTCTTTGATGATTTAAAAAAAAAAAATTTAAGGACAGCATTTTTTCATTACAGAAATATTTTCTAACAATATAAATCTTTATTACTTTTGAGCAATTTAACATTCTTGCTGGATAAAAATGTCTTTTAAAAAAAAGACTGAAAAAAAGAATGAACGCAATGCAATGGTAGTGAATGGTAGTGTATATTGTTACAAAAGATTTCTATTTTAAATAAATGTTGTTCTTTTTAAACTTTTTATTCATCAAAGAATCCTAAAAAAAAAGTATTACAGCTTATAAAAAAAATATTAAGTTGCTTAATTGTTTCCTTCATTGGTAATAAATCATCTTATTAGAATGATTTCTGAAGGATCATGTGACACTGAATACTGGAGTAATGGCTGACGAATATTCAGTTCTGTATCACAGAAATAAATGATATTTTAAAGTATATTAAAATAGAAAACTATTATTTTAAATTGCAATATAATATTTCACAATATTACTGTTTTTAATCAAATAAATGCAGGCTTGATGAGCATAAGAGACTTCTTTCAAAAACACTAAAAATAGTAATGTTTCCAAACGTTTCACCAGTATAGGCCTATATTAGACAAATATTTTAAGGCATCAACTTCCTCCAACAGGTAATAATTAAGATAGGCCTACTTTATTATCCTTTGTCATATACACTGTTATACAATTACAAAATGTTGTGTATAAATACGCAAATTCGTTTGTTAGTCATTAAAGTTTGGTCATTTAAGAGTTGGCTTTTCAAAACAACACTGCAACTACATTCACTAAGTAGATTGTTTGCTCAAAATAAATCAGACCATACAAATATAATGAATCAAATAAACTAAAGAGACTGGTCTTTTTTAAATATATTAATTTGGAAAATAGATTAGTGAGCTTTATAATTGTTATTATCAGTATTAATAATAATACATAATAATAATAATATTTGTTTTTGCTTGATCAAAACATTTAAAAGTGCCATAAACGTACCTGGTTTTCTATTTTGATTTATATAGGCTACCATATGAAATCAAGCATTAGAATCAGCGCATGGTCTCATCTGTCTATCATGACGTAAGAGGGGCGGGACTAGAGGATATCCACCAATCAGCGAGCGTTTTATGTGTCAGATTGGTTTCCGGTGTAATCAAGATGGCGCTTCGGGAGCTGAGCTCGCTCGAGAGATTTCTAGGATTAAAAAAGCCAAATAAATACAGCACGCAGGGAGGCAAAAAGGTGAATCAAGCGATGAACGTGATATACTTGGAGTTACGAGCCTGTATTATATTTAAAGATGCGTTTGTGTTGGGTAATATGACATATATAAGGGATCGATTGAATGAATGACTAGTGTAAATCAGAGGGAATATATTACTATACGATTTTTCAGTATAGTTACCATTTTCCATTTATCATGATTTAGCAGCATTTTGACATGAATATTTCATTGATTTCATAAATAAATGTTAGTGTTAGTAGCCCAACTGACAGATCTGTGTTGTTGTGTGACATCTGGAGCACCAAAGACAGGCATGTACAAAATATTAATAATAACTTAACAGTTACGTATTTTAGATAGCATGTTAGAGAGTCGTTTGTACATAAAATACCTTGGATGATTTACACATTTACACACACGCAAAAAACAAAAACAAAACAAAACAAAACAGAAAAACACTAGGCTTCAAAAAGACCACATGGCCATTTCAGTTTCTGTATTGCAGCATGTGGATCCCCAAAAGTACAAATTACTTTAGACACATTTAACAAAAGTCATGAGCACTTTTAGACCCACCAGTTGTATTTGAGGCTCACATAAATGTGTCATGTATTTCCAAAGAGAAAAGGTTCAGAGGTATCCCAGAAATTTTATTTATATTGTCCCCCAAAATTTGATTTGAACTTTACTACAGACACTGAACACTATTATTTGCATTCATACCATTAATAAGGATGATAATCATAATAATAAAAATACAAACATATTGCAATGCAATACATAGTCCCATTTATAATAAATGAATAAAATAATGGAATGCTGTCAGCATCAAAAGTATGTTCTAAAATAAAGACATTTTTAACATTAACAAATGTATTATATTGTTTCTTTGTTAGATTAGTTTATTTGTTTTTATGTAAAACTGCAACCATGGCTGCAAGCAACACTTTTAAAATGACAGGTTGAATATTGGGACTGATAACTGTGTGTTCGGTCAACACTGTAAAACTTCATATAAAGTAATGAATGACTCTCTTCATCAGCCGCAAAACCATGTGCAAACATCATTATTAGTTCATTAGCATGAATTTTATGAAACACAGCAAAACCCTTGATTTGGCTAATTTCTTGACAGCTGAAGTTAAAAAAAAGTGTATGTATTAGGTTTTTAAATGTAATTAGCCTATGTATTAAATTCCATATTAGTTTTTTTTCTCCTGTGTTTTTTGTTGTTGTTGTTCCTCTTATTTGATGAATAGATCCATGCTTGTGATTGCTTTCATCTGGAAAGTAGATTTTTAATATTTATTCTATTATTTGTCCAATTGTAGGTCCCTGTTCTCCAAAACAACAACGGACCGGCATTGATTGGTCTGGTCACTATAGCATCCCATCTGGTCCATGAGGCCAAGAGAGCTGAGCTGCTAGGGGACAGCGCTGAACAGAGAGCCGTGGTCCAGCAATGGATCGAACACAGAATAACACGACTAGACAACTGTTCTAAAGAAGAGGTCAAAGTTATATTGAAGGTAAGATGATGATGATTAAGGATTAGGCTAAGTGGTTCCTGTATTTATAATAAAAAAAAGGGGCCTGGTACACATTTGTTTTGTTTTTGTCTAACAATGCTTCAGATATATAATAAGATTTAATGTGAAAGAACTGTGAGAAATATGTTTTAAATAATATTTACACTTAAATGGTATTCCGCTAAATTTCTGCACATACAAAGTGAGGAAAAACTTAATAGTAACAAATGCAATATTAAATGCAGTGAAAAATGAAACAACCAACATTATTAGAATAGAAATCTGAGCATACTTGAAGTATGAAAACTCTTTTAAGTATATTAAAAACAAACAGACAAAAGTTCAGAGAATAATTGGTTGTATCACTCTTGTTTTTGAATGTGCCTCTGGTGTGTGCGATTCTGAACTCTCATGGTGTTAACTAGTCAGTGTTTAATAGTTTACATGTTTTTAACAGTGAATTGTTCAGATCTTATCAGATTTTCTCTATATCAAATAAGTGTTAGAATTTGACAAAATGTAAATCATTTAATTTTACAGTATGATGCATTTTGCTGCCAAACGATGGCTTAATGTATACATGTGCGGTAGAAAAGCTTATTTGAAAAATGAATATTGGATTTCAGTTTTAATATTGGGAAGGCACAGTGTTAAAATATAATTTAACGTATTAGCCTAACAATTTCCTAATTTGCTCTAATATTGAAATATTTTATATTTAGTTAAAATGTGACTAATCTAACAGTGAGAAATTAGGTCTTATTGCAAGTTGTCTTTTCCTTAAATTTTTTTATCTTTATTGATTCGTATAAGAGGTGTCCAGAATTTATTATAGATTGCCATTATTATACATTCACCCAGTCCATTTTGGAAGACTTGCATCTACTTGCATTCTTTCACACTGGCAGTTTAGTTCGAAATGGGGCACGGTTTGCATGAAAATTGGTAGTGTGAAAGCTGTGGTAAAGTGAAAGCCCACCGGGGTACAGAACCCGAGACTACCTGTATGGGATGGTTTGAATTAAATTGCACTGGAACTGTGGTGCGATTCGTGAAAATGTGAAAGCAACTTGGACTCAGCTGCGCACTTGTTCCTGCACATGCATTTTAGCTGATGTCATTAGACGACGTCAATAGTTCAGCAAGATGCATGTAAGGGATGACAGTGGTGATGATTTACCTTGGATACGAACCAGAGTGAGCATGCAGTGCAATCGCACATAGTGAGTGCAATCAGAACGGCAAATGAAGAGGGCTGGGAATCGTACGAATTTTTTTCTGGTTCCGCCTAACGATTGCCGTTCCGATTCCATTAAAATGATTATACAAGTTAAAAATAGTAGTAAGGAAAAAATGCACAATACTCAACTGAAAAATCTCTTTTGTGTTTATTTCTTATACTTGTCAAATGAGTTTAACAGACTGGTAATGTCAACAAATTCACCATATCATTTAGCAATTTTGCAAAAATAGTTAATATTTCTGAAGGAAAAATCAACATTTCTGCATTCTCTGGGAAAATTTGGGACTCTCCTGGCTTATTGTATCTCCAGTAGTGGAGAATACCCTCTCAGAAGAGGTATAATATGCTTAAATGCACATGTAAGATCCAGACAGGTGAAACGGAATATTTTTTTTAATCGGTTTGAATGATTGATTCATAAAGACTTCACTTGTTTCAAGGATGAATCATCGTTTTTGAACGAGTCTCTTGAATGAATGATTCAATGACAAATAATTTTTTTAAAGCTGCAGTCCGTAACTTTTGGCTCTCTAGTGGTTAATAAGCAGAGCTGCATGCGTCTTGCAAAAGAACATTGCAGTTGGCGCTACTTCTCTCTAGTGTTGTCAAAAGACCCGGTACTTCGGTACCAAGTCGGTACAAATTTTTTTTTAAACGTCACGGTACCAGGTTTTCTCAAACCCGGTACTTGATGCGCGTGCATGCCCGAAGCGCGTGCAGTTGCGTCCTCTTCATAAAAGCGCTGATGGCGATCGGCGGTGCTGCTGCTGATGTGGGGCTGATGTTTTTGCGCGTGCAGATACGTTATTTCAAATGGCGCGCGGCAAGCGCGCTCATAATAGAAGCGGCGCGCTCACTTTTCCATGTGCGTTCATGGATGCATAGCAACGACAGACGCCACGGGAGTACAAACGCTTGTGCGAACTGCGCTCTCCATGACGACGAGGAAGTGTGACATAGGCCTATTAATTGATTTCTAGCCCTTGCATTAGCTTTACTACTAGATATATTTATGGAGATGAGAAATAAAAAGCCGTCATTAATATCAGTCCGTCAGAAAAGTAGTTCTAGTCTTATTCTTGGCTGGATAACTCTTAGCAGGTTTAAAAAGCCCTTTTAAAGTTAAATATGAATACAGTTTTGGATTAAATAAAAGTATAGTCAAGTCAAATAAAACATATTTTATCTCATTAACATCACTTAATGCGTTATATAAAAAACAATATATTTTTACAACATTAATTAATGTTTGTGAATGTTATTTAATACAAAACACTTGATTGGTCATGTTTGTTCACTTCATTCATTGTGCATTAAATAATGTTAACAGAAATAATGTTAACTTTTGATTTTAAAAATGTATTTTTAAATTAACCCCTAAAGGAGAATAATTGCGACAGTATATAACTATTGTTTTTTTTTGTTAGGTCAATTTTTTATCCAATGTTATCTAACAAATGGAATCTTATTGTAAAGTGTTTTTAATACTACAGTTTCCATCTTTGTGATATACACTTTAATATAATTATGTACATTTAATCTAAATTAAGCTTTGGTACCGAAATTGGTACCGAGAACCGTGGATTTTCACTGGTATCGGTACCGAATACTGAAATTTTGGTACCGTGACAACACTACTTCTCTCTGTTTGTCTATGACGAGTCACACAGGCACTGGGCTACGCCGCAGCGGTGCCGACCCGACCAGTCTAAATTAGTCTGAATATAAACGCTTATTATATAGGCTTGCCCATAGTGATTCAGGATAAGATAAAAACACGTGGAAAATGCATTTATGATTTTGTACATTTTGAACACAAAAAAAGTTACAGACTGCAGCTTTAACAGTCACACGATATACTCGTTATTTGAAGCGACTACTTTCAAAAGGTGATTTACTCTATTTTGGTTGCTTCCGTAGTCATCAGTGTTTATACTCGAACAATACAATTTAAAGGTGCTCTAAGTGATG
>NC_138735.1:10672080-11029025 GCF_965113295.1 Leuciscus leuciscus | reverse complement strand
CAACCCTACAAATAAAGGGTTTGCAATCCGCTGTCTCCTCAAAAGAGTCTGTTTGCAAATAGCAGGATAATATGACACCATTCAGTAAACCCAAGTGTCGTTTACTCTGCTGCGCATAATAGTCACCAAATGAATAAAAAACACTATATTGACATGCGTTTCTGTTTTCTATCATCTGCTGTGTACGTTTGTGATGACGCAAGATAAATGCAAATGCACCAGGGTTCGACAGAATCAAGTTGAGTGTGAAACCAGACTGCGAGGGCCACCAGGAACAATAAAACTCTGACTCGGACAGCAGCAAACGTGCCCAGTGTAAATGCCCCCTTAAACATATATTACACTTATTAAAGCACCCATCCTCTCATTTAATCCAAAGTGTGAGACCTAAGAAAATGCCACTCCAAATTCAGCATCTATGTGGTCACAAGGGTTTCTCGATAATAGAGGTGGAGTTTTGAATCAGACACATCTGCACTGCAGTCTGTCAGATGGGCTTTAATTGACACACTGAGGGTAGCAGGGGTCACACGCTGTCCTGCGATCAGTTCAGAAGGGATTAAAGGGTATAAAACGTCTGTCTGTGGACAGTGAGAGGCAGTCTCGTTAACAACAGGCACTCAGCGGGATGGACGCCTCTCGGCGGTAGCTGTCAGTGTGTGGCGCAGTGCTGTCCGAGTATGGGTCTAGAGCAGATCGCTGGTTAATAGTGGCAGTTTAAACAGTAATGAAGGGCTGATGTAATGCCCACGGCACGCCACTGTCTGACCAACTCACAGCACTCTGTAAGGCAGGATCACAACATTTAAAGCAGGAGAAACAGGAGTCCTGCAGCCTACAGGAATAGACACTAGAGTAACAACAAGACTCAAGGGAGAGTTTACAATGACCAGGATAAAGCTCATCCTTGATGGGTGGATTTGAAGATAAGAAAAACTGAATCGACTGTGAGAGAGCTTTGAAGCCACAGTCTTCTAAACTCTGCGGAAAAAAAAGAAGCATTCCTTTTCGGTATACTGTGTTTTAAAAAAATAAATATGTAAAATCCAAATAAGATTTGGCTAGGCTACTAGTGAGACAACAAGGCTAGGCTACTAGTGAGACTCCGTGACGAGTTTGCCGGGATTTCGAGATCGCCCAAAATGTCCGGGATTCGGCTTTTGCATTCTACAGTCGCCATTCATTGTTTACTGTGGCGAGCAGGACGAGGCTGAGGGCCGCGGGAGAATGGCACGAGGCCGATGGCGTGATTACTGAGACGCACAGGTCTCGTATCTCTCACGGAGGAGCGGGAATTTTCTTAGCAATGTTAAAACGCACATCAACCGATCACTTGTTTAGCGTTCATGTAAACACTACATTCAGATTCACCAATCGAAATGAATTCAGTTAGATTGAAACAAAAGGTGTGCATGTAAACAATGAATGGCGATTGCAGAAAGCAAAAGCCGAATCCCGGACATTTTGGACGATCTCGACGGCCGGACATGTCCGGGAAAAAGAGGATGGTAACCCCTACTACTCAGCTTTCTCCTACTACTCAGCTTTCTCCACAGAACAAGAGCCTGTTAGCTTAGCTTCCAAAGAAAGACGGCTGATACTATGTGTACATTCTGTGAGTGAGATCCCACCCTCTATGGGCGGGTTGAGAACATGCGGGACAGCCCCTCCTACTGGCTGTAGTCTTTAGCCTCTGGCCAAAAAAATCCTCCGATGACACAAAATGACGATTTTTGCGTCATCGGAGGATTTTTTCCAGACAAAAAAATACAGAAATCTCTCATCTCAGGGGGATATGAGGGTAGAAAGCATGGTAATTCGAAAATACTACAGGTTTTCTACTAATACAAAGCTTAATGCTAAATCCTGAAGTATCCCTTTAAAGGGGTCATCGGACCTCATGTGCAGTGTGTGGACACAACCACCATACAATAAAAAAATAAATAAAAAAAAATCCATTTACTCCTTGCTTTTTAATCCTCAAAAAGCCTAAACACTCTCAATAATCAAGCCGTTTGGATTTTCTGACCAATATGATGTCATATTGCTTATGCTCCGCCCACGACTGCTGACAGACTGTCACGTATTAGCATATTTCTGCCCTCAGCCATTTGTATACTGTCCACCAAGGCAGCACTTTACGTGTCTTGTGTCAACACCCCCCACGGAAGAGAGGGGTGGGGTGAGCAGTTGCTCATTATCATTTAAAGAGACATGCACCGAAACGGGTCGCTGTGAACAGAGCTGTGAACAGAGCTTTTGAGGAGGTATAAAAAGGGTGTTGTTTTACACAACCATTGAGGAATTTTAACCAAAGTATGGTTAAAGTACCCTAAAGTACCCTAAAGAATCACACCAACTTGTGGAAAATGTGCATCCGATGACCCCTTTAAGACACTAACAGTTTACAGGCAGTAGACAATTAAAGTCACAGTTCCAATAACTTAGGACATTAAAGAGACATTTCTACTGACTCTGAAAAACAGATGCCATGGATCCCTGATAGGGTTGGGAACCTAGAACCAGTTCTTATCCAGCACAGGTATTGTTTTTTTTTTTTAATACTGGAGTGATGCAAAATTCAAAAATTCCAAATTCCGCTTCTGAAAACGGTTCTGGTGCGGTTTGGGCAAAGCAGTGGGAGCGTACCCTTTAATAGCGATCTCTCACCTCATGAATATTCATTTTATTGCACACCGCTTCCTCGCGCTACTTCCTACGCTTTTTATCTCCAGAGGCTTCCTAAAGCTCAGCGATTGTACACACTGTAGAGGTAACAGGTAATGATGGCGTTTTAATGTAAACGATTTTACCATATCAATTCGAGTGCGAGTCCGATGATGAAAAATTGGGAAGAACTAGTTATTGAGCCTCCATCACAAGGACGACTCAAGCAGGACGTTTCTCAGTGATATGCTACTCAGTTTGACGTCCATCATGATGTTGCAACTGTAATACCTCACCATCAGGATTAACAAGCGTATGTCCATCAACAAACCGATGTGTATATTTCTTGAGTTGCACATGTGGGAACTGTATCATTAAATATTTTATAATAGCGCATACGTCAGCCAAGCACTAATGTGAATGACCGATGTAACATTTAAGTTTGTAAAACAAATCTGAGAGAATGACAGACAATCTGCATTAATGGACACAGTTTTAGGTAATAGTGAGCCCACAGCTGATTAGCTGAAGTATTTCAGTAAGACATTAATAACGTAAGTTAGCCGGAGACATAAACAATATAAAACACAAAACTATGTATTTTGAAGTATCGGGAGAAAATATGTAACTCAATAATTAATCATACTTACAGGTTGTCATTCTGAGGAGCAAGTTGGACTAAATAAAGCGGGTACTGACCCATCTTTAATGGATAAGCTTTTTGTAAATCCCATTTAGACCTCACTGAGATTTGAGAAGCAATCATCAGAAGGATAGACTGCTGTTGTATTGTTGTGATCCTTTTAACCACTTACTTTTCACATCCTCTTCACTTACTCTTCACATCCACATCCTTTGGAAGTGTTTACAAAGATAATTTGCTTTTGCAGAGCAGAAAACGGCGTCTTCACGACATGTACACAACAGCAGCTACAGTGTTTGAGGGCCAAAGTAGACGTTGTTCGCGGGCAGTCAATGAAGACCAGAGGCGGGCATTAGGCAAATGTGTTACCCTGTAACATTTAGCCGTAACACAGTGGGATTCAAATTACTGTTTAGGCAGTTTAGAGTGGATTTTTCTTCTTTTTTTTTTTTAAAGAGAGAGGCAATAACTTTTGGCTTCAAAACTTTGCAGATCGTTTACATTCACAGACAGCTACATTACACATTGCATGAAAGGTAATTTTCAAAAAAGCATAATAGGGGCACTTTAAGACCTAATGCCTGGATCGAATGTAGTGTTACTTGTGCGTTTTATTTCTCAACTGTTTACATTTACTTGAGACATATCTTACTCTGTTAACTAGAATACTCATCCCCATTTTGATATAATTTTGTCAAGTGCAAGAAGACGGGCCATCTGGCAGTCCTTATTGTAGAGCCGTGTTGGGTGATTTCACACTTGAGTCCTCCTTAAAAAACAAAAAAAACAACAACCTTCCACTCCTTAAACTGGACCAAAAGGTAAACCAAGGGAAAAATAACCCAGTTCTCTTTACATTCACACAGTCCCTGTCCCTGAAAGAGGACTCATGTCCTTTTTTGGTCCTCTTAAGAAGTAATGGGGTCTCCTCTTTGTGCTCATATTGTTGCTCTTTGGATCTAGTCATCTGGTTGACTAGATCAGTGGTTGATGGCTGAAAGTGAACCCTACTCAGACCACCTCCTAAGATCAGGGCCATTGCTATTAAATTCTGGGCCCCCTGAAAAAAACATTGATGTGGGCCTCTACTCATATCATATACGGTATAAGATATGGGCATGGAGGCCTACTTCTGGTGCCATGTAACCTAATAGGGATTTCTTACAAAATAACAATATAAATGTATAATATAAATATGCAACCATGAACTGCGCTCTCCATAATGACGAGGAAGTATCAGCAAAGGATTAATTGATTTCTAGCCCTTGCATTAGCTTTACTACTAGATATATTTATGGCGATGAGAAATAAAAACCCGCCCTGTACAGCTATAATCAGCTGTTCGGTCGAGCTTTCGATGTTGTTATGTAAAGGCCGAAGCTGATCGGTTGGTTTTTGTCACATGACCTTCGGTGCGCTTGCGGCATTCTGAAAAGTTGAGATATTTTCATCTCGCCGCGGCATAGGCGCGCCTGGAAAATAACATTCCACATTTGAAATAACGAACTTGAACGCTCAAAAGATGCAATATGTGAACGACCCCTAAAGGGTTACCAAAAATTATAATTCTGTCATGATTTACTCACCTTCTTTTCATTTCAAAGGTAAACTCATCCATACTTTTTCATAAAAAATATATTAATGAAAGTATGTTCTACGAGTTTGTAATGATACGAAGGTGAGTAAATGATGAAAGAAGTATCCAAAAATCCAGACAATCTAATCCGTATATAGTTCTATTACAATCATATCACTTTATACAATTGTGTGCAGAACTGTGTTCAATGTTAAGCTTCATTTCAGAGAGAATGTATAAACCCCTAGGCCAACGTCTCATAACTCAACACGGTCCAGCGTAACACAGATGTGTCTGTAGGCTGTCCATCCACTCTTCCTCGAACAGAGCAACTGTGAGTTTGATGTGAAACTTTCCAAAGCCTGGATACTACAGCGGGGGTGGTGTGTGTGTGTGTGTGTATAGGTCTCAGGGGACAGGAGGAGCATCTTCAGCACTTGTGCACAATACAGCACAGCGTCTTGAGGGCTAATGGAGGCAGTGAACAGTGTTCAGATGAGCCACTCTTTTACACACACTCAGACAAGCACACGCACTTGTCTGCCTGAACTCCGTCAATCAGAGACCCTTAAAACTTCAAAATATATTACAATTCATTTTACCTTCACTGAAGTGTTTGAATGCCTCTAGCCTTTAGATGGTCATCTTCCATTCTCAATAGGCTTTTTAAATGCAGATAGATCCAGTTTTAAAGTCGATCAGATGAGTCACTTTTAAAGCCATCAATAAAGCAATAAGCCACAAACAGGTTGTGCAGTGGTTTTACCACAGAAATTGGTGTTCTTAAGCACGACATACAGTGGACCTTTACTTAACGAACAGAAAACAGAAAGATGCCATATAGCAGGGAAAGAGACACTGGCGTGCAATTTAAATATGCAATTAACTAACATCTCCTCAAAAGAGTCAATCTGATAAAACCACATATTGATTAAAATAAACCAGTGGTGGTTAGATTTTAAATGGTTGCAAAGTCTAGTTTGTGCTTATTTTATTCTCAATCTGGAGCCCTGTTAAACTGCAAACTACTGTAATCTCTTAAAGCACAGTAAATGGAACAATGGTGTTTTAATATTACCATTGCTTTTATATGTTGGTGATCCTTCTATACTATTTGTGAACCAATTTTCATGCGTCAGTGTATCGTATAATGTGCTTTGTTTAAAGCAAGCTTTGAGACTGTAAGTGTTAAATGCATCTCAAGTTTTATTCCTGTTCTTATGCATGATGGTCAGAAGCGCTTTTAACCCTCCAATCATTTTTGGCAGCACAGCAGGCCCAGAGTCACTTCATTTTATACTTCCCTTGCAGGAACTTAACCAGTACCTGGAGGATAAAGTTTACCTGGCTGGGAACATCTTCACCCTGGCAGACATCCTCATGTATTACGGCATTCACCACATTGTTGTAAGTCCCTCAGCGGTGAACTTCAGTCGTTTGAGAGAAGTGATGCAGAGTTCCAATTAAAACAGTAAGACGCTTCAAGCACAGGAGAAACCTGACACAGCAAAAAGATGAGACACATGGTGATGTCATTTCCCAGGACAGCAGCCAAGGAAGTTTAAGGAGCCTGAAGGAGCCCATTGAGACAGGAAGAGAGGGATGAAATGAGAATTAGAGAGAAAGGGAGTAGAATATCACATCTTCACATGCCAGTGCTTGTAATTGACTGACTAATGACTGACAGAGAGCTGTCATTACCCAGAAGGCATTGGTGTGTCACTAAGTTTAAACCCCCTGGAGATAACGTCAGTTAGACATAGAGTGTCTAAAAAAATGGATTCACCACTTTGTAGATTTCATGCTTTACTGTTGTAAAACATTGTACAACAAGAAACTTGTTTGGCATTTGTCATGTCAAATTGAATACAAATGCCTGCAATTTTATTTTGTACATTTTTATTTCAGGATTCTTTGATGAATAGAAAGTTCAAAAGAACAGCATTTATCTGAAATAGAAAGCTTTTATTTTATTTATTTTAATTTTATTTTAAACACTACCCTTCAAAAGTTTGGGGTCAGTAAGGAGGATGAATTAAATTGATCAAAAGTGTCAGTAAAGACATTTATAATGTTACAAAAAATTCTATTTCAAATAAATGCTGTTCTTTTGGAAGATTTTTGTTTAACATTTTATAGTTGGCTGTATATAATATAGTATACATAATGTTGTAATTGTTTTAGATAAACTCTGTAAAACAACAAAGCCTAATGGGGTGAAAGCTTTTTGTAGGTACTGTATTGGATGTCTCTGTAGTGTTATACACATTACTTCTCCCTTTAATGTTCACCATCTCATGTTTGTCCTTAGGTGGAATTGGCTATACTGGAGAAAGAGCGTTATCTGAATGTCACCAGGTGGTTTGATCATATCCAGCACTATCCAGGCATACGACACCATTTGCCTCCTGTGGTGGTTCTGAGGAACAGAGTTTACCCGAGTGGTCACCACTGAAAGTTTTGATAACTACTTGTGGGATGTCAAATAAGCATGACCTTAAGGTCACCATATCAAAGCTCAACTAACACACAGAGCTGTCCCTACGTTTTACTCCACAATCCCGACGATAACCCAAACAGCCAGGACAAGTAAAGCAGGTCTTTTCTGTTTTGTTTTGTGTTTTTTTGCAAGCTGGTTCATGGCCACTAGTCATGTTATTTTATATGTGAATTTAGCATGAGTGTAGTTAGATTAATGTGGAGTAACTCAGCATGATCAATGAGAATAGCGGCTGTGGTGTTAATGGTACAGCATTTAATTCTAATAATAACATGAATATTTAAAATAAGTACTTTTATTAATTGCTTTTTCAGATAAGGTTGTCATTAATTCGACTAAGATAATATTGAAAGAAATGTCCCTAATGCTTCTTTTGACCCCACACAAATCTTTCCTCATTTGGCATTTTCTTCCGCTGTTCATCTCTTTCTCGTAGTGTCGGCGCTGGTGTGGGCAGTAGTCTGGGGTTTGACAGGATGGCATGTTGTTGCTCTGGGGCAGCGGGCAGACTACCAGCTGTAGCCACACAGACAGCACTGGTGTAATCGGATTTTCATGCGCTTTTCACTCCATCCACAACCAGTGTGTCATTTTCCCCAAAATCCCCTTCTGCGGTGTCCATAGCTTCTTTAGACATGTCAAGTGTTCAACTGCTTAATCCATTTCTATGTTATATCACTGGCTGCATCAAAGGTTTTCAATGTTCAAAATGTTTTTGAGTGTCACTGTGGAGCATAGAAGGTCTGTGCTTGTGCTTTCAAGGCACAAAATGAAAGCATTTTGAAAAAGGGTTTAGGACAAAAATGCTTTTCCAGTTCCAGGAGAATTGGTTTCTGAGAACATAGCAGCTTCATTGATCATAAACCGGTGACTCAAAACATCTTTTGGGAAACCAAGTGCTTCATACAATGTACAACATGTGGCCAATCTGATTTGGAGCTGCTCTGTCCGTAGCCTTTATGGTTGAAAATCCTCTTCTTATGAAAGGGAGATGTGTTTTTGCACGTTTACTTATCTGCTGTGCATATGCTGACAAAAAGATCTCTCTGTTCTTTTTATTATACTTCCTTTCCTGTAAGCCTTCTTTATGAAACGTCTGCTGTTCTCAAGCTCAAGTTTGTGTTCTTTAATGTCAACAGAATGTTGTCCTCCTGTGCCAATAAATGAAAAAGGAGAAACAGAACTATGTGTCCTTTTTTTATTTTTTTATAAGTCCTCCTTCTGGTTATATGACACAATCCATTTTTTGCAGAATTCAAAGAATTTCCATCTGACATTCAGTGTGTCCATAGAAGAACTGTAGTTGAACAAAGCAATGTGTGTTTGTGGAAGTGCAAACTGAAAAAGCGACAGAAATCTTGCAGTCATCAGAACAGGCCTTGTGACCAGATAATGGAGATATCCACAGTGGAGTCTCTGTTTGCCTGTTTATTTCTGTCTCCAGATTTAATTGGGCGGCTAATCTAAAAGAGGCTTCCCTCATCAAGATGAAATTTATCGCCTCTTTCACGTCTACAAAAGATGACCAAACCACATGTAGCAGATGTTCCTGAATGGAGGTCTTTAAAAGAGATTTTAAAAAAAGTTTTCCACATTTTTCAAACATTGGTTCAGGTGGCAAGAGATCGTTATAGCTTTAGCTCTAAGTTGAAGTCACAAAGACCCACAGCAGGAGGTATAGGACACTCCAATTAATTTGGACCTTTGTGCTCTATGCAAAGTTAGAAGGGAATCCACTCCTCATGGGCGGACTTCTTTTATTTCAGTTGCGCATCTGCTCTTTCATTGAATTCTGGCAATTCATTTGCCTTGCATTTCTCATGAAGTCAAAGATCAAGAGGTTTGGGGCATTAGCTTACCCATTGCGGTTTGTCTCACAGCATGCCACAAGGTCAACAAACCACCTATTGCTTTCCCAAAAGGCTCCAGGGACTTCAGGGAGACCAAAGAGTAGCAACCCTCTGTGCACTAGGACACTTTGATTATGCCTTTCTTTTGATGCAGAATGATCTTAGTGAAGAGACTTTAAGTGGCACATCAAGACAACGGTGTACTACTTCTCAAAAGTTGAGTTCTCTAACAAGAATTCTACTAGAATGATCATTGACACAGCTACAGACCACAATGAATAGATAGATACACAGTGACTTTGCAAGGCTGCGCTCGCATTTTGTTTGCATCATGTCCCCTGAAGTTTTCACCAACTGTTCATTATGTCTTGTTAACAAGATAAAGAGCTGCTTGCCAAGCGAGATGTGAAGCTGGGAAAACAGAAGACCCTGATTGATTCAATGAAACTATCAGCTCTGCGTGGGGCGCATTAGCGCAGAGTAAGTGGTTGTGACAGCTCCCGTGTTATCTGCACCCAACAGGAAGTGACAGTTCTACCATGCACCCATAAAGCAGGCATCTGATTGTCTACTGCAATTACATGACTGAAGCAAAACAGGAAGAGGAAAAAGTTACACGGTGGTAGCGCATCCACACACAATTAATAGCTTTACTTTAGAATGGCGAGAAGCAAATTTAGGTGGAAATGCTCCACTTGAGGCAATGTAATTGTCAAAAACATTTCTGAGTCTGCGAATAAATATGTCTAAGAGGCAAAAGTGTTTAAAATATGCAGCTATGCATATTATCGTGGAATGAGGTATTCTGAACTAAACACTATGGATCAAAGGCCTGTCACTCTTACTTAAATGTGCAATGGCTCAGTAAAGAGCAGAGTCTTTTATCTTGTGCTTTGCCTAATTACACTCTTACCTATGTTCTGCAATAAAACGGCAGGATCGCAGGTGTGAGTCTATGTACAGAGTCTTTAAAATGCTCCTTGTTCACTTCATCAATCACAGAAGGCGTCTGATTTAAAAGGTGCTAAAGTACATGTGTGTGACCCCAGGCACCGTGATGGCACCTTAACACAGACACGGATGACAGACTTTTCCAGAAATAGACTCTGCTGCACGGAACCCTGTCCCAGCTGCATGAAACACACTCCTGAGAGGGATATGTGGTCCTTGTGCACCATGTGTGCATTGAGACTCTCATTTAAGGGGTTATGGATTTGGCTTGAGGGTACCAGAGGGGGGGTTAAAGACATGAAATTGTCCTCCTGGATCTCGAGAGATTAGGGGCCAAGCATAGAAAGTGCATTGGTATTCATTATATCTGTTGGAGTCTGCATTATTGTTCTTTAATAAGGGAGACATATGACAGCACCCAGAACTGTAACACCTTCTGTGAGATCAGACATAAGCCTTGAGGAGAGACTAAGGCCGGGTTCACACCGGACGCAGAAGCGGCGCGGAACGGAGGCCGCTTCCTTTCGGCGCCCATGTTAACCTATGGTGTCGTTCACACCAGACGCGGAGCGCCGCAGCCGGCCCGCGCCGTGAAGCGCCAGTTTCGGCGTCTGGTCTATTTTTTGCGCGACCGCGAGCCGCGTCCATTCCGGCAGGAAGTCACACCAAGAAACACGAGACATCCGGTCAATTGTCAAAATAAAAGCAATTTTCAAATTAAAATACCGCGAGTGACAAATGCGATCATATTTGTGTATCTAAACAGACTAGAAAGATGAAAACAAACAAAGAAAAAAAACTGTCTACCATATTATCTCTCTGGCTGCGTGTGTGTCTCGACAACGGATTAATAAAAGAAGTGTACAAACTTCTTGGTTACAGAAACATGGTGTATTCATTTTATGAGGTTATTTACTTACCCATGATGTAAAAAATAGCTCTGAATAAACAACAACTGAGCAGAAGCGCTTGTCGACCTCCGCAAAGAATACACGTCTGGTGTGAACAGGCAGGCGCCGGACCGCGCGTGATTTTCCGTTCCGCGCCGCTTCCGCGTCCGGTGTGAACCAGGCGTAAGATGGCAAATTTGGGCTCTCTCTTTTTATGCCCTTCTAGGCATAAGGCAGTGGTTCTGGACCTTGGTCCTGGAGTAGTTTAGATGTATCCCTAATCAAACACACCTGATTCAACTCATCAGCTCATTAGTAAAGACTCTAGGGCTGCGTTCCAGTCCAAAATTGTAATGCCCTTCACTTGCTAACTTCCCTCCGTCTCGTTCACTCGGATGTACGTCATTGCGAGTGCCCACTACTGGCGGAAACTGCAATGGGCTGAATTGGAACGTCCTAAGCCCTTGATCATTTGGAATCAGCTGTGGAGTTGATTTATTATTTACATGTGTTTTCCCTTTAAGAATTTGTTTAATGCAGCATCCAAATGTATATGGTTTTTGGGTTGTTTTCAATTAATTTTTTTTTAATTAATATATCATAGAGTTGTTTGTTGTGGTGGTGATTAGACGAGATCTGTGGTGACGTCACAATCGTACTGCATTGTGGGACATATAGGTGCCTGAAGTGTACCTATGAAGTAGACTTGCTCCCTTGGTCAAAATCGAGGGAACGAGGGTCTGTCCATCTAAACTTCCCTCGTCCACTTCACGAAGTGGAACGCACTTCAAAATGGCGGCGGGGATTCCCCCGAGGGGAAGTGCTTAGGGAAGTTCGCGAGTGCGTGTCTAAAAGTGGACTGGAACGCAACACAAGACCTCAGTTGGGTATGTCTTGGAGAAAAGTTGTAAAACTTTCAGTTCTCTCCCAGTCAAACCCTTTGGCACCACCATCAGCTCAGAATGAATTTGCAGTCACACTAGACTTTGAGCATACAAAATGTTTACATAATATGCTAATAATATAACTAATAATTAAAAATATACAATATACTTTACTGCAATGCTGCATTCATGCAGATTTAAAGTTTGCATTATTTTAATTCAGCTAAGAGATCAAGCTGTGGCATTTCAATCTTCTATTGGTCACATGCCTTCAGGTGATACAAATTGCTGGTTCACACCAAACTTGAACTTTAGAAATGCAGTGAAATGTGAAACAACTTCTCTTGAGCTTCCCTTTCAAAGGAACTCCACGCTGCATAAGATGTTGACGCTATGGGAACGCTTCTGCGTGATTGCGTCTTTAAGCACCTGTGAAATCAGTCCAATGGCATGGCGGGAAGTCATCTCGTAGCGTGTGACGTCATGCAGGAAGCAATAAAGCACATCTTGACCAAACAAATTCAATTCTGAGCCCTCAGCCAGCGCTCTGTGTGAACTGTCTGCCCTATTTATTGATCGATTGTCCCGTAGAACATATAAATATGTGACCCGTGCTGGCAAAATGAGTCACAATGCGTACATTTTCATAAATTAATTATTGTTATTTTCGCCAGGATGGCATCAGTCTACTCCTATAGTAACCCTGTTCTGGCCAGGCCGAGTATGGTTCCAGTGAGTGTTGAAGAATGAAAATTGCCCCAAAATTAAAAATCTTTTTTTTATTTATTTTTTTTATATATAAATTTTTATTGGTTTTATGACAACAACAACAACATACCAACGAAAACAAACAAAAAAAAAAAAAAAAAAAAAAAAAAAACATACCCACCAACCCACCCACACAAAAAAAGGGCCAGAGTACATTAAAAATTACATAAGTGCCTAAAATAATTACAAAGGAAAAAGATCAAACACATACAAAAGGGGATAGAATCAGCATTAAAATCACAGTATTATAAATGTGTCAAAGTCCATTACATGCTACTGTTATTAAGCTGATGGAGGAAGGGACTCCAGATCTTAGAAAACTTATTAAGAGACTTTGCTTCATTAAACCTCATTTTCTCAAGATGAATGACAGAGGCCATTTCAGCAAGCCATCTCTGGAAACATGGGGAAACAGTGGATTTCCACTCCCTCAATATAATTCTCTTAGCCACCATCATGCCCAGCATTAAAGCCAATTGCACATAATAAGGAAAAGATGAAACTGTGCCAGAGCAACCAAAGATGGCCAATTCTACTTCAGGCAAAACATCCAGGTTAAAAATTAAAATTCTTTAATTAATTAATCACCCTCATGTCGTTTCAAACCCATCGTTCTGTCCCTCCATTGACAGTCTGCACAACTACCACTTACAAGGCCCAGAAAGTTTGTAAAGACATCATTAAAGTAATCCATATTACTCCAGTGGTTTAGCCTCAATTTTATGAAGTGACTAGTGCTTGCTTTGCGCATAATTTACCACTTTATTTACAAAATATCAATCTCCAACGCTCGTTCACGAGAGCCCCATGACACATGCAGGTGTGTTGACACAAGAAACATTGATACATGAATGCAAATTGGAGATTCATATTTTGTAAATAAAGGGGTAAATTATGTTTTTTTGCGCAAACAAATCACTCGCTTTACTTCATAAAATTGAGTTTAAACCACTGAATTCACATGGATTACTTTAATGATGTCTTAACTACCTTTCTAGGGTTTGAAAGTGTAGTGGCGTAGACTGTCAATTAAGAGGCAGAAATCGTGTCGGTTACCTAACGTAACCTCTGTTCTCTCTAGAAGAGGGAACGAGTATTGCGTAAGTAGCTTACGCTGCGGGAAAAGTCATCTTTCTCGAGATATGAAGCCATAAAATTATCCTTAATTTTTTAAACTTTGTCAACGCAGTGCAGCAGCACGCAGACCTAGAGCAGGCTATCTAGCGTGCTCATTGGCTGCCCTGCCGCAACTGCAGCAGCCTACCAGTGAGCCTGGCGTGACGTCACGCCCAATGGGAGCGCACAGCGCCCCAGCGCGTCACGGCCCGTAAGAGGGGCGTGGCTTTAGCTTATAAAAGGAGTCTCGGAGGCTGCTTTCTCTGGTTTTTGTCGCTTGAAGCGAATGAGCTCGTGGCGCGAGCACGGCAGGTTACGCAATACTCGTTCCCTCTTCTAGAGAGAACAGAGGTTACGTTAGGTAACCGATACGTTCTCTTACGAGAGGTTCTCTCGTATTGCGTAAGTAGCTTACGCTGCGGGAACCCCTTTGTCAACGCCGTGCGCTCCCGGCATCCACTAAATGAGTCCGGCGGCCAATACGATGGCTAGCGCGAGTACACAAGCACACAATAGGGCATACAGAGCGGCGCGGCCGGTCTGACTGACAAACCCTTATATGGTACAGTTCAACCAGGAGAGCTAAATCAGCAGCAGTAGCCCGCGCACAGAAGTGGGCCGGCCTACGCGAGATTTAGACTGATAAAAGCTTCGCCTGCAGGGCGGGAACTTCCAGATTGTAAAATCTAACAAATGTAGAGGGGGAGGCCCAGCCCGCCGCCGTACAAATGTCATGAATGGAGATTCCGCTAGACCAAGCCCACGACGAGGCCATGCCTCTAGTAGAGTGGGCTCTGATGCCCAGTGGGCACTGCAGGTCCTTAGACGCATAAGCAGCTGCGATAGCGTCCACTATCCATCTGGACAGACTGTGTTTCGAGGCGGCAAGACCCTTAGTGCGCCCACCAAACGAAACGAAAAGCTGCTCCGAGCGCCTGGCGGCGGCGGAGCGCGTAATGTAATATCTCAGTGCTCTGACAGGGCAAAGGAGGTTACTGTCAACCTCGCTGCCGGTTGCCGGCAAAGCTGAGAGAGAAATGACCTGTGCTCTGAAGGGTGTGTCCAAAACTTTGGGGACGTAACCATGCCTTGGTCTGAGAATGACTTTAGAGTCATTAGGTCCGAACTCCAGGCATGAGGCGTTAACTGATAACGCATGAAGGTCACCCACACGTTTGACTGAAGACAGAGCTATCAGAAAAAACGGTTTTGAGCATGAGGTATTTCATATCCACCGTATCCATGGGTTCAAAGGGATGCGCTTTCATGGCCTCTAAGACCAGGGAAAGATCCCAAATAGGAACCGAAGGGGGTCGCGGGGGGTTCATCCTCCTAGCTCCTCTCAGGAAGCGGATGATGTATTCGTTTCTCCCTAATGCGCGGCCCAGCGCCGAGTCGGATGAGATGGCCGCAACATATACTTTGAGCGTGGATGGAGACCTGCCCAAATCCAGCAGCTCTTGGAGGAAACAACGCACATGCGACACCTCACATGCTTGTGGATCCAGCCCTTTGGCGGTGCACCATTTATTAAACACAGACCATTTAGACGCATAGAGCCGCCTCGTAGAGGGAGCTCTAGACTGTGTGATCGTGTTCACAACCCCTGTTGGCAAGTCAACGGGTATCCGTTGAGGGACCATGCATGCAGAGACCAGCGCTCTGGATGAGGATGCAAGATCGAGCCGCGGGCTTGAGAGAGAAGGTCTCTTCTCACCGGTATCGGCCAGGGAGCTGTGTCTGCCAACCGTATTAATTCCGGGAACCATGTCTGATTCTCCCAATACGGGGCTATGAGGAGCACCGTGTGGCGCGCTTCCCTGATTCTCCTGATGACTTGTGGCAACAGAGAGACCGGGGGAAAAGCGTATAGCGGGCCACTGGGCCAGGCTTGGGCCAGCGCGTCCTCGTTCTTTGAAAAGAACCTTGGGCAGTGCGCGTTGTCTATTGACGCAAAGAGGTCGACTTTCGCTCTGCCGAAACGGCGCCACAGTGACTGGACTGATTGGGGATGCAAAGACCACTCTTCCAGGGGAACATTGTCCCTGGACAGTCTGTCTGGACCCTCGTTCAGGCGACCCGGCACGTGGGCGGCTCTCAGCGAGCGCAGTGAGTGCCGAGCCCACACGAGGAGGCGTTCCGCCAGGGTGCAGAGCCTTTTGGATCTGACACCGCCTTGACGGTTCACATAGGCCACCACTGACGTGTTGTCCGTACGGACTAGTACATGGTGACCCTGTAGGTATGGGAGGAAGTGCTTGAGCGCGTTCTCGACCGCCAGCATCTCTAGACAGTTTATATGAAGGCGACTCTCCTGGTCTGACCAAAGGCCAAAGACCGGTCTGCCCTCGAAGAGCGCTCCCCAACCTCGGTTGGACGCGTCTGTCGAGACAACTTTCCGGTGCGAGACAACACCCATCGTCACTCCTGTGCGATACCATTCGGCTGCCAGCCAGGGCTGGAGGGCTGAAACACAGCCCTGATTCACCCTGACTCGTAGGCTGCCGGCAGTCCAAGCTCGGTGAGGCACTCGCGCTTTCAGCCAGCATTGAAGCGGGCGCATGCGCAGTAAGCCCAGCTGGAGCACCGCTGCAGCTGAAGCCATATGCCCCAGGATTCGCTGGAATGTCCTCAGCGGCGCGTGACTGCCCGTCTGGAAAGACGCGGCGAGATGTCGAATGCGGCGCGCGCGCTGCTCTGACAATCTGGCCGTCATAGCCACCGACTCCAGTTCTATCCCGAGAAAGGAAATAGACTGACGGGGCAGTAATGAGCTCTTGGTCCAGTTGACTGAGAGACCCAAGCTTTCCAGATGGCTGAGAAGCGCTGTTCTGTGAGACACAAGCTCTGTCTCTGACTGCGCTAGAATTAGCCAATCGTCCAGATAGTTCAGTATCCGCATCCCCTGTCTTCTCAGGGGAGAGAGAGCCGCGTCCATGCACTTCGTAAATGTACGGGGTGCCAAAGATAGACCGAACGGCAGGACGGTGTACTGATAAGCCCGGCCGTCGAAGGCGAATCTCAAGAATGGCCTGTGACAGGGTGTTATCTGGATCTGAAAATATGCATCCTTCAGATCGAGAGAGATAAACCAGTCTCCCGGGCGAATTTGCGCGAGAGATTTGTCTGGTTGTAATCATTTTGAACGGTCGTCTCATGAGAGCTTTGTTCAAATGTCTCAGATCTAAAATAGGTCTTAGCGCTCCGTCCTTCTTGGGTACGAGGAAATAACGGCTGTAAAAGCCCGACTCGCTCAGAGAAGGATGCACCTGTTCTATAGCCCCCTTGTGCAGCAGCTTTGCTATTTCCGCCTGAAGCAGATGCGCCGCTTCTCTGCTCACTCTCGTCTCGGTTCGTGCTAAAAAGCGCGGTGGACGGCGAGCGAATTGAAGCGAATAGCCGTGCATTATAATATTCAGCACCCATTCTGACACGCCCTGGATAGCTTGCCATGCTTTCGCACGCGTTGCTAGGGGTCGAATGGTCTCTGGGTTCGGATCGCCGCGCTGCGCGGGATGGGGAACCTGTATCAGAGAAGATGGGGTGGCGCGCGCGCCGCCGGTGCTCGAATACGGGGGCTCGCCGACAGTGTTGACCGGCTGTACAGCACGCAACAGCTCGGTCGCTAAGGACGGAGCACATTTTGTTGCTAGAAACCCGTGGCGCGAGAGCGGCATGGGGGTTAACGTGTTAACGCGCGCGCTTGTGAGCGGGCACAGAGCTTACATTCGTAACACGGCCAGTGCTTGGGAGCTCTAAGGGATCTGCGTCCCGGGATAACTGTATGACAGAGCGGGCAGTGGGTAGGCGTGGGCACAGACTTGTGGGCACATTCTCTACACTTAGCACTCGAGCGGCGCGTGCCCGCTTTATGAGAGTGCGCTCTGTGAGCGTTACCGGGGAGATCGTGTTTGTGTGTAGTGGTGAACACAGGGGTGTGGGCACATATTCTACACTCATGACACCTTCGGCGTGAGCCGGGAGACCCGAAAACATACTCTTTTTGAGATTTCTCTGGGTCGCCGTGAAAACGGCGTTTGTGTGCAGGTGAGCGAGTTGTATTACTGGCTCGTTGGCTGCGATGTAAGCTGCTGCAGTAGCCTTTTCTAAGGGGATTGACAGAGCTGGGCGCTTTGATGGCGTTCCAGCCGCGGCGGGACTCAGCCATCTTTTCCTCCTTGCGGCTGCTAGGAGGACTTCGCGGGCTCAGGTTTGAGCGTTACCTTGGACCGGGGTCCCCGGGGGGGAGGCGGTCTGTGGCGGCTGGCCAAAGAGACCGGAGGGAGAGAGCGGGGCGTTGAGAAAAACGGAGCGCTCGGATTCGCTCATATCCGCCAGCGTCAACCAAAGGTGCCTTTCGGTGACGGTGAGGGAGGCCATAGACCTTCCGATGGCTTGTGCAGCGGACTTAGTGGCGCGAAGCAAGAGGTCCGTCGCGCTGCGCAGGTCCGTCAATACATATGGATCCGGGCCTTTCTCGTCCAGGTCGCGGAGGAGATCGGCCTGGAGAATCTGGAGCACAGCCATGGAGTGCAGGGCGGAAGCAGCCTGGCCGGCGGCAGCAAAGGCGCGGCCGACGAGGGCTGAAGTGGTCCTGCAGGCCTTGGACGGCAGGGCAGACTTTGAGCACCATCTGGCGGATGGCGGGCAAAGGTGCGTTGCCACAGCTTCCTCGACCGGGGGAATTTGTGTGTATCCCTTCTCGGCGGCTCCGTCCACTTGGGAGAGAGTCGAAGAGGCCGGAGAGCGGAGTCTAGCGGAGAACGGGGCGTTCCACGACTTAGAGAGCTCAGTGTGGAGCTCGGGCAGGAAGGGTGCTGACCTAGAGGCAGGCGCTTGGCGGCGGCTAGGCAGAAAACACCCGTCGAGCCTGTTGGGCGCGGGCGCCTTCGGTGGGGACCAGTCGAGTCCCAATTGGTCGACCGCTTTGGTGAGGAGGCGGAGAAGTTCCGCGTCGACACTGGAGCGGGACCGGCTAGACTCCTGTGCTGAGGATGAGGAGCGGTGAGAACCCGACCACTCCTCGCTGTCCGAGGCGAGGATTGAGCAGCTGTCTGCGATAGCAGCGTGGTCCACTTCATCCTCTGAGTGAGCTTTTCGTTTCGTTTGGTGGGCGCACTAAGGGTCTTGCCGCCTCGAAACACAGTCTGTCCAGATGGATAGTGGACGCTATCGCAGCTGTTTATGCGTCTAAGGACCTGCAGTGCCCACTGGGCATCAGAGCCCACTCTACTAGAGGCATGGCCTCGTCGTGGGCTTGGTCTAGCGGAATCTCCATTCATGACATTTGTACGGCGGCGGGCTGGGCCTCCCCCTCTACATTTGTTAGATTTACAATCTGGAAGTTCCCGCCCTGCAGGCGAAGCTTTTATCAGTCTAAATCTCGCGTAGGCCGGCCCACTTCTGTGCGCGGGCTACTGCTTCTGATTTAGCTCTCCTGGTTGAACTGTACCATATAAGGGTTTGTCAGTCAGACCGGCCGCGCCGCTCTGTATGCCCTATTGTGTGCTTGTGTACTCGCGCTAGCCATCGTATTGGCCGCCTGGCTCACACTCTTGTGTTCCCCGGACTTCCCTGGGACTCATTTAGTGGATGCCGGGCGCGCACGGCGTTGACAAAGGGGTTCCCGCAGCGTAAGCTACTTACGCAATACGAGAGAACCTCTCGTAAGAGAACGTATCGGTTACCTAACGTAACCTCTGTTCTCTCTAGAAGAGGGAACGAGTATTGCGTAACCTGCCGTGCTCGCGCCACGAGCTCATTCGCTTCAAGCGACAAAAACCAGAGAAAGCAGCCTCCGAGCCTCCTTTTATAAGCTAAAGCCACGCCCCTCTTACGGGCCGTGACGCGCTGGGGCGCTGTGCGCTCCCATTGGGCGTGACGTCACGCCAGGCTCACTGGTAGGCTGCTGCAGTTGCGGCAGGGCAGCCAATGAGCACGCTAGATAGCCTGCTCTAGGTCTGCGTGCTGCTGCACTGCGTTGACAAAGTTTAAAAAATGAAGGATAATTTTCTGGCTTCATATCTCGAGAAAGATTACTTTTCCCGCAGCGTAAGCTACTTACGCAATACGAGAGAACCTCTCGTAAGAGAACTCTCAGATTTCATCAAAAAGATCTTCATTTGTGTAGCGAAAATGAATGAATGTCATGAGGGTGAATAATTAATGACAGAATTTTCATTTTTGGGTGAACTGAGCCCTTTATCATACAGTATACACATTTAAATTTACCAGTAATTAAACTAAGTAACATTTTATCACAAATAAAGCATGTTACCTTTAAAAAAAGATTCAAGTGTGCAAAAGATGCATGCCTGCTTCCAGGACACCAAACTGAAGATATAATAAGACTGCAAATCCAGCCAAAGTTGAGGTATGAAGTCACAACCACCTGACCCTCAAATAGTCAATATCCGCTGGGTTAACCTGAGATATATAAATATAAGCAATAATGTAACCTAAAATACAACAGCTTATTAAATGATTTACAACAGAATTAATAACATTGTACACTACCTAAAAGTTTCAGAGAGTCTTGAGGTGTCAAACTTTTCTCCACATCAGCTGCTATTTTTTGCACCTACAAGAAGTAAAGAAAAATATCTTGTTTAATGCATTTACATATTATGAGATCAAAATACACTCCCAAAAAGCACATATGCATTCTTAATATACAGTATAGGCATAGAATGTTATTGCTCTCATGCAGACAGAACTTCTCATTTACATGTAGGTTCTAATTATTGTAAGAGATCGATGTATTTGGGATAGTTGAACACAAGTGAACAAATTTCACATATTTTGCTGTTTGTCAGTTATTTTGAAAAAATACCATGACAATCGTTTGCAATGGGCTTTACTTAAAAAAATTGTTAAACACTACTTTAAATGCTCTAAATAAAAAATAAATGAGAAAAATGCAGCATTTAACCATGCTTTGATCACATTTTCTGATGTTTTTCATCAGCCAAAGCTTACCGCACATACGCATTGTCTTCGCTCAGTTAAAATGTTATGCCCGTAAAAGCAGCAAATGAATGCTCTCTCTACAGTAAGTTCCCTAAATTAGAAAATTAACTGAATGCACAGCGAAATGAAACTGAAGCAAACTGCAGCGTCCATGTTAAAATTATATAATATGATGCTTTTCGTCGATGTTTTTACCTTGTTCGTGTGTGTCTTACCATGACAAACCCTGTCAAAATGCCTTGCACCTGAAACAAAAACCTTAAAGTTAAACAACACATATATTTACTAACCTAACGTTATTGTTTTGTTGTGAGTAAGAAAATGTAAATAGGCATTAAGTTTAAAGATACAGAAGATAAACATGCTTTACTTTTAGTCAGCATTACAGAATTCTAATGTGTTCCAGGAATATGCATTTCATATGTGTTTGTATTTAGATCATGGTCACTTTAAGATCACGCTGTGCTAAATGTCCTATTACGTGATCCGTAGTGGGGAAGAAAATACTCGCGTCTCGCGCACTTCATGCGCGTTTCAGCGGTTTGCTCGAGTTGGTTATTTTCATGGCGCTTCAATCGCATCTGTCTACTTCTCATGTCTGACGTAGCATCGTCGGCATTTATACTTTGTTTTGTGAGATTATTCTGGAAATATTATTCGTTATTTTTGACAATAATTGTAAGTTTGTAGAGTGTAATCTGGCGATGGTTTGAACTCAAGTCGGCTATGCATATGCTAGCTCACGTGTTCATTTGTTACGAGCTGCACAGTAAAGGTGCTATAATGACCAGAATGTAGTTCACATGTATTTCTTTATTACGGTTAAAATGAGTACAAACAAAAATGCAGCGGTCAGGAATTGTTTCCGGACAGCTGGAGGAAACAATTCCTCCCTACACTGCAGGCCCGCAAAAAATGGCAGTCCACTCAGCCAAACATTCAGCCTGGAAGCGTTGTTCTCCTTAAGAACAGCCAAGCACCTAGGAATGAATGGCCTCTTGGACTGATTACACAGGCCTTCCCTAGCAAAGATGGGAAAGTGCGCCAGGTTGAGGTGAAGACCATCAAACCAGGCGGGTCTAGCCTCTTTCTCAGGCCAGTCAATGAAATAGTTCTCCTTCTAGCTCCAGAGGCACAGTAAATGGACTGTAAAAAAAAAAAAAAACGACTGTGCATGGACTGTGGGGGTGACGTGTGTCCACGTCAGGCGGGGAGTGTTTTGTTGTGAGTAAGAAAATGTAAATAGGCATTAAGTTTAAAGATACAGAAGATAAACATGCTTTACTTTTAGTCAGCATTACAGAATTCTAATGTGTTCCAGGAATATGCATTGAATATGTGTTTGTATTTAGGTCATGGTCACTTTAAGATCACGCTGTGCTAAATGTCCTATTACGTGATCCGTAGTGGGGAAGAAAATACTCGCGTCTCGCGCACTTCATGCGCGTTTCAGCGGTTTGCTCGAGTTGGTTATTTTCATGGCGCTTCAATCGCATCTGTCTACTTCTCATGTCTGACGTAGCATCGTCGGTATGTATGTATACTTTGTTTTGTGAGATTATTCTGGAAATATTATTCGTTATTTTTGACAATAATTGTAAGTTTGTAGAGTGTAATCTGGCGATGTTTTGAACTCAAGTCGGCTATCCATATGCTAGCTCACGTGTTCATTTGTTACGAGCTGCATGGTAAAGGTGCTATAATGACCAGAATGTAGTTCACATGTATTTCTTTATTAGTGTTAAAATGAGTACAAACAAAAATGCAACAGTAATTGTGCAAATTAGTCTTTATTCATGTGTAATTTGTCATTGCTCTTTTGTGTGTTGCAGTTTCACTATTTTCCTTAACTCCAATAAACCTGTGGAACTAAGAATTAATCTTCAGAGTCTTGGTGTGGGAAAAGGTTTAGCTGGCCGTCAGGATATTAAGTTAACATATCGAGGACGACACAGTTATGTATGGAAAAACATAGAATTTTTCAACTTTTACATACCACTAAATGTCATGTTAGCACGCTATTGTGACATGAGAATGCTTGTACTTTAAATGACAAATATAAAAGAGTATATTTCTAAAGAACTTAACAGGAATTATGAATAATGCCTCTAATCTTCAATCGTTCTCCGCTGCTCCAGCCAACTGGATTTCAAATTTGAACGGAGCCTGCTCAATCCCATAATGCCACATCACAGTAAGTTATTGTGAAAATGCATGAGCTACAGTAAACAACACCTCCTTCTTGTAAATTAATTACAGTTGACATGATGGCGGCCCTACAAGTGTACCAGGCCAAACTCCTCCGCGGGAGAGCAACCTTGAATTCTGCGAGAGCAGAGCTGCACAGCGCAACTGACCTCGCCCTGCGCGCCACCAAAATCATAGCCCAGGCGATCGGGCGCACCATGGCCAACTTGGTGGTCAACGTTGGCTCAACTTAACGGAAATCAAGGATGCTGACAAGACAGCTTTCCTTGACTCCCAAGCCGATGCCCACTCCGCCCCAGCAGAAGGTAGAACTCAAGGTGAAACAGTGATTCCACCTGCCGAAATGCTACCCGTTTCCAAAGCGCCAGGGACCCCGTCCTAAGCTAGTGCTGGACCCTGAGCTGCCTAAGCAGTCCTGATGTCGCTGGGCACAAGGGGGAGAAGGCTAAAAAACTGTGTGTTCATCTCCCAACCCCCTGTTCAGTTCCGGGCGTTGGAGGTGTTGTGTTTGTTGTCAGTACTGGACACCCATCTGCTGTTGTAAGGGCACCCAGACTGTTTACCGCTGTTATAGCGAATAAAATAAATAAACCTTCACAAAAAGAGCATTTGTCCTCTGTTTCATGCAGCTGCAAGTGTCAGCCCCCTGCCACAGTGCGACGGGCTGCCAACTGCGGCTCTCCAACCCCTCGCTGCCCGAAGTCAGGCTTGGGAAGCCATTCCGAGCATGTCAAACTAGGTTTTAGAGACAATAAAAGTAGGTTACTCCCTCCAATTCGCTTGCAGACCCAGGCCCATCCTCGATTCAGGATGCTAACTTTGAAACAAATTATCTCGCAGATATTCCCAGGGGATTTATATTGGTGGATCTGAAGGAGACATACTTTCACATCCAGATAGCCCCTATCACAGACCGTTCTTGAGATTCACATTCCTGGGGATAGTATTCAGCTAGCGGCGGCTTTCAAACCGGGGTGCAACCTCCCTTTAAAAACATTCAGAAGCTACTGGGCCTCATGGCAGCAGCTTTCTAAGTAGTTTCCTTGGGTCTGTGTCACAGGTCAGGGGGAGCGCCAGCAGGCCGCCCACCCCTAAACTGGAGCACCGCCCCGAGGAGCAGACCGTGGAACACATGAGGCAGACAGGAGGTTGAAATAAATAACAATGTCTCTTTATTTTGCTTAATTATAAAAACAGTCTTTTAAAAGTTGGCTCCGTGGTTCTTCATTACTGGGGATAGAGGCTAGACAGCAGAGGGTCAGTAACAGCTCATAACTTCACATTCGCTCACCGGCTCAATGGTTCCTCCAGCTCTGAATAACAGAGGGTCAGTAACAGCTCTTAGCTTCTCCTTCGTTCACCGGCTCAATGATTCTCCATTCCTGGCGACAGAGACTGAACAGCAGAGGGTCAGTAACAGCTCATAACTTCACATTCGCTCACCGGCTCAATGGTTCCTCCAGCTCTGAATAACAGAGGGTCAGTAACAGCTCATAGCTTCACATTCGCTCACCGGCTCAATGGTTCCTCCAGCTCTGAATAACAGAGGGTCAGTAACAGCTCATAACTTCACATTCGCTCACCGGCTCAATGGTTCCTCCAGCTCTGAACATCAGAGGGTCAGTAACGCTCATAACTTCACATTCGCTCACCGGCTCAGTGATTCTTCATTCCTGGCGACCGAGACTGAACAGCAGAGGATCAGTAACAGCTCTTAGCTTCTCATTCGCTCACCGGCTCAGTGTTTCTTCATTCCTGGCGACAGAGACTGAACAGCAGAGGATCAGTAACATCTCTTAGCTTCTCATTCGCTCTCCGGCTCAATGGTTCCTCCAGCTCTGAATAACAGAGGGTCAGTAACAGCTCATAACTTCACATTCGCTCACCGGCTCAATGATTCTTCATATTCACTCATCAATGACTAGGACAGTAAAGGACAATCCAGCGCCGCTTCACAGAGGATCCATTCGTTGGGCCACCAGTACACTCCACTGTATACATCCCACTCGTGCATGCACTGCAACCAGATAACTCCTCACACGTGATCAAAATAACTTCAAGCACTGTAAATACAAGACTCACAGGGAATAGGGTGGTTGTACCGTGTCCAAACTAATGCCTCAGCAGATGGAAATATCAGAGCGCTGGTCAACTGAAGTTCGTTCCTCATCCATGGGTCCTTCGTGCCGCTGGCTTGGGGTTCTCCAGACTGTGTAAGGAATAAACATAGGCCTACCACAGGTACTACAAGTTCTCTTCTTTCACGGCTTCCCTCCGCTGCCTTTCTGTGTCTCTCTCCCTGTGTCTTCGCTCCTCTCCCCCTTCTCTCTTCAAAATGGCCTTTTATACTCCACTTTGGGAGCATGTGCCCCAATCACCGCTCTAGCTCCTCCCCCTCCACACCTGCCGCTCATTTTCTTAATAGTCACCCAGTGACATCTGTTATACATGCGGCATCTACAACACTGGTTGAAGGCCCGAATCCCTCCTCGAGTGTGACGCGAGGGTCATGTTATTCTCTGGGTGAGCCACGGCTGTGTCAGAGCCCTGGCCCCCTGGAAGTCGCCTCATCTGTATTAGAGGGGCATGGAGCTGGGTTCAGTCTCCAGAAGGAAGGTAGTCGTGACAGACGTCTCCAAGATGGGTTGGGGCGCGTTGTGAGTTGGCAGACCTGCCTTTGGCTCTTGGAAAGAACCAATATCCAGCTGGCACATCAAATGCCTGGAAATGATGACAGTACTCCTGGCTTTCAAGCAATTTCAACAGGAGCTCAGGGGGCACCATGTCCTGGTACGGTCAGACAACATGACAGAGGTAGCCTATATAAATCATCAAGGCAGTCTCAGGTCCCGTCTTCTGAACAGATTGGCACGCTGCCTCCTCCTGTGAGCACAGGACAATCTCCGCTCATTACGAGCTGTGCATGTGCTGGGCTCCATGAACACAGGGACCATGATCCACCTCCAGGGGAATGGAGACTCCACCCTCTGACGGTCCGCATGATTTGGAGCATTTTCGGACAGGCAGAAGTGGATCTCTTCGTGTCAGAAGAGAATACCCACTGTCCGATATTCTTTTCGAAGAAAAATGTCCATAATTGGCCCACAGTTGGCCTCCTCTGCACCTCTATGCCTTTTCGCCGGCAGCACTGCGCCCTCAGGTCATCAGCCAAATCAGGGAGGACAGATGCTTGTTCTTACTCGTGGCACCACTTTACCACTTTACCGTGGGACCTCCTTACCCAAGCGAAATGGTCGATCTGATAAAAAACATACCACTCTGAAACGTTTTGTGAAATCCGTTCTTGCAAAGTCCGAGCATGAAATCTGTTCTGGACGTTCCTTTTGTTTGAAGTCTGAATCAGTCTTTAATTGGTGCGAAATTGATGTCATCCTTAATATTTACACCTGAGCAGATAATTACAATAACTCGCAGTTATTGTAAGGGGCGTGACATGTCCCGAACACGTGCTAAGTGGTGCCAATCACAGCACATTTCGTATTTCGGAAGGAGGGGCTTCATCAAAACAGGTACTACAGGGCGTTCGAGTCAGAATGTGCTGTAATAATATACTTTTTTTAATTTAAATAATGTGTTTTTTTGAACAATCAAGCATGAAAGCATATCCTAGTACACCCCAAAAACAAAATCAAGACTTCGTAATAGGTCATAATAGGACCCCTTTAAAAATAAATCCCTCTCCGAGTTGATATGCGAAAGGAAAATGAAGATTTTTTTTTTTTGTTTTTTCATTTTATTCATTGTTTGCCGATACAAAACAACCTGGCAAAAACTACGATTTTTAGGGTGATTGCAATGGCGTAGCAAACGGGCACGAAGGGCAATAAAACGCTGCGATATAACAAAAGAACACAAGTTCACGAATATCCAAGGGAAACGCAAACTCTAGCGAGGGGAGCCACTGACTTGCAGTTGCTTTGTTGTTGCAAAGGTGTTCTGCATAGTTTGTTGCACAAAACTATATGATTTTTGCTCTGCTAAATCTTCCAAATCTCTGTGAAATTTCTGATCTCTAGATATTAATCTTCTTCAAAATAAGCAATTTTGATTGCACTTTATTTTACAGTATGTGCACTTAGAGAGTACTACTAACAGTTTAGTTAAGAAAGTACTGAGAACATATAGGCTTAGGGTTAGTTGCGTTAGGCTTAGGGTTAGAAGGGATAGAACCTGCTAATTAGCCAGTTATTGTAAGAACTATAGTTAAGTATATTACAATAAATTAGTACATGCAGAACAAGACTGTAAAATAAAGTGCTGCCATTTTTTTGTGTGTGTGACAATTATATTTTCCATCAGAGAGAAAAAAAAATTAGTAGTCCCCCGAAATAAACTCTTCTCAACAAGCTGCACAATACTTAATGCTGTTCCTTTTTTTCATACACACACACACACACACACACACACACACACACACACACACACACATATATATATATATATATATATATATATATATATGTTAAATCATACTGTATATAATACTGTAACAAGGTTAGATGTTGTGGGAAAAAGGAGGCGGGAACCGGCGAACATTTAAAGACTTTTAATAAAATAAATAAACAAATATACAAAAACGAAATTAAAGACTGCAGCCCCTCACGGTTGACTGCTTCCACACATAATAAAACAAAACATCAAATAAAATAGTCCAGGCCTGGTCCTCTCTCATCCTTCACGATCGTCGCTCCGCCTTTTATGCTTCAGCACCTCCGTTCTCTCACGGCCCTCGGCCTGTCCTGCTCGCCACAAATACATTTCCGTAAAGTTTTTTAGCAGACGCTTTTATCCAAAGCAACTTGCAATAGAAGCAATGAAATCCACAATAGGGAAACAATATGTAAGTGCTGTGATAGATAGAATAGAAATATATTAGACTGTGGAGCGTTCTATTATTTATCCGTGTCGGAGTTCCGACTAGGAAGACAGACGTTGCCTAGCAACACGCACCAACACGCCCCCCTTCCTCGGATTTCCCAGCTCGGAAGTCGGACAACCGTGAGGACACCAAGCAAGAATTCCGATACGGAATCCAAGATGGCTGCGCCCTGTGTGATTTGTAAGTATGAATTGTTTTCATTGTTTTTGGACCTCTTTGGTTGTTTAAATTACGATTTTAATCACTCGTATTACCGCAATACCTTACTGCGTCCGTATCACTGCCTGTGGTTATGGGAATCGGTCTTGTTGTCAGTGCAATATTGAATGAAGCCTTGTTTCAAACGGGTGTTACTAACGTGGCTAGCGTTGCTAAAAGAAGATAAACTAAAACATGGCACATACTTTTGGAGCGCCTGGTACTCGGCCTGTGCTACCCTAGCAACAGCTTTCCGGGTGGCGTCCATGTTTTTTCTCCGACTCGGACGCGCAAAACATACCAGAGTGCTTGAAGTGTGGAAGTGACGTCATATCTGAGGGCCGAGTCGGTTCATTGACAAAAATAGAACGCACCATTGATCCGTTGTGGAGCAACTATGCTCGAACCAGAGCTGTTCGGACTAATCAAATTGTCAGGGCGGGCTTTATACGATGATGGACAGATGATCAACAGTAACGTAATCATCCGCGTCACCAAAGAACGCTTGGGTTGAATTCGTTTACAACAAAGATGACTGCCGCTGGAGAATTGAGATGTGTAGATTCCGCCATCGCGTCTGTTATAGAAGATATCGACAGCGCATTAATTTTAAAAGAGGAAAAGAGAACCGCCGATCAAGGCATTTGAATGAAGAACGAAGAATGAACGAAGAACATACGTCACTTTGTTGCTCTGATTGGTCTATCCAATTGAGTGCAGAGGCATTTTTTTTTTACAGTCTATGGTTGAAACACATCCCATAGTCACAGCCCAGTGGAGCAGAATCAGACTCATATTCTGACTAGAATCTTGAGTATGATGATGTCAGGCTAGTCTTGAACTAGTCTTGTTATTGAAGACCATGTTGATTGGTCAGAGCGTGTGTTTGGCATATGTATGTTGAGAGAGCAGTCAGTGCCTGGGCCACAGCGTCATGCCTGCAGACATGCACGAAGCCAGTGAACAGTGAAGTCCGTGCAGCAGGGACACAGTCATGCAGGAGTAAAAGGTACATTTCTGGTTCAAAAGCATGTCCTGTCAAGGTTAATCCATTAGAGACGGCCGTCTGACTGCCAGCCGCTGATGTGGCTGCTGTATGCCCACAGAAAGCTCCTTAAACAAAGATGGGAAGATGTTCTGGGCTGCTCATTCTCTGTTCTGTAGACTTGCATATGACCCATATCTCTATCCCATTTCACTGATCTGAAGTCACTTTCAACAATTTGCTGAAATTAAATAACCATTTCAAATAAAAACTCTAATGACCTAGCACTACATTGGTATGTCAATAATATAGTGTGTAATTCCTTTTTCATTCTATATGAGAGAAAATGTATTTAGATTAATAAAGAATTTCATATTTAAAAATATAATAAAAAAAAGAATGAAAAATGTAATATTTGTGGACATTTGTATCTTTATATAAATATAGATATAAATTGCCAGATTATGTTAATTAAATATTTGTATGTGTAATTAATTATTAAATATTTGTAAGTGAAATAAATGAAGCCTTATCATGTACACATTAAAGTTATTTTAATTACTGCAGTTATATTAAAAATCTACTTGAAAATAGACACATTAGAAACATGATTCATATTATGTAACAGGAAGGTAAAACTGCTGGTTAGGTTAATCAGTTTCACCACATTTAATCATTTCAACTCATATTTATTTGTTTATTTATGTTGTTTTATTTACTTTGTTTATTTTGCCAAATCTACACGTTTTCTGCATTTCTGTGTTCATTACAGAAATATGACAAGAAAAAAGTAAATCATGTCTTTGAGAAAAACTCTTAATTTCACTCCAGGTTTAAATAAATTAGTCAGGATTAATTAAAACCTGCATTATAATGAAGCACAAATTAAAAATTCACAACCGGTGTGACAAATATGCAGATTCGAACAGAAGATATGCTAATGAGATGTTATTTGAGTGTTTTCTGACCAGTGGCCATTAGGAGGGTAGCTGAGGGCAATGCACTGCCCCTGACACATGAACCCAGATAAACAACTGCAGGCTGGACTCAAGTCTATCAGCCTTATGCCTCTGGAGCTCTGAAGAGCTCATAAAAAGTATTCACTTTGTCATGCCGTTTCAGTTGGAATTACTTTTAGTATCACTTCTCACAGCAGCCCCGAGATATCCTATCAGAAGATATTAACACAGGAGGTCTTGCTAAAGTTCCCTGGCAAGACCTGTGGGGCAAAGGGGGCAACAAGAGGAGGTGGTGTATGGAGGAGATCAGATACTCTCTTGTTTGTGAAGATAGCGGAAGAGGGTGCAATTACAATGTAAATCGAGCTCTGAATATCAGGTCATCCTCTTTGATTCGATTTTTTCAGTTGCAATGAAATGATGTAACATACCTGACAAGAAGACAACAGGTTATTTGTGGCCACATTTTATTAAAGGGGTTCTTTTATGCCCTTTTACGAAGTCTTGATTTTGTTTTTGGGGTGTACTATAATATGCTTTCATGCTTGATTGTTTAAAATAAATATATAGTTTATAGTTTTACATTATTTACATTAAAAGATTATTTTACATTATTACAGCAGTTCTCTCTCTAGTCTGGCTCGAACACGCCAATTGTTCCTGTTTCGATGAAGCCCATCCTTCTGAAATACGAAATGTGCTGTGATTGGTTAGCTGGCCCAGTGTGTTCTGATTGGCACCGGTTAGCGCGTGTTCAGGAAATGTCACACCCCTTACCATAACCACGAGTTTCATCTGCTCAGGTGTAAATATTAAAGGTATAGCAGAGGATTTTCTTTTTCCAGGTGGGTAGCCTATACTATTGGTCCACCTAAGTGTCAATCATTCTGGTGATATGTTTACGTAAGGCCGTCGTACGTGCTCGTCCTTTCTGCGCATGCGCACTTTCAGGTGTATGTGTGTGGTGAGCTATGGTTTCAGCCATTCATTGAAGCTTGCCGTTCTCACCGGGTTTTTTCAAAATGTCTGAGGGTCGCAAGAGATGTGTCTACGAATTGTATGACAAGAAGAGAAAGGCCTCTGAAGAAAGAAACAAGACCAGTGTTTTTGGGAGAATATTTCACACACTGGCGTGTGCTAAAAGCACAGGTTGGGCTTCCCACTGATGCCTCAGTCGCGAAGTTTCTACTCGACAGGTAACGTTTGGCATGCTATTTGGAGAAATCCATTTAAAATCACTGCTAGTAAAAGTTAATGTAAGCTATGATTAGCGATGCTAGCGTTTAATAGGCGTTCCCTCTCGGGAGCAGGTAGAGTGTTGCGCATGTGCATTTTTTCAAAAAGTGGAGAGGGCGGTTCTTTCCTAAAATTCGGGAAAATCCTCCGCTATACCTTTAAGGATGGTGTCAATTTAAAACCAATTCAAGCCTGATTCAGACTTATGAATGTTAAGAGGATCATGCAAACACCGATTTCACAAGACGTTTCAGAGTGGTATGTTTTTTTGTTTTTGTTTTTTTTGACATTTAGATACAAAGTTATACACCATAATCATGATACTTGTCAGAAAACTATGGTAATACAAACAGTAATCGATCACAAAACCATTGTTAATTTTCCTGAGGGGCAGCAAACAGTCCAAAAGCGCGAGCAGAAAACACTATATCAACACTAATGTTGGTTTGCAGGCGAGCGGAGGCAAAGCTCTGCCCTTTGTCTACATTGTAACAACAACATAAAACTTATAATTGGAACTGTTAATAGAAAACACAACTACAAATAAGGACAGTCCTTATTGTCGGGCCCTGACAGGTGACTTTAAACAAGAATGCACACATTGGCGTCGGTAATGCATAAATGGACATTGTGTGATTCAAGGTGTCCCTTGAAAAAATATATATGTATCGTTTTTTTACACTTTGCCTAGTTGTTGTATAATGCAGTGATATTCAAACAATTTAAGCGTGACATTAGTGTCCAAATGCTTCTTGGGGCGACTGTATGTTGTTCTTGACAATATAGGGAAAAAAATATGTGAGAGAAATTAATAAGATAACTTCTTAGTCCTTGCTAATTGCCGTACTATGACATTAGTTACATCTGATTTTAAAAACCCTAACAGTGCTTTGAGAAATGTGCAGCGCTGTAGGGTTCAGCAGAGGAAGTGTTCACTTTCCACTCAGAGGAAGACCTGTGGGCCGTCTGGATCCATGACTGAGGATGCTTCATCTTGCTCAGCCCTTCAGTCATTCAGCTCAAGGGAATCATATTGTACGATGAGCCATCATCTGCTTGTTAGAGACTCCTTGTAGAGCTTCATTTTGTGGGCTATATTTAAGCGCACATGACAAACTGCTGATTCTTGGCCCTTTGAAAAACACATACGCTCGAGGCTGGCGTGAAATCGACATTTGCACCCGTCTGCAGGGTGTGAGGACGCGGGACAAAGCGGCTGTTATTGCGCTGCGGCGTAATCTCTTGTTCTCCTCATCACTCTCCTTAACTCCCCTCATCATCGCCACAGTTATTATTGGGCTGCTCTCCTCAACGCTTCCATTTCTGAGCCCAAAGTGTTTGAACTGGAAGCCCTGTGGCCCCCGAGGACCCATACTGCTCCATAATCAGAGATATTTGGGATGAGTTTGCTGTGGGTGGAAAGGTTATAGCTGTTTTTTATGGCGCTAACTTGACACCCACCACAATGAAGCTACTGTCACCCACATCCAGCTTCGAGAAACAGCCAAAATGTACATAACTGCAATATTTCTGTTAACTGATTGATTTCACTTTGTGATTTTTATTTATTTCTTTCATCTTGTGACTGACCTACTAGGACTCTTTTGCCATAGTCAAACACTCACACATAAACATGTGACATTCTCTTTGGTGCTTGATAACACAACCCTTGATTTAGTGGTATGTTATTATCTATAATATAATTATATATAATATAATTTCATGGAGTGTTTCTTGTTAAATAAACAGATGATTTGGATCTGAGATGTATGAAAGGACAAAGAGAGGTGTGATAACTTACCCAAACTAGATCTAAAACCTGTTTCACTCTTGTTTTTGTGAACAAAGGCAAGTAGTTTTGGTGGCAAAGAGTCTCGGCTTTTGCTTCGCCGTCCATTTCAACGCATGTTTAAAAAAGTTTTGTTAAGAAATTCATACAAAATTGAAATATACAGTGCACTCCACAATTTACAAGTTCACACTTCCAAAAGATATTCTTTAGTAATTCATCAAAAATATTCATAAAAATGTAACCTTACATTGAAGTAAAATAATTTTTAAATAGATACAATTTATAAAATAACATTCAAATTTCTCAAAAACGTGCCAAAATTAATGGCACACCTATAGACATTTTTAAATATAATTTAGATTATTATAGAAAGTAAAAATCTTCAAACAACTTAAGTATATTCCCATTATGATACATTTTAAAATTCACATGAGCAATTTGGAACACCTAAGGGGAAACCATAGACTTTCCAAATTCCTACAGTCATCCATCACTATGGGAAATACCCTAGAATACACAAATGACGTGTGACAAAAAAGTTGTTGAGCTGCACAAATCAGGAATTGGTTATAATAAAACCACTTAACAACTGTGAAATGTTCATTTCCACACAAAAAAAATGCCAAACAACTATAAATGTGACCATACCTTTAAGCCTGTTTTGACTCCCTGCAGAGTGATAACACTTTATTTTGATGGTCCCCTTTGAACACTCTGTTGACTAAGTTACTTTGCAATTATGTCAAATACATGTCCCAGTAGAGTATTAGTAGACTGTCTGCTTAATATTTGCTAACTCTTTTTTTGTGCTGGTCCTTCAACAAACATTCTAGACTATGAGTAACTGCAACTGCGTCAACTTATTCTAACCCTAACCCTACCAGTCTTCTATACTCTACTAAAATACTAATGAGAGTTATTAGACATGTTGGTGCAACGTTACTTAAAGTCAACAGAATGTGTAAAAGGGACCATCAAAATAAAGATAATCCAGATTTTCTAACAGCTCAGAAGAAAGAAGTATTTACTTGAAATACAGGTTTTGACAATATAACTAGAGTCTTATTTTACAAAAAACGACCTGTGTGTGTGTGTGTGTGTGTGTGTGTGTGTGTGTGTGTGTGTGTGTGTGTGTGTGTGTGTGTGTGTGTGTGTGTGTGTGTGTGTGTGTGTGTGTGTGTGTGTGTGTGTGTGTGTGTGTGTTTAGTTTGATCTATGTGTGGTTAAGAATGACGTCTAAAACAGCTTTTTTAATAGATTTTGAATAACATTACACTTAAGAAGATCTCTCACATGTAGTAAAATCACTGCAACACATGGCCTCAAGTGTCTTTTTTAATCATTCTGTTTAAAAGTCAGCATGAAACGGATGTTGCGAAAGTTTTTTTCTTCCCTATAGTGATGTATATCTAAGTAAAACAACTTATAGAACAAGAAATAATGTGGGACGGGACTTGATTGGATCGTTGTCGTGTGCTATTTCTGTGATCTCATGTGAGTGACAGAATGTCCTTCCCTCGCGCCAGTAAACACATCACCAGAGAAGGGATGTTGTTGCAAGAGGAGGGGAAGCTATTTTGATTAAAGATTACAAGGGCACATGAATTAAAGAAAAAAATGATGTGCACATAATTCCATATAAAATAAGAATTGTCAATTTTGATTTCATGGTGACTTTAAAGTCTTTTAAGACATGCGGTATGGAAATTAGGTCACTATGTGTATTGAGCAGAATGAGAAAAGTGTGTTTCTCTATAAACACAATTCCCAGGTGACTGCAGAGCAATGGGCAATGATTGTGAACCACCACAGGCTTTACATTTCAGCAGCGTGTACATGTCTGTGCGCGCTCGCTCAAGCTGGTGTGAACGTTTGCCTTTCCGTCTACTGAACGCGTATGTTGTGTTTTTCTACAGTTTCATTACGTCCTATATTTTAAATTTATAAGCAGAGGAGGCAACGACGAATTAAAGCACTTTATAGTGGCCCCTGTTGAGTATGTGGGGACACATCGCTTCCGTCCTTCCAGATCTGTGAGTTAATTTGACAGCTCATGGGGTGTTGTGGAGTCTCCTCTGTGAGACAGGTACCCTAGGGCGAGCCAGCTGGATTGTGGATGCTTACAGATTTGGCTTCAGCTTCCTGCTGGGTGTCATCTGTCTGTGCGCTCTGCCGCTGCATGGCTAGATTTTTTTTTTTTTCATCCTCCTGACATCATGTGGCTGAGCAGTTTGTGCCTGGCAGGGTTTGTCTTTCCAGGTCTGCCATCAAACTCAGCCAGCGAGGTCCTAATCCGGCACGGCACCGCTCCCAACGCGAGCACCCCTGGGCACCCCCAGCATCCAGTCCGGGAAACCGCGGGCCGCTAAAACTTCCACAAGCGTCAGAGGAGATCGCTGCACTCCTACACACGGCCGCTGAGGGGACGAGAGAGGTGGCGGGGGGAGCCGCTGCCAGCGGACTTGTTTTGCTCACACACGGAGAATGTCCCCACTTCCACCGCCGGCCTGTCACTTTGATTGTGCGCTCCTCACGGGATCCACGCTTCCACAGGTTCGGGCATCTCTCCGCCTGTTGCCGGCAGTTTGACTCGGACACCGTCGCAAATCCACGGGGGGGATGTGACTGTGACAGTGACAAGTCCGCGCACACTCGCGCGCACATCCGCATTCCCTGGCTCTCAAATCTGCCGTGAACATTAATTGTGAAAGACACGGCGATTCCACCCAAAGAGCTTTACAGTTTAGCATTGCCAGACAGGCCTGACAGGGTTGCTGGGGTTTCCAGAAAAGCACATGATGATAAGTGCATATGTTGATTCTCAGACTACAGGAGGGGTCCAGTGGACTCCGTTCAGCCCCCGAGAGAACGCGCAGACTAACTCCGACACCGGCCGTGACGGGCTGTTTTCCTCTCTGTGCTGCTGGACTCTCAGGGGGTAAAACGGTACCAGGATTGGTGACCTGCTCTTTTGCCCAGGGTTGGATCTGACTGACGGAGAGGGAGGCAGAGCAAGAGAGTAGGGCAGGTTGGTCAGCCCCAGGATGAGAGCTCTCGCCAGGGCCGCGGGTCACGAGAGGTCCTCCACCTGTTTCACGCCACCACCCGCCTCCCGAGTCCCCGCGGCCGCCTCTGCGGCAAGAAAAGGAAGATAAAAGACAGTGAGAGCGAGTAAACAAGAGAACGAGGGAGAGAGAGAAAGCCATTCACTGTAAAATAATGATACCCATTGGGTAATGTGAGCTCCGTGGCCAGAGATGGCGAGGAGGGGTAAACGTGTGTGTGTGTGTGTGTGTGTGTGTGTGTGTGTGTGCGCTCGAGCCGGCCCTGGTGGGTATGTTTTGTAAAGCTTGTCTCAGACCTCCTACTAAACACTTTCTGTTCTCTAACCGCTCCAGGAGTCAGGAGCTCTACAGCAACACACAAGACCTGCACACTATTAAATTCCATTCTTTGAATCCCAATCATATCATTTTTAAAAATGTGTCATGTTTACAAGTTATATAATATTAAAGTCAGAGTTAATTAAACCTAAGGGTCAGTTTCTGGATAAACACAAAACTTAAGGCAAGGCCATTGTTTGTTTTTTTCAAGACCTGTTAATTTTTTTCAGACTAGTGGAAGGAAAACATCTAAAATACACATTTAAGTGTTTATTTTATTACACTACATATTTGAGTCTGAGGATTTCAATTACAACACGTCTTTTAAGGCCATTTTTCTCCTGCACCGAGTCAGAAATCTCCACTTCAGTAGTACTTACATACACCAAACTTTCCAGTTTTATCTGGGTTTTTTTTATTATCTAGTTTTTATCTATTTTCTGAAGGCTTTTAAAGAGGGGTTTGTTAATATATCAGTCACCTAATATTGGTTGACAGTATTTCCGGGTTTATGAAGTGAAAAAAAAAATGAAAAAAAATCTGTAAAAACCTTTAACTCTGTGATTAACTAAATGAAAGAAGAATTTTAAACTTGGCTTAATCCAATGATCAGAGGATACATTTCATTTGCAGTTTTTCTCAACTGAAAACTAAAGCCAGTGTTGTCAAAACCATTAAAACAGCCTACATATTTTATTTATTTTTTGTCCACATTTTTCATAATTTAATACAAATTACAGACATCATTTTGTCATAACACTACTCACTAATTTCTCCAATCCAAGTTTCAAGCTTTCAAACATTACTACAGACATCTAAAGTAAAGCTGGGTTCTCAAATGCTCATGGCGTGTTGTCAGATGGCATCATATTGAGCTCTGCTGGGCTTGTAATACACACAGCAAAGGAAATACAATTTACATCGTTCACACAACTACCATGACATTGCTATGTGTAAAAAGGGTCCTAAGTGAAAAGAAAAAAAATAGTAACAAAAAAATCAGAGCAAACAAATAATGAGGACCCTGGATAAAGGGTTGAAGAATGATAAAGAGGAGATGATGTAAGAAGGGGAAAGCAGAGAGGAGGAGGAGAATAAATTGACCATGTCACGGTCTCTCGCTGAAAGACGCTGGACGTGGAGGGATCTACAGTACAGTGGTTTGAATGTCAGCACTAAAGGTGATGAGGTGGGCATGTCATATGTACACAGTGCTGGCTGATTAAATGCAATCTGGATTAAGTTATCATTCAAAATTCGATAATTAGATTATTATGTTTTAAAATATTCATATTCGGACTATTTACAGTTTTATTGATTACATGATTACTTTATATTCACAAAATGGCAGTAGCCTAGTAGCATTTTTTTTTTTTTACTCTATGCAATTTTATATTGCTATAAGATTATCCTATTCCAATCTACATGAAAAACAAGTTAAAGTTAAAAGTAAGGTCAAAAGTAATTTAAAAGTAGTCAGATTATACCTAAAATGTATAATGCACTGTACTTACTACCGTTTGCATCATGTAATTTGTATGCAGTAATGAACTACAGTTTGTAAGCCAGTATGTCAGTATATGTTACAGTCAAAGTCCCTGGTAAATGAAGAGCCAATATCACCACATCTGTGTTGCAATGTGCCATATTTTCATTTTTACCACACACAAACCACTATTACAAAGTAACTGTTATCCAAGCAATGGAAAAGGCCTGCACTGCACATACATGTGTTACCTGAAAAGAATGCAGTATTTTAGCTAAGTTCAGACCGTTATTTGGATAAAAATTGAGTTAATCAAGAACACACGTTGACCCCAAAAGCAGAGCATATTGTCACTAGAAACTTGCAATTAAACAGCCTATCATACCAAAATTAAAAAGTAAAATAATAATGAAGCATAACACAGTGAATGTTAGATGGAGTTACATTTACAGCTACAGGAATGATTTGAAACCCGCATACAAAACCATTGCTGGTACATTTACATTTGTGTAATTGGACTTGTGACTCAAAACCACATCATCCCTGTGACAACTAGCCCCAGGGCCACTGTATATACGTTTGGGGTAATTTATTTATACTTTTATTTAGCACTTAGGGAAAAGAGACAGAAAAGATTTCTTTATTAAATATTGTAAATGCTGCATTTTTTATCTTCCTATTTATCAAAGAATCCTGGGGGAAACAAGTATCACAGTATTCACATGCTGTTCAAAAGTTTGGGATCGGTAAGTAATATTATTGCAATATAAAATGATTGTTTTCTATTTGAATATATTTTAAAATGTAATGTATTTCTGAGTTGGCAGCTTTTGTAACATTAAAAATGTCTTTACTGCATAAAATTCCACAATTTTTTTTATAACTTTCTGTTTCAGATAAATGCTGTTCTTTTGAACTTTCTATTCATAAAAAAACTTGGAAAAAAAAGTGTACACAGCTATTTTCAACATTGATAATATTGATAAATGTTTCTTGAGCAGCAAATCAGCATATTATAATTATTTATGAAGGACTGAAGACTTGAGTAATGATGCTGAAAATTCAACTTTGATCACAGGAATAAATTACATTTTAAAATATATTTAAATATAAATCAATTATTTTAAATTGTAATATTTCACATTATTACCACTTTTACTGTATCTTGGAGACTTCTTTCAAAATATCTACTGTATAAAATGTTATTTTAATTCTAAAGAATAATTTTAAAAGAAAGACAGTTTTAAATGAACAAAGAACAAAAATATCATTAATTAGTTACAAATAAAGCTTATTATTAAACCATGTTTTGTTTGTAGTCTGTGAGACGCCCAACTAAACATTGATGACTAAATATAATTGGGATGACTTTTCCTAATCCTAATCAGGATTGATGATAAACAAGATTTTAAACTTATCTCATCTAACACCCAACAATGAAAAAATTTTAACAATAGGGTCTATGGGACCCAAAACATTAAGAAATAAATGTCATTCTCTGCCATTGTAAAAGCACAGATCCCGCATGTGCGCTGATGCTGGTTTCATGAAGCTCAGCATTAGCTGCAATAGTGATGATGATGCTGAGAGACACATTCTCATTACAGCAATAATCTCTCGCTCTCAACATACTGAACGCAAAATATACTATTCATAGTCTCCAAAAAAAGAACGAAAAAAAACCCCCAGATGTCCAATGATCTTTTTTCTGTCAACTCTTCTCTTTTTTGCTCCTGAAGATGTAAATGTTCTTCTTCTTTTTTAAGAAAACCTAATATTATTAAAATTGTGCTAAATAAGTTCATGCCTTGCTAAAAGGAAATCGAATCATAAATATGTCAATATGTACTGAAATAACTGTAAATAAATGGCAGTAAAGAGTGTAATGAGAGTGTATTGTATAGCAGGGACTGAATCAGAAATGATGCATTTGAACACATAAAATACATATTTTTCGAAGATTGTGTGAATCTTCAGATGTGCAGTGTACATAAATACACTTTTAATGTAGAGTCAATTCTTAATAAATATCTTCATCATCTCATTTAAATAGAAATATTTTAATCCAGATGTACCAAATACATGTTTATTATAATTCTACAATAACCTGGATAAAGAAAAAAATTCATATGAACTTAAATATGTGTTGTATTGGAGTGTTCATTTATTTTTCCTCATTGCCATCACTATTTAGTCATTTAACTAAAGTATGCCAGAAAATCGTAGCTAAGTAATACTTTGTCTCCATCTAGTGTCAATGTAAATAGTGGGGTTTTTTTGTTTGTTTTTTTGAAAATCAAATATAAATAATATACAAATATAACTAAACAAATGTGTTGCAAAAGTTTTTTTGAATAGGTAGATAAAATGTTGCATGTGACGTGAGGTTATTAATAAAGGAACTTACTTGAATAGTTTTTTTTCTGATTCCAATCTAAGATCCACTTGCACACATATTAAAATATCATTTCTGTGAGATTTAATTATGGTGATATATAACAGGCATTCAGTGCTGGGTAGTAACTCATTATATGTAATCTGGATTACATAACCATATTTCAAAATATAAATCCTTGTTAGATTAGATTATATTTTAAAATAATCAGATTACAGTTACTTTTTTATTGATTACATTATTACTTAATAGAATGGCAGTAAATTATTTAGAATTCATAGATTCTCCCTAAACATTCTAAAAAAAAAAATTGTCTTCTACACTGTAAACAACATATTGTTGGTTTAACTTCAAAAAATTAAGGTAAAATGGTTTGCCTTCAAATTGTAAGCTCATAAAAAAAAAAAAAAAAAAAATTGGGTTTAGTTACAGCTGTTTTATCAACAGAAACTCAAAATATTGTTATTTGAACGACATAAATCAAAAGTTGATTCGACAAAAGAAAAAAATTATGTGATAACAAATCATGAAAATATTATTTTACAGTGCAGTTTTTGTGAAATTGCACACACAGACCGGCCACTAGTCAGGCGACTATAATAACGTAGATTGAAGGGGCCCACTGCATAAACAAATCAAATATGAATTTTTTTGTTAGTAACTGTTTTATTTTGATTGCTTTAATTTTAAAATGACTCTCTTTTTTATTGAACATTTTTAAGATTTATTAGCTTTTCATCAATTTACGAACTCCCTGCAGTTCTTTAACAAGTTTGGTAAAGCCTGACATAATGCAATGTTTAATGAACTTCATGTTGTTGATGACAAAAAAATCGATCTTTTTTTTTTTTTTTTTTTTTTTTACGGTACAAGATTGTACTATTAAAATCAATGTTATAAAGAAGTTGGGTCAAAAGTCATCTAAAAGTCATCAAAAATAAGTCAGATTACATTAAAATGTGTAATGTAACAGATTACGTTACTAACTACAATTTTAATAATGTCATTAGCAGTAGTAAATAGGTTGCAGTGATAATATTCTTTACTTTTAGTTAATTCTGCAAGCACACTATACAGGCTCAAAGAACTGTATACGTTGAATATTTGATCTGCAGATTGAATGAATAACAGTATATTCAGCGCTCACTTATATGGACACACAGCTGCTAAATTTAACAAACTACAGTTTCTAAAACAACTGAATAGCACCAGCACCCAGGTGATCCATTAAAATGATACTGGGCTGGACCAGGATGGAATTTACGGCTGGGCTGCTACTGCAAAATCACTTGTATCCAAGGAGAGACACAAGGATAACTGGAAAAAGTAATATGTTCTGATGAATGATCCCACACCCTGTTTTGTAAGGCAGAAAGCAGTCCAGACTGATTGATCACAGGCCAGTCCTGCAGGGAGAAATCAGATACTTCATCGGGGAACTGGAGGAAGGCCTGCTTTTATTATATAACCTTTTATTCTGACACTTGCTGTTAAAATGAATAAATAAAATGCTGTCGTTAAGTTTATGGCTGTATCAGAATTCCCATACTTTAAGAGTAGGCCTATGTATTAAATTCAGTGAACTTCTCAACTTTTGTGCCTTCTGTCAAACCATAATGTCTGTTGTCAACTGTTACGTAGGCCTACATTAACAAATCTTCAAAGGACATTCCGTCTCAGGTGTTTAAAACCTGTCAGGTCGAGTTTTATCTCTTCAAACCAAAAGGCATTGTTCTATTAGACAAAAAGCTAATCTGAATGCAGTTACAAAAAACTGAATGTCAAATGACATGTTCATTTTTAGACTTTATTTGAGAATACTTGGCATAAGAATAAAGCTAGCTTAAAATTTTTTTTTTTAAAAAGTTAAATAGTTATTAATAATAAACAACCACAACTGCAGACGCGCTGCAGGGGGCAGCAGAGCGATTGGATCTTGGTAATATTGGGAACCTTAGTGGTAGGAATATACAGAATAGTCTAATTCAGTTATACAGCTTCTACTAGTAACATTGACATTAATTAATTAATTAATTAATTAATAATTAATATTATATATGTACATATTTTATTCTATAGTTTTTAAGTAACTTTTTCCTGTAGGGACTTTTGTTTTATAAAGCCACTTTTATTTTGAAGTTCACTTTAGGGCTTTTATTTCCTGTTATGAATTGCACGTGACTTTTTGAAGTATGTGAAACCCACTTTTGTCTGTATCATTTTGCAAAGAAACATTTCACTTATTTACATTCCCCTGTCATCAGAGTTTGTCGATTGAAAACATTTTGACAGAATAATAAATATCATCGTGGAAGGCTGTCAGATCATCTCTTGATGATGGAGAAGATAGTTAAGGGTGAGTTATGTTGTTGATAATGTGCAGTTTTATGCCTTTTAAACATTTTTATTTGCAGTCAATATGAAGCGATTCGAGATTCAAATGTGTATTGATATTACACTAGCAGATATCAGCACTTGTGCATTGCTGTGAATCAAATCATAGTGAGCTTCCTAAATAGACCTCTACTTAGCTCGTTCGAGTTAAGTTACTAAACAATTACACTGAATTGAGCTGAATAATGACACTAGTATACATTTATATAAATATGACGGGCAAAAAAGGTGCTGACTGCTCATCAAAATGCACAAAAATATGTAGGATTTTTTTTTCTAGGTTTATTATTTATTATATTAATACTATTTATCCTTAAATATATATATATATATATATATATATTAATTTCAAATATTTATCTTAATGCATAATTATAATGATCACACATGTTTAATCATTATGAAATCCAGTAATGTTTATTAATGCTATTAACTAGAAGTAATGTAATTTTTAAAGCATTAAAGACACATTTGTCATAATTTATCTCACATATCTAATAGTTTTTTACTATCACCTAACATAAAATCATCAAATAATTCAATGAATGTAGTAGTTTAAAACACATTAGATGTCTTGTTTAATTTGCTACTCTTTTTGTAAATTGTGATATTTATTTAATGTCACAGTATTTGTTTGGTCACAGATGTTGGTGATATTCAGTCCAGACTGATTGATCACAGGCCGGTCCTGCAAGGTGAAATCAGATACTTCATCAGGGAGTTTGAGGCAGGCCTGGTTACATTACATTTTAATATCTTTTATTCTGATACTTCCTTTTAAAATGAATCAATAAAACATATGGTTGCTTCCAAATGATCTGTGATGTACTGACAACAACCGAATTTACACTACAAATGTTTGTTTTTCCTCAGGAGAAGCGTGCTTTCAGAGAATGCCGTCTACTTGAAAAGCTGAATAAGATGACGTCGGACACTAATGAGCATGATCTGCCGAAGTGCACTGAGAATATGCATGACAAACTGTGTGACGCTCTCACGCGACGTAAGTTTCATTATGTATTATAATAAAGAGTGTGATGAAGTGTCAGACAGAACAGGAAGAGAAAAGGGCCACTGAAGGGCCACTGTGTTTGTGAAATAGTCTACAGTGGTTGGACAATGAAACTGAAACACCTGTGGCTTGTTGCACGAAGCTAGCTGAACAAACTCTGAGTTTAAGAATAGTTTTAGAGTTGACAAATCCAGATAAATCCAACTTGGTTTAAATCAGGTTCGGCGGTCTCACAAAGCTCGGCATAAACGTTCTCTGTTGACTCAGGTTTGATCCAGGGTTTGCGATTAACTTTGAAGCACGTGCACCTGAAAGTGTGACAAGTGCGGCAAACAACCAATCACACGGAAGTGACGGAACATTCTAGAACCTCTCGCGAGAGAGACGGTGCAATTCACTTCTCTGCTGAAGATTAAGAGATCATTTGGAAAATTATCATGAAATTAAATGCGTTTACAAGGCAGGAATAGACACTGCTGCTGCAGCGAATGTTTGAGACGGTCGATGCATGTGAATCAAAGAAATAGGCCTAATTATATGAGCTCAAATGAATTCACATTTAAAAGCATTATATATAAATGCATGTATATTTATATTAATTTAAAAGAAAACTTTAATATTACTTGTCAATTAATGGGCTACAATAATTATATGAATATATTATATTAATTTTAAAGTAATTATAATTCATATAATACAAATATTATAAATAATTAGCTGCAAAAGATGAGAAACCCGCTAAAAACCAATCCACCTTCTTGAGCCCGAAAAAAACAGTTTGCTCAAACAAATCTTGAACTTCGCTGGGTAGCAACTGAAACCAGCTTTGTGCAACAGGCCACTGGTCTTAGACCACAATAATTGATTAGCATGGTGTAGGGCCTCCTTTTGCAGCCAATACAGCATCATCTTAGGAATGACAGATACAAGTCCTGCACTGTGGCCAGAGGGATTTTGAGCTATTTCTCTTCTTAGAACAGTCACAATGTGATGGTGGAGGAAAACGTTTTCTGACTTGCTCCTCCAAAAGTCCCCATAGTAGCTCAAAAACATTTAGATCTGGTGACAGTGCAGGCCATAGGAGATGTTGAACTTCACTTTCATGTTCAGTATGTTCATGTTCATCAAAACATTCTGTCTCCAGTCTTGCTGTGTGTATTGGTGCATTGTCATCCTGATACACAGCCTCACCTTCAGGCTAGCCTGGCCAGGGTACAATGTTTGAACCATTAGGTGCACATGGGCCTCCAGAATGGCTTGTTAGTCCTTGGCACAACAAGCACAGTAGAGAATGCCATGATATTGCAGCCCAATTGTACCTGGACATCCCTTTCATACGGCTTCAGACGGCATCTACAGTTACTCCTGTTGGATGTGGTTTGTCCTTCCTGGAGGTATACCGACATTATCCTGGATACCGTGGCTTTTTTGATACACCATAAATACTTGCTGTCCTAGACACAGATGAGCCAGCGGGACACGCACCAGCAATTTGTCCTCTTTCGAACTCTGATATGTATCCCATTATGTTGTGTGGATTGCAATATTTAATGTACAGCTGTGCTATTGCTTTCAACCTTCACCCTCTGCACTTACTGATGGAATGTAAAATCAGTGAAGATTGAAACCTCCAACACTATATGGGCCAGTGTTTCAGTTTTATTGTCAACCCCTGTATCTGTCTGTCTGCCTGTCTGAGAGAATGTGTTTTTGTTAAAATAATTTGTGTGTTAGGGTTAGGGTGTTGACGTGCTTTTCTATTTACAGTTGAAGCAGCAAATCATATGGCGCAGAGGATCCAGCAGAGGGAGCTAGAGGCTGAAGAGGTACATGAGGAAAATATGAATAGGGCATTAAATAGGGCACAACCAAAACTTTGCATAGAGGTAGATCTCCTAATTAGCTTTAGTGTTAATTGTTCCTTGAGTAAAGCAACATAAACATCCTCTTTATGTATCCGTCCTCGGCATAAGCAAAAGCAAAGAGCAAAAAACTCTTTGCCACAATTGTAACCCAGTGTAATCTAAACTGTTCTAAAACCTAACATATCTGAACACCATCAAGTCTCGTGCTATTCTCATCTTGTTAAAAATATCAATAATAATCATTTTAACATTTTTACTCTCTTAATCTATGTGGTCTTTATAATATATAATCTTTTTTACTTTGTATTAAACTTTTTGTCTTTGGAAACAAATATTTTTGATGATGATTATTAAATTAAAATGTAAGGTTTGAACCAAAACATAAATAAAATCAGTGTAGCTTGCACATTTTAGAAAATTACATTAAATCGAAAGTAAAATAAATAATAGGAGGGAAACACAATTTCGTTGATCGTAAATTAATAACAAAATCCACAAACTGGATTCTGTTACGTGCAGGGCAGACAAGGAAGAGAAGAAGAGGTTGATGTAGTTTATTCAACAAAACAAAGAAGATAATCCAAAACCAGAAACATAGGACAAATAACACTGCTAAGCAACAAACAACAGCTAAGCAACAACATAGACAATACATCGGAAATAGAAAAAGGTCCATATGAGGACGACGAGTCCTTTGTGGTCTTAATTTAAATAAAAAAAATGCAATTAATTTTACACTCCTATAACTAGCTTTATTTATCAGAAAATAATCTATTGCCTACATTTTTTTTATTGGACAACATGTACAAAGAATCAAAATGCATATGCCATGGATAAATAAAATAGAATAGCCTTTGCACGGACAATAATAAAATTAAGATTGTAATTAAACCATATTGTTGATGAAAAATAAAACTGCTAGTTATCAATGATGCATAAACATTTTTGGAAAAAGAAACATCTTAAATTAATATAACTGAGCTGCGTGCGCTGAAGCTGAAGAGCTGAATAAACACCGGTTCATTGAAGTACTTTGTTAGCGAGTTAATTAACTCAACGTAACATATCCTACCATATCAGATTAACCAGATATTTATGCAACATAAACACAATATTACAACTTATATCTGCACATAAAGACGCAAATTCACAAGAAGTTACGTGCTTGTCAGAATGTGTAACTCCTGTTGAGGATGCGCTCTTTCCGTAACAACGTGCTGAAACACGGCAACTAAACCAAAATAATTTAACTTTTTATTACAATAGTGTTCTCTTTATAATGTAATGTATATCAGTCCAAATAATGCAGTAGTTATTAATGTTGTACATTGCGTGAGCTGAAGCTAAAGCCGGTAAACTGAAGCGCTTTACTACCGCGTTAATTAACTTAACCAAAGCAAATACACAAAAAATAAACATAACTTAAAATTGTACAAAAGACTTTGAATGCACATGCGAACTTGACACAAAATTATTTTACAGTAGTCTAAGTCTTCTCATTATAATCTATATGAGAGACTTGCGGCTGCACATGTTGGACTATATTTTCATTTTCGTGATTACAATCATATTTCAAGCAGTTCATAATGGTGAACAGTGCACATCTGAAGGATCTCAGCTGGAGGAAATAATCATTTATTTATCGGCTTTAATATATAGGCCTAATTTTCTTATGGGGCAGATAACCATATGACAACAAATGAGAAGCGGGAACAAAGGGTGCAGGTACAGAAACACAGGGAAACAATGAAAAAATAACAAAGTCCATAAAACAGAACATAAACCGAATTAAACATTTGGGTGAGGTCATATGACAGCAGTATAGCAGTCTACAGATTTAAATATTTATCTTTGTCTGAAGTATACTGTTTCACTAACTATTTTTAAACATGGAAGGCATTGTACACTGTGTAGTATGCAGTAGCTATATTGCAAACATAGCGACTATATTTGTAATGGTCAATTGCAAACAAATTCTTGTGACAGCTGATTTTAAGTAACTGGCATAAGTAACTTGTGTTGATATGTGTGTGTGTGTGATCAGAGCACACATCTTCAGTTGTGTTTGGAGAGGCGGAAGCAGGACTGGGAGGAGTTCCTGAAGGAGCAGTCTCGTCTGAAGGAGGAGGTGGATGAGGAGCACGCTAAAGCTGTGGGCCGACTCAGTGCTCAATATGATGAAATGAAGAAAGACCTGGCCAAGTACAGCAGCTTCTGAACCTCAACCTGTGTGTGACTGTTAATGTACTCGTGTGTTTTTACTGATGACATGCCAGTGTAGTCCAATTATTTCCTTTTTCCATTTTGTTGATGCTGTTGATGATGACATTAAATAAATATTTTATACAAAAATGAAAATTCTGTTATCATCTGCTCACTCTCATGTCGTTGCAACCTTTGTGTAAAAGAAGGTTTTCTTTTCAACTTACTTTTAAAAAGAGTTCTTATGACAGATGTACTTTAAAAGAATATACTTACGTGCAAACTGAATGTACCCACTTATCCACTTTTTTGACCCACTTTGTAGGACTTAAAGGCATACTCCACCGAAAAATGAAAATTATGTCATCATATACTCACCCTCATGTTGTTTCAAACCTGTATGAATTTCTTTCTTCTGCTGAACAGAAAGGAAGATATCTAGAAGAATGTCAGTAACCAGACAGTTTTAGATACCATTGACTTCCATAGTAGGAAAAAAATATACTATGGAAGTCAATGGTATCTAAAACTGTCTGGTTACTGACATTCTTCTAGATATCTTCCTTTCTGTTCAGTAGAAGAAAGAAATTCATACAGGTTTGAAACAACATGAGGGTGAGTATATGATGACAGAATTTTCATTTTTCGGTGGAGTATCCCTTTAAGTAAATCATTATATATAATTTCATAATTACTTCTACTGTCTTTGAAATAATTATGCTTGCACTGCAGAATGTACTGAGAAGCATTTATGGTAAACTAAATTTGACTTTAATGTAATTTCTGTTGAAACTTGTAATGTATTTAAATGTATTTGTAATAACACATTTGTAATGAAGTTGCAATTTAATACATTTAAAATATATTAACTTTACATGTACCATCAAATATAACAATAAAAAGCTAAAATCATAATCATGTACTTTACATGTGTTATAGTATTTTAGTCAACACATCAAAATAAGTGTCTTTTTTTAAACATAGAGATGTAAATACTTTACGTGTATATCTTTTAATTTGACATTATTACAAAGTTCACTTTTTTAAAAGTGTGTATGTGTGTAAATAAATGGTCATGAAAGTACTCTCTTTAAATAAGTAGACTTTTATACAGTATGTTTTTTTTGTGTGTTTTTTTTAAAAGTACTGTAGGCCTGCACACTATGAAGATTTGAAGTACACTACAAGTTCTGGAAAAGGTGTACACTGAAGTACATCTCTTTTTCACAAGGGAAACCCCTATGCTGTTATTTTCTTCTGTAAAAAACAAAATGACAATGTGTGAAGAACATGCAGCTCAACAATATCTGCTAAGATGAATATGCAGGATGGAGAATGGGATGGGATTTGAGAGTTGCTGGGCAGAGGAAGGTTTTTACTGAAACATATCTTAAAATTCTCCTTGTATTCAATAGGAAAAAGAAAATCGTATTGGCTTGGAATGACATAATAGTATATTACTTCATAACATTCCTTTCGGGCTGAATTTTTCCTTTACAGCCTTGTTGATTTTACAGAAGGTTTTCATCTCATATTAGGCTATATTTACTTATATTTAATATGTTTCTGCATTGAAGCTTGTGAAATCATATTCAGGTTAAAATTAAACTGCAAATTTGAGTCGTTCAATATGTGTCTTACTTTCGTGAGATCATTCAGTCCATATACAAATCTCCATCATGGCACACATGTGCCTCTCAAATCCTTTAAGTTTACATCTAATAGGCATTTTCACATCAGTCAGGAACTGTAAGAACCCTCTCATATGACAGTTTTTTTTTCTGACAGATGTGTTTGTATAAAATCTCCTGCATTAAACATGTCGGAATGTGTTTAAGCCATCTGTGCACCTGCTTTAGATTGAGCCCTTGGCCAGAAATCTGTCCTTTCTCCTCACATGTCCCTGTGTTTTCCACACAATAGTAAAGGTCAGACGGCACATTTAATTAATCGGAGCTGCCTTTGACATGGGTGGAGCATTTGGACTGTCAGTTCTTCACAAGCTATAGCTACAGTATGTCCCGAGCATTTACACACTGCTAATGTTAGCGCAACAAATCTGTTTATTGATCGTCCAGATGTTTTTCTGTGGAAAAGGACGTACCTGTGGAAGATATATTTCAGAGATGAATGAAACAATATTTTGGACATCAACATAAAGCAATGAACAGGAAATTGAATTTTAAACAGAAACCTGTTTTAGCTTCTTTGAGATGTGTTTGGGTCATGGTGTGGCTTTTCCAGTTTTTAGTGCTTTTAGTTATATAAACCAAAATAAAATTTAGTTTGCTTCCAATCTGCCATCATTTAAGAATAAATAAAAACATTCAGTAACACTTTAGAATACTGTTCCGTCATTAATGATTAACTGCAGGAACAAACGCGTAACGCGATATTAACAATATAGTAACTACTATTAACTAACAAGAAACATTAAAGAATGTGAAAGAATTAGTCGAATGTGGTAGTTCACTATTAGCTAAACAGAAACTACAATTTTTTTTCATACCTCTCAGAGGACTACTTAGAACTACTATACAGGTTCATATTTAACCTGAATAATGCAAAACGTATAATTAATTTTAAAGTGAAGGTAATGGTAATTCAATAGCTAGCAAAACATAATTCATCCAATTACAGTACAACTGCCTCCAGACATTTCTCTACTGCTGCCATGTGTCTATCAACTAAATATGAAATGCTGTGTAACTGACGGACCACTGGTTAGTAGGTGTTTGCTATATTACTATTGCTCATACTTAGGGTTAATGATTTTCAAAGTGGCGTTAGAACAATGACAACATGTTTTGAATTTTAATTTTGTAAATGTTAATTCTGGATTTGACATTTAAAAAAACTAAATTGTTTTCTTGTGGTGTTTAAAAAAAAAAATATATATATATATATATTTCAAAACGGCATATTTTTCCCCCAAGGTTTTTAGAGGTGAAATGAGCTGTACTATTAATTATTAGCATTCATATTAGCAAACAGCTGAACTGGGTTTGGAATATGTCAGTCTTTGGCTTTGTCATTCTTCATATCCGAGGTTTCTCTCAGACCAGGGCTATAGAGTTCCCATTGGCATTTACACATCGAGTGTGAGATATTTGCAGAGGCAGATATTTTGAGGTTGTCTCCTCGATGGCAAATCCGAGTCAGTCATTGGCAGCTAATGAGGAGTGACACCGCGGAAACATGGACCTGCCTCGCCAACAAGGCACCTTTCATCTGCGCCTGTTTGCTATTGCAGCTCTGCTTGAGAAAAGAAAATAGACAGAAAATACTGGAAAGGTAAAAAAAAAAAAAAAACGTAGTGGATGTACAAATCCCAAGAGCGTGATTATGGCCCTTTAGCTATTTCTTTCAGCCAATTTAAACGTCTCTGTGGAAATTATGTTATTGTGAAGCAGCTGCGCCATCACTTTGCAGCTATATATGTGTCACGGTGTGCGGCTGTAGGAAGCGCACAGTGCAGGAGATTCAGAGAAATTAAGTCTTTAATCATAAATTAAGGAGAAACAACGCCTTCACGTGTTATTGGAAATTTCCTACTTCCCACTTCTAAAGTTGTGATTACGAGCTTGTCGCATTCAAGTGCTTTGTTGTCGGAAAGAACAGGAATCATGGAGGACACCAGGTTTATTCTATTTATTAGGAAAATCTTATTAAAGCCAAAATGACATTTTAGCATCCCATTCATTTACAACCATATAAACTTTCACCACACTAGATTGTCCGCTTGCTGATTATTCTGGAATTTCGGTCAAATACAGGGTATTTTCACTGTGTATAAAACATTCAATATGCTTCAAATGATTATTCATATTTGTAAATATGAACTACTTTAACGACAAGACAAGGTGATGTAGCTGTTGTGGAAAAAAACTAATGAAGAAGCAATCAATCTCCCCTCCACCATGTTTAAAGTTTATGGCCTGCCCAACTCAGGAACTTGGAAATCAAAATTATCCCCGAGCTTCCCAGTGCTAAAAACAACTTGGGAGGGCCTTCATGTCCATTTTTTAACTAGGAAACTCATGTTTATCATAATTCCGATAGCACGTAAAGGCAGCATTAAGAACAAAATGAACTGGAACAGAAACAGGTGCGTTTAATCAGAAACCATGGAAACTAATAATGATCAGGAACACTGATAAAAGGGAAAATTTATCCAAAACACAACAAAACTAAACAGATTTAAACATAATCCTGACAATGTGATGGAACATGCATTATTGATGCATCATAAATTCCTGCTTTGCATGTTTTTCTCAGTCCACCAGTTGTATTTGACAATATATGTGCTTGACTAAAGAACTAAACCATTAAGTTAGACCATGTGTTGCATTGTAGTTCCTAATAAAATGACCAACCATTGTCGAGTAATTGTTTTATTTACTTGTAAAAAGACTTTCATTTGGTGCTGTTTTGGGGTGAGTAAATCGTCTCGGTTACGTATGGTAACCCTCGTTCCCTGAGTAGGGAACGGAGACGTCTCGTCGTCTGAGTTTCCAACGAATTGGGATCACGCTAGGGAGACCAATTGCCTTCGAGTGAGTTAAAACGAGCCAATAAACATTGGCATGCAACACTTGCATTCCGCGGCCCGCCTACAAGCGCGGGTATAAAGGCTTGCTTTAGTAAGCAAGCGCATACACAAACGCTTTTCGCTGAGGAGCCGAACAGTGTCCAGTCCTCCGCGAAGGTACAGCAGCATGGCGACGGGACGAGACGTCTCCGTTCCCTACTCAGGGAACGAGGGTTACCGTACGTAACCGAGACGTTCCCTTTCGTTCGGGAACTCCTACGTCTCGTCGGAGGAGTTTCCAACGAATTGGGATCCCTAATAAAACGCCATGATGCTGGCCCCTTCCAGCGCCCTGCCTAAGCTTCAGCCGCAGTTTCTTAAAACTTATCTCTTATGTGCGGAAGCTTAGCTGGGAAGAGTCACACTGCTGTTCCGCAAGACCCGCTCAGTGGACATTGGATAACACTGGGAAAGCGTGCCCATGATGTAGAAGGGAACGCTGCGGAGCCCATAACCTGCCCGAAGGGAGGCACTAGGAAAACACATGTGCACTAGCCCGTAGGGTAGTGAACACACGGCAGTCTCTGAGGTAGTCCCAGCCCGGAGGGTGGGAGCGTACTCAGCAGAGACGACAGACAGAGTCTGTCAAGGGGAAGACACTGGCTAACCCGGAGGGTAACCGAACGTGGAAAACACCTATGGGGTCGCCGTAGGGACCACTACATAGGACCCCAGCCTGTACTCAGCTCAAGAGAGAGGTAACAAGCCTGGCGACCGGCGATCCGCCTCGCCTGTCGCCGGGGGGGATTACGGAGGAACTCACGAGGTTAGCCGTTTGTTGGGTAACCAACGGAGCAGAATAACGCACGTAGCTGGCCCCTGGGGCGAGAATGGCGTAGCAAGCCGACACTAACCTAATCCCTCGCGCTACTGGCTGAAGCGAGTACACGGGAGGAAACAGGTTCTACACGAAGGCTATAAAACCTAGCGAACGTGTTGGGTGTCGCCCAGCCCGCAGCTCTACAGATATCTGTCAGCGAGGCGCCTTGAGCCAAAGCCCAGGAGGAGGCAACACTCCTAGTAGAGTGTGCCCTCAACCTAGGTGGACAAGGCACGTCCTGGGACTCATAAGCCCGGACGATAGCATCCACTAACCAGTGGGCTAACCTCTGCTTGGAGACAGCCTTCCCCTTCTGCTGGCCTCCGTAACAGACAAAGAGCTGGTCTGAGGTCCTAAAGCTTTGGGTCCTGTCAATGTAGCAGCGCAGGGTAAGAGCGGTTAGGGTTAGGGTTAGGGTTAGGGTTAGGGACGTCGATCTCTTTCCGCAAGACAGGGGCATCCACTGACCGCACATGGGCGAAGCGGACGCCCCTGAACCTGGGAGGCCGGCGAGCAAACTGAATTGCGTAGCCGAGCCGGATGGTACGGGTGAGCCACCGGGACAGCCTGGGAAGCGCTAGCCAGGCTTCGAAGAACCGTACCAGTGAACCGACCCGGACCACCGGCGTACCCGGGGTGGGGCAGCGAGGTGGAAGGCAGGGACTCGACTCCGGAGGCACTGAAGCGGCCGGAAGTGGAGCCTGCTTCCACGCGGGGGCAGATGACAGGGAAGGCACAGAGGCGTTCGACTGTTCGTTGCCCCGAGGCGAAGGAGGGAGGGGAAACGAGGAACGGTGCCCGAGGGGATCGAGTCCAGGTTTCCGCACCTCCTTGACCAGCGGGAGATGAGAGTGATGAGGCCGGGGCGGCATCACTGTCATCTGAGCACTGGGACGAGGGGAATGAGAGCGGCGAGGCAATGTGGCGGCGCACACTGTCATTCTGGCCCTCTTGGATGGAGGAGACTGGGAGTGGCGAGGCAAATGAGCGTCGTCCTGGACTACCAGTCTCGACCGTGTGTGACCCAGGGGAAATAGAAACTGCTCTTTTATTGAAACTTTGGGTACCGCTGGTCTGCTGGCCAGCGGCGGAACAGAAACCAAAGGAAACAAAATATTCTCTACCCGGCCCTCCTCCAGGGGAAGGAGTGGCGCAGAGGCACACTCCCGTAGAGCAGCAGGCATGTCCCCTGGGTCGCCTGTCTCAGGGTCTCTTCCCTCTCCTCTTGCCTGGAGGTTTAGAGGCGCTGGGAGCAGGCTGGGCGGCTCTCTTGTGGCCGGCACCCTGCTGCTTAGGTGGAGGCTGCTGCCTAGGCTGAGCAGGGGCGGAGGCGGCGGCAGGAGGGTGCCCTCGGCGACGAGCAGCCGGAGGCGCAGCCGGTGAAGACTGGGCAGCAGCACCCTGTCTCCGTGGCATGATGTGTTTGATCACCTCCGACTGTTTCTGGGCGGCGGAGAACTGTTGGGCGTAATCCTCCACCGTGTCGCCGAAGAGCCCACCCTGGGATATGGGGGAGTTCAGGAGCTTACTCTTGTCCGACTCCTTCATATCAGCCAGGGTGAGCCATAGGTGTCGCTCCTGGACCACAAGAGTGGACATCGCCCGACCCAGGGAACGTGTGGTGACTTTCGTCGCCCGTAGGGCAAGGTCCGTCGCCGTACGCAGCTCTTGGAGCACCCCTGGATCAGTACCACCCTCCTGCATGTCGCATAGCGCCTTCGCCTGGTGAACCTGGAGAAGCGCCATGGCATGCAGGGCAGAAGCAGCTTCCCCACACGCACTATAGGCCTTTCCGGTCAGACCGGAAGAGAACCTACAGGCGCGGGAGGGGAGCGAGGGGTTACCCCGCCAGGTGGACGCGGTCTTGGGACACAGATGCATCGCCACAGATCGTTCCACTGGGGGGATGCCCTCGTATCCCTTCACTGCCCCGCCATCGAGAGTGGTGAGGGAGTCGATCTGTGTCGGGCCGCCAGAGGGGCCTTCCACGACCTCGTCACCTCCTCATGCACTTCCGGAAAGAATGGCACTGGAGCAGCGCGCTGAGAACCAGCACGGCCCGCCCCGAGATACCAATCGTCGAGCCGCGAGGGTTCGGGACACGGTGGAGGATTCCACACGAGCCCGACACTCGCGGCCGCCCGGGCAAGCATAGCGGCCATTTCCAGGTCCGACTCGGGCAACGCTACCACACCCGAAGGGGGCAACGCAGCCGGGTCGTCCTCCCCAGAAGATGACCGCTCTCCCTCCGATGCAGCGATCGACATCTGATCGTCCGGTGGAGCTCCGAAGGAAACAACCGGAGCCACACGAGATGGCCCGGCCGTCTCCGTCGAAGACTCCGATGGCAGCGACACGGAGGATTGAGGGGCCCGTGGGGGTCTTTCACCCGGCGGGTTATTCCTCACAGTAATCCTCAGACCACCAATGGGATTAGCCGAAGTAGGCTTTTTCTGAACTGAACCAGAAGAAGCACTAGATCGGGGAATCGCCAAAGGAACTCCCCCTCGTTTGAGGGATCTCAGTCTCGATCTCAGTGTTGCGATGGTCATGTTCCCGCAGTGAGAACATGACTCATTCACGAACGCTGCCTCAGCGTGCGCGAGGCCCAAACACGTGAGGCAGCGATCGTGACCATCAACCGGAGGCAGATATTGACCGCACCCAGAAACACACGGGTGAAACGTCATCCTTAAAAGGACGCGATCTTCACTCGTGTTGCTCTTTCAGAGAAAGCTCTTTTTAGTGTGCTGAAGCACGCAGGGATAAACGCGGCAACACAGCGGGGAAACTGCAAGCCCACTGTGTGCACTCAACCAAATACCAGCTGTGACAACAGCTCTTTTGAAAAAGCAGATCGCTTGAAGTGACAGATGGGATCCGGGAGATCGCGAAGATCACTGCCGCGCCGTAACACCAACACAAAAGAGGTCCCGAAACAGCAGACTCGTTGAGCTTCACGGAAACACAATCCAAAACGCTCATACACTCAGAGGACACAACTGGTCGGCTCCGAAGCAGAAAGCGTTTGTGTATGCGCTTGCTTCCGCCTTTATACCCGCGCTATAGGCGGGCCGCGGAATGCAAGTGTTGCATGTCAATGTTTATTGGCTCGTTTTAACTCACTCGAAGGCAATTGGTCTCCCTAGCGTGATCCCAATTCATTGGAAACTCCTCCGATGAGACGTAGGAGTTCCCGAACGAAAGGGAAAAGGGCATTTGCACCAAGTATTTATAGGAACTTAGTTATAGGAACTAGCCATCAGGGTGGTTCTACAAGAAGTAAATGTTCCCCTAGGGCCATTTTCCTGGTTGCATTCAGTCAGTAAGAACTCTGAAATGACGTAAGTCGTGCTTGTTGTTGTGACATTTATTTTGATGCTGCTGAGAACACCAGAGCCTGAGCACACAGTGCTACCATTCTCCGTCTTCATTAGCTTACAATCTGTTTAACAGTCCTAATATGTTATTATATAGAACTGTTATACAAAGAAAGTAAACAGTATATTAAATATTATTTCATATACCACACGTTTGCTGTGTGGTTGATGCCCAATGTCGCTAGCTGATCAGAAATACATTATCATGTTTCGCTTGGTCCCCTCAAAGTTGCATTGGATTTTCTCCTTAGCCGAAAGGTTAAGAGAGAGATCCATCTATCACTGTTTTCCTTGTTCGTAGAGTTAGTTTGGGGAGTAAATATATAGGCTAATCTGTGTACACAGCTTTTTAAAAAATGACAGGTGCTGGTGTTTTCGTGTGTGTTTGACCAATCAGCGTACACTTACGTCACTGGTTGTTCCAACAGAGTGGTGCAGGTATGACGTAAATTTGTAGGCCAAAATGTGGAAGCGAGTTAGCATTTTAGCACTTGCGGTTCCATCATCCCAAAGTCAATGGGTTTTTTTAATGGGTTTTTGGTTAAATGGCTGAAATAGGTCAGTGGTGAAAACAAGCTCAAGACACTTTTGCGTTTTATTCTATGACATGAAATACATCAGTTTTACCCCACTCGTGATTTTTTTTTAGCTGATATGAGTCTTGACAGAAAACCCTCGGAGCCCTCCCCCAGGACATCACGCCAAATACGCATTAAACTTTACCCCCTCAAATGAAATAGTTATGCTTATAATTGTGCATTTATAAACTATTCTAGCTCAAACTTTCTGGGAAAATGTTTTTTAGATAAAAACTGAAAGAGTTGTCGGAAGCTTAGTGGTGGAGACGTTTAAGTCGTGGGACTGTGATGTAGTTCGTTATCGGGTACTTCCGCCATTAGCTCTGGGAACTATGAAAAGGTTCCTCCGGTGCGAAAGCCCCCGATGATGAAAGAATTTACATTTTTAAGTGAACAATTCCTTTAATATTTCTCCTAAACGGAGATAGAACCTTATAATTCTAAGCTCACAAAGTTCTTAAAAGAACCCTTTTTTTCTAAGTGTGAAGAACATTTTAAAAATCTGAAGAACTTTTTTTCTACCATAAAGAACCTTTTGTGTAATGGAAAGGTTCTATGGATGTTTAAGGTTCTTCATGGAACCACAGATGCCAAAAAAGAACCTTTATTTTTTGGAGTGCAGGCTATTGGAGGGCCAAAATAACAGGGGTCAACATACATCAGCATTGTGCGTCAATGTGTTAGATTGATGTTGTTTGGAACAAAGACTCTATCCCCTCTGCTTGTTCACCCCAGAGGAAACCTCCCTCCTTTTTCAGTGGCTTGCACAGGAAGCAGCATTTGAAGCAATCATTTCCTCTCTGCAGCGCTCAAGATAGACCCCTCTGTCCGAAAAGATGAGCATGAAGTATGGAGCACGACCGCTGGAGTTTATCAGAGCAAGTCCCTCCGCACCAGCAGCACAGGAACACAAGCTTGTTTTTCGTCTACTCTCTATCAGTTTCTCTGAGTCCTTCCTGTTTTTGAGGGAGCATGGTGATCCCGGCCGGGGAGCTTAGCACCCTGCCAACATAAATTATGTGGGGAAAGGCATTGAGAACCAGAGAACACTGTGGAGACAAGGTCAAGAAAATGTCTGATCACAGGAAGGTGGACATTCGTCCAAACAAAGGAACATCCATATAGCTACTTGGTAGAAGGGTACATGTTGACCGGTCATTCACTTACGAAACCTGTGACCCCTTAACCGCACTGACCCACCATCTTACCCAGTATGGCCTCAAAGGGCTGAAATAAATAGATCAGTGTTGGCAAGCAATTGCATTAAAATTCTCTCTCTCTCTCTCTCTTACAGTATATGAAGCATTGTAAGGTTAGTTTGAACCTGTTTAAAAAATTGTTCATTTCAATTGAGTCCACAGACAGACGTTTGCAATTTTTGTCTTATTTTATTGCAGAGATACACAAAAAATTATATTAGAATATTTCATAAAATAATGTAATATATAGTTAAATGTTGTTATTAATTACTATGTTTTCAAATGAGTTATATGAATTATGTTGTTTTCTAGGTTTATTAGTAGGGTAGGGTAGTATTTTCTGCACTGAAAAAATTGGTTTAGGATTTATTTTAAAACAATTTTGCCAGTGAATTAAAAAAAAATTATTGAATTTAAAAAAAGAAACAACATGTAACACACTGAATTGTATTATGAAATTGTGATGTAGTAAGACTGAAATAGAATTCTAGTCTTGTAAAACATATAATCTTTTTTTATATGAATACAGTTGGACATGAAAAGTCTTGTGGAAATGTGATTTTTCGAAAAATACAATGTTGTTATCATATAAACAAAGTAAAACCATGGTACTTTTTATTATCTTCCAAAGCTTTTGATGTTTTGATATCTGGGAATTTCAGCTTTTGGTCTGTCTACAAACAACAACAAGATAGTTAATAAGGGCTTATATTTGGAAACATTTTGCATGCTGACTTTCTCAGCTCTTTCACACCACGGTAAAACCACACATTCTGGCCCAATAAACTCTATTGTGTTCAATTGGCTCTGAACACTTAACAGGACCCCTGGCACTGCTTAATGTGCACTGTTAACTTGCTAAATTAAAAAGTGCACTCATCATCTGAGAGAAAAGCCACCAGGACAGGGGAAAAGAAACTGAAAAGGGGGGGAAAGGTTTTTTTTAAGTGTTATTGTTCCTGCAGCAGAGGGTATTAATTTTAAGAGGCTATTCATTATGAGGTATTTGAGCTTGCCATTCACTCTACCTCTATTGTGTCTCTCTATAGCAATAGCAAATATGAGCCTCTCCAAATGAAAACAGCAGTGAGAGGTGGGCTGTGACCAGCTTAATAACTCAGCATTACTGCACTACAGGGTTCTTGAATGCTCAGTAAAACAGGTGTTGAAATAAATTCTTTGGCAGTGGCAAACGTTCACCCTGAGAGCATGTGAAAGAGATGAGAGATCTAGCAGGGGGAGTCCGGGCTGTCGAGGGAATTAAGGTCAATGTGAAATCAAAAATGACCTTATTTGTTTTTCTTATGATGTCTTAAATGACTTCTTATTAAATTTTGAAAAAGTTAAATTCATATCAGACTCTTGCTTACAATCAACCCAAGTCACTTTGAAATCCAAATATTATTTTTATTTTTTTATGGAATATTGCAGTGTTTTTTATGCATTATTTATCGGTGCACATAATTGAAGAAAAAAAAATCATGTACCCTCACAGTGGCGTGATGCGACAAGACACAACAAAAGCGAATAGAGCCCATTATAATCAGTGATGCCATACACTGGATTACACAAAATACACAAATTCCCGACAGTAAACTGATGAACCGTTCTATTTTGATACAAAAAACAAATGGATTGCATCGGTCGCTTTATCGCATCCTGTATAGACACGTTTTTTTTATCTTTAATCAAAATAATGTATGTACATACGTATCAAAGTTACGTATATAACCTGGTTTCCTGAGGTGGGGAACGAGACACTGCCGCATGGAGTTGACACTATGGGAAAGCTTTGCATGAGCCGGTGTCTGATGCACGTGTGATACATGGCAATCTTGATTGGCAATCTCAGTCAGGCGAAGTCATAGGTGCGTCGACAGGCTATAAAAGGGCAACTAGAGAAAATTTCATCAGCTTTAGATTGTCTGATAGAAGACAAATAGGCATACCTGAAGTATGACAATGGGACGCAGTGTCTCGTTCCATTCTAAGGGAACCTAGACGTTCCCTTTCGAAGTGGAACCCAATGCCGAGTCATGGAGTTGACGCCATGTGAACGTTAATACCCACTACGCCTTTCTGAACAAATGCCTGTTAAAAAAAGGGCATGACGACCCTGCCCAATGACATTCCACCTCCATTATCCGGAGGGAGCCAGTGAGATTGAGTGGCTTCTTTCTCCATCATTAACGAAATATTTGCCAGGGAATTACACTTGTTAGCCAAGTGGCCCTATCAGTTAGTGATTACCCAGTCCTATAGTTTCTAATGAGGAGACATAGACTCAGAACCTCTGCCGAAGTACTGGCGGAGAAGGTAGAGAGTGGGTCACAATTGTGTATTGTCCACCTTTATACTCTGCTCCTTCCATTGTCTCGTGAACTGCTAGGAAACTGCGTGAACATAGCAACTATGTCCACACTCCTCCAAACCATTCTGGAGGGGCGACAGATGAGAAAGTGAGATGCAAGTAGCGACCATGCCCATTCTCCTCTTCTGTACAGCCTATTCATAAATGATTACATGCACTAAACCTCCACTGAATTCCAAGTACAGGCAAGGACGATATATGTTGAAGTGGGACACAAGTGGCATTACTTCCCACCGTCCTCATCTGTAGTGTACTGCCTAATCCAATAAAGAGGTAGCACGGAGGGTGAGGTCCATGGTGCAGCTCTAGGACTTTATCTGAAGATACCTTCAGAGACCTTCAGGACTGCCATGGTGTGCAAAGCGCCACCAGCCTGGCCCGCCACTGCGTACAGTATGCCTTGCCCACAAGACGTGCTATAAACTGGCAGGGTTTATTGGGCAAGACCTTCCAGGAGGATGCCACGCCAGAAGAGAGGTAACCAGTGAGTGATTCCTCCATCTGGGGCATCCTCACATACCCGTGCTCATCCAAACCCTCATATTAGAATAATTCGATGCGAAGGGAGCATGAACAGGAAGATAATTATTTCTTCCACTTCCTCAAAAAAATTGGGCAGAAATGAAAGGCTCACGGGAGGTGAGCGCTTCTGACCCCAGAGGAAACGCTCATTGAGTCTTCCAGGAGCAGATTTCTCTCTTTTCACTGACCAGTTTAAATTAAGTCTGGCCGTGGCATGGGTCACAACGTCCAGAAACTTCTCATTTGCGGGTGTGAGGGAGAAGGCAGGCTCACTGGACACTGCTGGCGGTAGATCCCTTTCCTATTTAGCACCAAAACTTTGGAACAGTCTTCCTAACATTGTCCAGGAAGCAGACACACTCTGTCAGTTCAAATCTAGACTAAAAACACATCTCTTTGACCTAGCATACACATAACACATTATAAACTTCTACAATTCAGTGTTAGGCTGCATAGATCAGGTCAGTCGGAACCGGGAACACTTCATCCTGATGTACTCATTACATCATAAGAAGAATGGTGTCTATGCTAATATTAGTCTCTCTGTTTATCCCGAGGTTTACCGCAGTCCGCCGGATCCAGACTGTATCCAGATCTGATGAAGGACATGCGCCTGGACACGACGACAACGCAGTCCTGAAGTGTCAACTAGTCTCTCCCCTGTAAAGGCCTCCCTCCCTTCCCTTTACCTCTGTACAGATAAAACATTATCAAAATAATTCCAGTTCACATGGCTACGCGGAAGCGATAAATAATTCTGTATTATACATTTTTAAGGCCAGAGTCAGACAAGTAATTTGTTGAGGGTCAATTTGTAAAGAAAGACTACACGCCTGCTCACATTCAAACGCGCATACCTATAGACTAAACACGTAATACGCATGTGTACGCCGTCAGCGTTTTCACAGGTTTGCATTTTTTAAGTTTGCAGAGAGATAACCTTTCTTCAAAAAAATTCAAGGCTTGCACCTTGGAACCTATTTCAAGGTTTGCGTTCTCGAGCTACCAGGCACTGTTGTGGTGTTGTGTTAGTGGCCCCTAAGTTAATAACTAATGATCTTTGCAACAGAAGTCAATCAATCAAAACTAAGTTTAGCTGGACAATAAATTTATATTCTTTAGCTGCTGTAAAGCCAAAACGATCTCTGTAACTTTAATTTCCTATTATCAGTAAAGCTGCTTTGAAACAATCTATATTGTTAAAAGCGCTATATAAATGAAGATGACTTGACTTGACTTGACATCCGCCTCGACTCTCAACATACAGTATCTAGCTGTTTGGAGCTAGAGTGTGTTAATAGCATGCTCTATGCCGGATCGGAAGAGGCTGGTGAGAAGGATTCCTTCAAGGCCTGAGAGCATCAAAGCTAGAGAGTGAAGCCTGAGAAAGGGACAAGCCCATCTCAAGCTCCTCATCTAGCTTCGAAGACTACCCACAATCGAAGTCGCCATGCTGCATCGGCAGCAGTGGGACCCAAGCCGCTGGGTGCAGACGCTTGGCTCCCAGCCCCCTTAAAGAACGCAAAACAAGTAATCGGGTTGATGTGCACGTATATATGTCACAAGTTTCAAATCAGAATAGATTTTTTGACATGCGCACACTGCACAAATATAGCTATAGAGTTTCCCGCTGTTTGCGCATAATAACCATTATCCTACATTGGTTCTTTGTTTGTTTTAAACAGCAGACTTAATATTTATCCATTTCTGGTCATAATTTGGAGACAATGAACATATGAACCATTGTGCCGTGCTGCTTATATTTATCACGCAGTAAAAATGCCCCTCCATGCACCCAAAACCAGTCATCTGAGGATGAGAATCCGAAAGAAAAAGGACTGGTGGGAAGTTGTCCTGCTCCACTTCAGAGACACTGAGTGAAAGGAAAGTTTTAGAATGACAGGACACTCATTTATATGACACTTTATTCAAGCAGATGAACAGCTGAACAGTTCTGCACGTCATACGTCATTGCGCTATTCCTACGTCATTGCACATGCGCAGTCCTTAAACTTTCGGTTTTCAATCTGATCAAGTGTTTACATGTTCTCTCGATCGGATTACAAAAGGAATAAACCAACCCTTTCAATCTGATCAAATTTAGTTCGGATCGAGCTCAATCGGATCGATTAAGGTGTTTACATGGAGGCTTTTCAGTCCGATTGAGCCGTCAATCCGATTACTAATGGATTATTTGGTTGCATGTAAACATAGCCACTGTGAAACGATCACAGTGAGCACAGCCTTGCCCCCTCGAGAGCTGACCGAGTGTGCTCCGTCCTAAACAGACGACAAGCTTAACTAATCAGTAAGTAATATCAAATTTAGGTGATAGTTCCTCATTATGTAATCAATAATTACTGAATGAGATTAGCCTCATTAATAACTATTAACTAACTGACAAATTACAAAGAATATTATCGCGTCGAGACGTAATCAGTCATCATTTTTACTCTGAATATAGTCATAAATGCATCACTAATTACTCAAGTGTTACCTAGTCACTATGCAGGAACTACTAGGGATCTGGACCATTATTTTAAAGTGAAAAACATCTTTTTGACTTTAAAATAACAGTCCAAATCACTAGTAGTCCTTTAAGAGTGACTAGGTAACACTTGAGTAATTAGTGATGCATTTTATGACTATGTTGAGAGTAAAAAAAAAGGACAATTGCTAACGTCTCAGACACATTAATATTGTGATTAGTAATTAATTAGTAATTCTTTATAATTTGTCATAATTACCTATTAGTTTAGTTCTTAATGATGCCAATATCATTCCGTAATTATTGATTACCTAATAAGGAACTATCTTAGTCCTAAATTCGATATTACTTACTGATTAGTTAAGCTTGTTTCCATATTAGTTAATAGTTGTAGCTGAAGTGTTAATGTAGTCCTGCATTAACTAATTACTCATTAGACTAATAACTCATTAGTCCTGCATTACTTCCTGCAGTTACTTATTAATGAAGGACCATTATTCTAAAGTTTTATCGATTTAGTTTTTCACTTTTTCAAACACACACTCGGTTCTCTTACGAGAGGTCTCTCGTACTGCGTAAGATATCTTACGCTAGGGGAAAATCCTTTTTCCGCGAGATATTGAAGCCAAAAATTATCCTTAATTTTGTAATAATGCAAAACGCGTTGCAGCAGCAATGCAGACATAGGCGAGACAGCTCGCGCGCCTATTGGCTGCTCTGCGGCAACTGCAGCAGCCTATCGAGCGAGGCCTGGCGTGACGTCAGACCCAATCAGGGCACTTCGCGCCCGCTGCGTCACGTCCCGCCGAAATGGGCGTGGTCTAGGCCTATAAATATCGCTCGCAGGCAGCTATTATCTGATTTTTCATCCTTCAAGCGAAGCACACGCATCGCTGGAGCTGGATTAGGAGCCGCGCCGTCGAGAGAGAGCACCTTCAGCGGGACGAGTCACTGAAGTCGCTGGCCGCGCCGCCTTCCTGCCTTCCTGCTGCGCTTTCCGGCGCTTATATCCTTCTCTTTATTACACTGTATTTCTGTGTGTGTGTGTCGCCGCTGCGACACACATTTCTAAAAGAGCTAGCGTCTTTTTAAAGATGCCTTCCTGCGGCTCGTGCAGAGCCACACTCAGCGACGGGGACCGCCACGTGATCTGCGTTTCCTGCCTGGGTGAGGAACATGCAGCTCTCGCGCTCGCTGACGGCGGATGCCCTCACTGCGAGCTGATGGCAATGGCGACTCTGAGGACTCGCCTAGCCGTCTTCACCGAGACTGCTCCCCCGCCCGCCGCGGCGTCGCGCCGTAAAAAGCGCCGTGCCCAGCGGGCCCCGGAACCCTCCCTCAGCCGCCAAAGCTCGCCGGTTCGCCCGCTTGCTTCCCCGGCTTCTTCTGTTTCGCTTCCCGACGGACAGCGGCCGCCGTCTGCCGCCGCTTCCGTTGATATCGCGGATGAGGAAGCCCTGCTGGGAGAGGATGATTCCTGCTCTATCCTGGCGTCAGGCAGTGAGGATTGGGCGGGCTCTGAGGACCCCGCGCCCCCTGCCCGCACTTCGTCAGGCAAAAGAGCTTCCATCGAGACGGAACTCATGCGAGTACTCGCACAGGCCGCGGCGAGCCTCGGCCTCGAGTGGTCTTCGCCTGAGCAGCCCGCTCACAACCGGCTGGATGGATTTTTCCTGCCTGGGGAGCGCGCTTCACCTGTGTCCAGACCGGCGCCCTTTCTTCCTGAGTTACACGAAGAAGTCGCCAAGTCCTGGAGCGCCCCCTATTCTGCTAGAGTGCGTCCTGCTGTTTCTTTGGCATTCTCCGCCGTTGACGATGCCAAGAACAAAGGATACCTCTCGCTGCCGCCGGTTGAAGAGGCGATAGCGGCCCACTTATGCCCGCCCTCCGCTGGACGGCGCGCTAAGCCGGCCCTACCCTCTAAAGCTTGCCGCACGACGTCGAGCTTGCTCCACCGCGCTTTCTCCGCCGCCGGGCAAGCTGCGTCAGCGTTGCATACCATGGCAACGCTCCAGATCTTCCAGGCCGATCTCCTCCGTAAGCTGGATGAGGAAGGACCTGACGCGATCTGCGTGCCGGACTTAAGGAGTGCCACGGACCTCGCCCTTCGTGCTACTAAGTCCGCAGCGCAAGCCATTGGACGGACTATGGCTTCTCTCACCGTGTCTGAGAGACATCTATGGCTGACGCTCTCGGAAATGGCCGAGTCTGAGCGCACCGCGTTCCTCGACGCCCCGCTTTCCGCCGCAGGCCTCTTCGGATCCTCCGTCAAAGATTTCGCGGAGAGATTCGCAGAGGTACAGAAAGCGTCTCAGGCTATGAAGCACTTCCTCCCGAAGCGCTCCAGCTCTGCAGCAGGCCGTGCGAAACCGTCTGCTCAGAGCTCACAGCCACAGCCACCGTCCACTGCCTCCACTTCACAGCGCCGCCAGGCCAGAAGCGCGAGACCGCGCTCCCGCTCATCCGGTCGCCGCCCCGCAGGACGCGGCCCGCGACCTAAGGTTGCGGTGAAGCCCGAGGCCCCGAAGTCGTCCTAGCACAGCTAGGAAAACGACGGTGTTCCAGTCCCGCTGCGGCCGGACTCACACCAAAGCTATTCGCTCGTCCAGTTCCAGAAAATGTGACTGTTCCAGTGTTTTCTGCAGCCAACAAGTCGGTTCTGTCACCCGCTTGCCTGCACACAAATGCCGTTTTCACGGCTACCCAGATAAATCCCCAAAAGAGCGTATTTTCTGGTGTCCCGGCCACGGCCGATGGTGTTTCGTGTGTAGTAAGAATGCCCACTGCCCAGTGCCCATCCCTACACATAAGCACAGCCTGTCACACAGGGCTCGCGCACATAAAACCGACTCAGGTCGGTTGCGCTTCAAACATGGTGAATGTGCCCACTACCCAGTGCCCACTAACACCACGTTACGCATGTCTCACGGTTTCTGTAAAAACGAAACCAACATCCACTCGCTTCACGCAAGCGAACGATGTTTTCGGTGTGATAAATGTGCCCGCTGTCCCGCGCCCACATCCACACATAGACATAACAGTTCCCACGGGAACCGCCCAGCCCTCCCCCTCGCGGTTAACCACCGTAGAGGAGTCGAGCGCGGGCAATCTGCCCGCTGTCATCAGCGCGCCCCATGCCTCAAATGTCACGAGCGACACGCTTGTGTTACAGCACACAGAAGCTTCTCCATCGCTGAGCGAGCGGAGCGCGCTTTGTATTCGACCCCTAGCTATCCATGCAGACGCATGGGCAAAGCTGCCCGGGGTTTCGAAGTGGGTGCTGAACATTATAAAAAGAGGCTATTCGCTGCAGTTTCGCCGACGCCCTCGCCGCTATGTGGCGCGCGTCGAGACCACGGTAAAAACAGAAGTAGCACATCTACTTCGAGCCGAAGTGACGAAACTATTGAGAAAAGGGGCCATAGAACCCCTCTCTCAAGATCAGAGCGAAGGAGGGCTATACAGCAGATACTTCCTGGTACCGAAAAAAGACGGGGGTCTCAGACCCATACTAGATCTAAGGCAACTGAACAAAGTGCTTGTGAAGCGACAGTTCAGGATGCTCACGACCAGGCAAATCCTTGTGCAGATTCGCCAAGGAGATTGGTTTGTGTCAATAGATCTGAAAGACGCGTATTTTCAAATACAGATAGCGTCACGTCACAGGCGATTTTTGAGATTCGCCTTCGAGGGCCAGGCATATCAGTACACAGTCCTGCCGTTCGGTTTGTCCCTAGCACCCCGTACATTTACGAAGTGCATGGACGCGGCGCTCGCACCCCTCAGAATGAGAGGCATGCGAGTGCTGAATTATTTGGACGATTGGCTGATTCTAGCGCAATCTCGCGCAGTGCTCATAGAACACACGACCATTTTACTCGATCACCTCGAGGATTTGGGTCTGAGTGTCAATTGGGCGAAGAGCTCCCTGTCACCCAGTCAGAAAATATCTTTCCTGGGCACAGAACTGGACTCACTATCCATGATAGCGCGACTATCACAACGGCGCGCGGTAGACATTCGACGCACAGCGAACTCTTTTCGCTGCGGCGCGTCTGTCCCGCTCAAAAGATTTCAGAAGATGCTAGGTCTCATGGCCTCAGCATCGTCAGTACTCCAGCTGGGTCTGCTCCGCATGCGCCCGCTGCAGTTTTGGCTGAAAGCGCGAGTCCCACGCAAAGCGTGGGCACCCGGTTTGCTTCGCCTCAGGGTCAATCAGAAATGCGTTACAGCGCTGAAACCCTGGAAAGCGAACGACTGGTACCAATCAGGTGTAAGCCTGGGGACTTCCTCGAGGGTGAAAGTGGTGTCCACGGACGCGTCCACCTCGGGATGGGGAGCGCTGCTCGAGGGCAGACCGTTCTTCGGCCAGTGGTCAGAACGGGAGAAGCTCCTGCACATAAACTGCCTCGAAATGCTGGCAGTAGACAACGCGCTGACGCGTTTTTGTCCCCAAATAAAAGGTCACCACGTCTTGGTCCGCTCGGACAACATGTCTGTGGTATCCTACATAAATCGCCAGGGCGGCATCAGATCCGAGAAACTGTACAGGCTGGCAGAACGCCTCCTGGTATGGGCTCAGTGCAACCTGCGCTCGCTCAGAGCAGCGCACGTGCCAGGGATCATGAATATAGGACCAGACAGACTGTCCAGGAACAACGTTCCGGCAGGCGAATGGTCCCTACACCCACAGACAGTCCAACTGCTGTGGAAGAAATTCGGCAGAGCGGAAGTGGACCTGTTTGCGTCTCAAGAAAACGCTCACTGTCAAGAATTTTTCTCCAAGAGCAGGAGCGCGCTGGCCCATGTGTGGCCCCGCCGCCCGCTCTATGCTTTTCCCCCCGTCTCTCTCCTGCCTCAGGTGATAGAACGGATCAGGGAAGAAGGATGCTCAGTACTGCTGGTAGCACCGTTCTGGAAAAACCAACCTTGGTTCCCAGCCGTGATGCAGTTAGCAAGTACTGCCCCGTGGCCAGTACCAGTGAGGAGAGATCTCCTCTCACAGGCCCGCGGCTCGATCTGGCATCCTCACCCGGATCTATGGTCCCTTCATGTCTGGGCCATCAACGGGTACATGTTGGACTCCCTAAAGGAGTATTAAACACGATCACGCAGGCTAGAGCTCCGTCTACAAGACGACTCTATTCTTCGAAATGGTCAGTGTTTTCGGGCTGGTGCACAGCCAGTGGTGTGTCACCCACAAATTGTGATGTGACGGAGGTGCTTTCCTTCCTACAAGAGCTGTTGGATGGGGGCAGGGCCCCCTCCACGCTCAAAGTTTATGTGGCGGCTATAGCAGCGTTCTCAGAAACAACGCTTGGTCAGTCAATAGGAAGGAACGATTTAGTCATCCGCTTCCTTAAAGGAGCTAGGAGACTGAATCCTCCCAGACCTCCCTCAGTCCCCGTATGGGACCTTTCTACGGTTCTGGAAGCCATGAAAGGTGCGCCATTTGAGCCTTTACAGTCAATCGATTTGAAACACCTGTCTTTCAAAACGGTGTTTTTGCTGGCTCTCGCTTCGGTGAAGCGCATAGGGGATCTGCACGCGCTCTCTGTGAGCGCGGCGTGCATGGAGTTTGGGCCCAATGACTCAAAAGTTATACTCAAACCTAAGCACGGTTATGTTCCAAAATCCCTCAACACACCGTTTAGGGCGCAGATTATCTCTCTGTCAGCCCTACCGGTCCCTGATGAGGAAAGAGACGCGAGCCTCCTTTGCCCAGTCAGGGCATTACGAGCTTATGTGTCTCGCTCGTCTGTTTTCAGACAGACGGAACAGCTCTTTGTTTCGTTTAGCGGACGTTCTAAGGGACTAGCCGCGTCGAAACAGAGCCTATCCAGATGGATAGTTGATGCTATAGCGCTGGCATACGCCTCCAAGGGCATGCAGTGCCCTTTGGGTGTCAGAGCGCATTCCACAAGAGGCATGGCCTCTTCGTGGGCTTGGTCGAGTGGGATTGCCTTGCAAGATATTTGTATGGCGGCAGGCTGGGCCTCCCCGTCTACATTTGTAAGGTTCTATAACCTAGAGGTTCCCGCCCTGCAGGCCAGGCTGCTGTCGGTCTAGACTACCAGTATTATCTGACCTGATGCGTTCAGCTCAGAATGCTGCGTTTACTGAGCACAGCTCAATTTTCGACAGTTTAAAGCTGGGCAAACTGTGTAAGACCCACATTTTTTTCCATCAGTTCAGGCCGTACCCCGCCCTGTCTGTATGATGAAATTTGCGTCCCTTCGACGCTACTTTATGTGGAAAGTGAGGCTGCACCCCTCCTTCTTCCCGGACTCTCTGTGAGTTCACTGAGTGATTGTGCACTATATGTACCCCGGGCTTTCGCCCTTGGGTCTTTGGTGTCAGATCTCAGCACGCACGGCGTTTTACACTGGGTCCCCTAGCGTAAGATATCTTACGCAGTACGAGAGACCTCTCGTAAGAGAACGTACTCGGTTACTAACGTAACCTCGGTTCTCTCTAGAAGAGGGACCGAGTACTGCGTATCTTGCCGTGCATGCACACGCTCTGGTTGCTTCGATGATGAAAAACCAGATAATAGCTGCCTGCGAGCGATATTTATAGGCCTAGACCACGCCCATTTCGGCGGGACGTGACGCAGCGGGCGCGAAGTGCCCTGATTGGGTCTGACGTCACGCCAGGCCTCGCTCGATAGGCTGCTGCAGTTGCCGCAGAGCAGCCAATAGGCGCGCGAGCTGTCTCGCCTATGTCTGCATTGCTGCTGCAACGCGTTTTGCATTATTACAAAATTAAGGATAATTTTTGGCTTCAATATCTCGCGGAAAAAGGATTTTCCCCTAGCGTAAGATATCTTACGCAGTACTCGGTCCCTCTTCTAGAGAGAACCGAGGTTACGTTAGTAACCGAGTACGTTTTTTCACACGTACGACAAACAAATGGCTTCCTGAAGACACGTCAGCACGCCTTTGACATCACCTTACTGCAATAGCCAATCGAGATTGGTGTGCTCACATGAAGCGTTCCAATAGTGTCAACTCCATGTCGCTGCGTTGAGTTCCACTTCAAAAGAGAACTTCCCCTCCCTCTTGCAGCGTCCGACATCTCTTCTCTTATGGCGTGTTTACTAGCGTGACGACAGAACAACTTGTCAATCACATGAGATCACAGCAATAGACAACCACAACCATCTAAAGATCCAAACAATTCCCGATGGACAAAATCAAGTCCTTTTTTTTCTCATTCAGGAAGCGTTTCAGTTGGATATATAGTATGTCACAATAGGGAAGAAAAGACAATCACAACTTCTGTTTCCTGACAAATTTAATTACTTTCTACCGGCATGTGTCAATTCTCCTGCACATCCAATCTTATTTTCATTAATACTTTTTTAGAATCACTTACTCTTGGTTTTAACCAAACTCTCTTTTTCGCCTTGAATGTCCGTGTGCCAGAGTCACTGCTGCACTGATACAGTATGTAGGCCTAATAGACAACACTATAAATAAAATATACTGTAGCTAGATCTAAAATCCGGAGGATCACTTGTATGATTGTTTTATAGTGTCATATCATCCAGCCCTAAAACCTGCTCTGTGCTACAGTACTTAGGCATCATTGACATAACTGTAGGACTTTCTGTAAAGCTGCTTTAAAACAATGCATATTGTGAACAGCGCTATACAAATAAATTTGCCTTGACTTTTAGAATAGCTGCATTCATTTCGAGTCAAGTGTATATTCTGCACAAAAAATGCAGATACAAAGTACTTTTGAGTATGTACTGTAGTGATTCAAACCCCTTTGTCTTACCACTTTTCATTAAAAAAAAATGTTGAAAGAGAAAATCACATTCATTTTTATTGAAAAGAGTATGTTGTGTATTTAAATATATATTTGCAAGTACAATTTTTTTTAATGATGAAGTTGCAGTTATGTAAAATATAATAACTTTAAATGTAATATGGAATAATACACTAAAATAATCAAGTACTTTACATGTGACTTTTAATACAACATTATTAAAAAAATTGCACTTTTTAAAAGTTGACTTAAATGAAATTATGAAATGAAATGAGAGTGTACATAACAATAAATTTAAGCATACTTTACAAGGAATTAGCTCAAAAACATGCAAAATTTCACACTTTGAAAATCCACCATAAAAGATTCTCTTCTTTTAGATATGTCGAGATGAAAGATGATGTGTTTTCTAAATTCTAGAAGAAAAAATAATTCATAAAATACCTTTAAAAAACCACCTCAAACCTGGATAAATACCCAGGTGGCTTTTTCCGTCAAGGACCGTGCAACAGATACAAAAGTTTTAATAACAATGAATTTAAGCTATATACAGTTACTACCAGTTACACATTTACAGTCCAACTGTGTACCCAAATTCTTTGAATTATATTGTGTTACATCTATGTCTCCAGTCTGAAAAGACCGTTTGAAAAAGCTGTATTCATTAGGCTAATGTGCAGCAATTCTCTAAGATTGTTACTTCGAGATAACCTATTAGCCCCAACAAAAAAAAATCAGAAAGTAAAAATGTATATGTGGGCTTGATAAAATATGAACACTTGTTGAGGGGCGTCTCTTGCTGGCTGAATTCAGCCCAGTGTTTAAGCATTAGCCACTTGATTTAAAGGGAAAAGACAGAGGGTAAACACTGTTGCTTTTTGTGATCTCTATTTGTGTGTTCGCTGTGTGAACAAAGGTGACTGAATGGGTATTTTTACTGGACTAAATAGAAACCATGATCCCTCACTCTGCCAAGTCAAAAAGCGATAAGAACACAAATAACAACCTCTTCCCTCAGTCAATCACCCTGCTGAACAATGGGCAGCCAGACTGGAGGGAATGCCTTGTCATCGTCAGCCACTGCATCGTCTCAAGGTTGAGGAATGTCTGGATCAGGAGCCAGCAGCGAATTCCCCGATTTCAGAAAGTCTTGTTTGTAGATTTGTGCCATCAAATCCTCTTAACATTCCACCACTGTCATGAATGACAAAATATCATTAAGAGCTGCATATTGTACCATCGATAACAGAATAATTTCTCTAGACTCAAGTCTATATCTCAAAATTAGATGACTGCAACAAAGACAGGGACAAGGACTCAAGAGACAGGGACAGAGACAGGGACAAGGACAAGGACTCAAGAGACAGGGACAGGGACAGGGACAAAGGACTCAAGAGACAGGGACAAGGACTCAAGAGACAGAGACAGGGACAAGGAATCAAGAGACAGGGACAGAGACAGAGACAGAGACAGGGACAGGGACAGGGACAAGGACTCAAGAGACAGGGACAGAGCCAGAGACAGGGACAGGGACAAGGACTAAAGAGACAGGGACAGAGACAGGGACAGGGACAGGGACAGGGACAGGGACAGAGACAGGGACAGGGACAGGGACAGGGACAAGGACTCAAGAGACAGGGACAGAGACGGACAGGGACAAGGACTCAAGAGACAGGGACAGGGACAAGGACTCAAGAGACAGGGACAAGGACTCAAGAGACAGAGACAGGGACAAGGACTCAAGAGACAGGGACAGGGACAAGGACTCAAGAGACAGGGACAGAGACAGAGACAGAGACAGGGACAGGGACAAGGACAAGGACTCAAGAGACAGGGACAAAGACAGGACAGGGACAAGGACAAGGACAAGGACTCGAGAGACAGGGACAGAGACAGGGACTCAAGAGACAGGGACAGAGACAGAGACAGGGACTCAAGAGACAGGGACAGAGACAGAGACAGGGACAGAGACAGGGACAGAGACAGGGACTCAAGAGACACGGACAGAGACAGAGACAGGGACAGGGACAGGGACTCAAGAGACAGGAACAGAGACAGAGACAGAGACAGGGACAGGGACAGGGACAAGGACTCAAGAGACAGGAACAGAGACAGAGACAGGGACAGAGACTGGGACTTAAGAGACACGGACAGAGACAGAGACAGGGACAGGGACAAGGACAAGGACAAGGACTCAAGAGACAGGGACAGACACAGAGACAGGGACAGAGACAGGGACTCAAGAGACAGAGACAGGGACAGACACAGAGACAGGGACAGAGACAGGGACTCAAGAGACAGAGACAGGGACAAGGACTCAATAGAAAGAGACAGGGACAGAGACAGAGACAAGGACTCAAGAGACAGAGACAGGGACAAGGACTCAAGAGACAGGGACAGAGACAGGGACAAGGACTCAAGAGACAGGGACAGAGACAGAGACAGGGACAGGGACAAGGACAAGGACAAGGACAAGGACAAGGACAAGGACAAGGACAAGGACAAGGACTCAAGAGACAGGGACAGAGACAGAGACAGAGACAGAGACAGAGACAGGGACAAGGACAAGGACAAGGACTCAAGAGACAAGAGACAGGGACAGAGATAGGGACAGAGACAGGGACTCAAGAGACAGAGACAGGGACAAGGACAAGGACAAGGACAAGGACAAGGACTCAAGATACAGGGACAGAGACAGAGACAGGGACAGGGACAGATACAGGGACAGGGACAGAGACAGAGACAGGGACAAGGACAGGGACAAGGACAAGGACAAGGACAAGGACTCAAGAGACAGGGACAGAGACAGGGACAGGGACAGAGACAGAGACAGAGACAGAGACAGAGACAGGGACAGGGACAGGGACAGGGACACGGACAGAGACAGAGACAGAGACAGAGACAGAGACAGGGACAGAGACAGGGACAGAGACAGGGACTGGGACATGGACAATGACTCAAGAGACAGGGACAGAGACTCAAGGGACAGGGACAGGGACAGGGACTCAAGAGACCGGGACTCGGGACCAAACAACATTACAAAGTCAAGAACCCACAAACACTGAAAAAAGACACAGGGTTTAAATACAGAGACTAACAAGCTAAACAAGATAACAAGGGGGCTTGGCTAATCAGAAACACCTGGGTAAACTAATCAACATAACGGGGAACTGCTAAACATGGGACAAGACAGGGGAACACAGACATGAATCATGACAAGATAGTGTCCACACCAGCGGATGATATTGTTCTGTTTATTCTAAGTGCATGCGGCAGTTACTGTATGTCTTCTACCCCTTTAAATGCTTGAGCTCTTTAAAGCAGAATGGATTCTGATTGGCTGGCAATGTGTTTTATCCTTCATCAGCTGGAAAAAAATCGTTGTAGTTATCCTTGGTGTGAATGGGCATTTAACCGTCACACTCACTGTCCCTCAATAGTGACTCAAACTTCCTTCAGTCGAACATCTTAATCCATTGTAATCAATCACAAAACTGATGAATTATGCACAATAAGACCAAAGTGTGTATTAAGTAAATGTAGTCAGTTTTGAATTCATGTTAACCCATAGCCTTCTCCACATTTCTGCACTTCTGCTCTACTTAGTGCTGACAGGTAGCGCTACTTATTATTTCCACCTTTGGATTAATAGCTTCTGCCCATATTTTTATAAGTTGCTTTGGGTAAAACAAATATTAACCAAATACATGTAAAATGTAAATGAATAATGATGGGTGTGTATTTTTCATTTATGACTTCATTTTATTTTTTTTTATTTTTTTTTATGTCATGAAACATAACTAAGCCTAAAATATGTTTTGGCCACCAAAAACCACTGCTAAATTATATACATGAACATTTGAATGGTTATTTACAAATGTCTTGTTTTCACTGTTTAAGGGAAATCAAAAGCAGAAACACAATAAGACAAAATGAAGATATTCTTGATTATTTGTTGCATACATAATATGGAATTGACACATATGCTTATAAGGTCATTATATGGACATGCTCACAAATATTTGTGAAATCTATGATTATTTAATGATTCCTTTTGGTGAAACGATTAAAAACTATCTCTGCTTGCATCTGGTGAGAAAACAATTCATCTTAACTGACTAAAGAACCAATACCTTTATACTGTACATTGCATGATGGACACGGAAGTTTAGCATGCAGAAGCTCATCCACTCATGGATATATTTTCTCGACTTTCTAACATTTACAGATTGAGAATATGTCCTTGGAATGTAAGTTATGCACTGAGGAAATTATTGGATGTCACTTCAGTTTAAAGATTATTAATAGAGGTACAGTAGGCTATATTTGTTTCTACCAATTGCTGCACAAGTGAAGTTTACGTATGATGACGAAAGCACGTTAGTGTGAGCCCTCCCGGAACCAATAGAGAATGCATTGCAGTACCTGCAGTTAAAAAAAAAAAAAAAAAAAAAAAAAAAATCTTTGTATGGAAGTCTATGTGAAGACTCACCCAAAAAGAGGCGGTACTCCACAGACCATGACTTGGCGCTGATTGGACTATATCCAGAGGCAGAACAACAGTGACTGCTAGCAACTCTGTGGTGGAATGCGAATATGTGATTGAAAAAGTCCCTTTGGTGGTGCGTCGCCCAATCGCCCTAATGAAGAAACCGCCCCTACCACTGTTTGCTTGGCTATAGAATTGGATAACCTGAAGCAAAGGTGAGGTAAAATATGTGGATCAGCACAATGTATATCTTCATCTGAAAATGATGTCAGGTTAATGCAGATGCATTGCAAAATTAAAAACAGATGCATTGCAAAATTGCAGGCCTGATGCAACAATGATTCCCACACAAACGTAAAAATAAAAATAAGTAATTTGTTTGACTTGTATTAAAGGTATCATGAACTGCATTTAAAAAAAAAAAAAAATTATAATGTTCTTTGAGGTCCACGTATTGTCACGGTGCTGCAGTAACCCACAGAGATAGCTGTACGACACAGGAGGACGATTAAAGATACATGACCAACAGGAACATAAGCACTACACACATCATAACGTTAACACAAGACAGAAGCCCTATTCGGACAGGATTAACTTTACAAGGGTAGATGGAGTAATTTAATTTTACCACAGGATGTCTGTAATAATAATGGTCAATTCGCACGAGATAAGATATCTCAGTAAAACTAGCAGAAGTGGGAGGGGTAACTCGATTTGCGCACCACCATCACCCTCCTGTCGTTGTGTGTATTACGTTGCTTGTGCGCAAACACATAGAACTATATTTATATTTATAAAACAGTTATGTCCGGTCGAACTATGTATTAACTTCAGATTGGATTATGTTGGTAATAAGCACTTACCTAACACTAAAGATGTTTCGTGCCTCTAACAAGTGCTTTCGATCTTTTTTTTAGAATGGTATGTGGAAAACACTTGAATTTTGCCACAGATTTGTCCCAGTATCTAGAACACAACTGAATGCTTTTTCAAGCCCCTCCATACTTAAAAAACGTGGAAAACTTATTTTAAACAGGAAATGACGGAATATTCTATTCGTACAGGATTAGTATTACCTGAGGTAATTTTTCCGGACCTTTTTACATAAGGTAAAAGTCGCTGTAATCTTTACTGACATTGTCTGTAATGATTACTGAGATAGCACATTCGGACGGGATTAAAATCACTGAGAAGCTCTGGTGATAATTACTTTACCCCACCTCTCCATGTTAAACTAGTCCCGTCCGAATAGGGTAACTGAGGGTATAAATGCACAGTGGCAAACAAAAGAGCTGATGAGTTAAATAACGACACACCCGAACAGAAACTCAAATCAAATCAGTAACCATAGAAACAAACATTACAAACTTAATGTTAGGTTCACCGCGAAGGCAATGCAAAGACTGTTTTCCCACAACTTGACACTGCAAAACATCTTCTTGTCCTCAGAGGCATCTCTATAATTTTGTTGCTTGAGTAATCCTGTCTATGAGTCTCTCTTATATTTATGAATTCGACATGCGCAAAACAGTAGGTGGGGCTAAAGAGGCAATGATATAGAAGTAGGATGATCTTCTGCAGAGGCGTCTTTCGTCGCACTTTGACGTCACACTGAGACCCAATCAGAAACGATTCGTTTTGGGGTCTTGGTTTCAATAAAAGCTGTTTTTGAACTAATGAGGAAGTTTTGAGTTCTACAACGTTCTTTAACATATTTGGGTCCATTTAGAAATGTTGTCATGAGAAAGGAAATCGAATGTAACCCGTCCTACTCAACCCGCTCAGAGCAGGATTCGAACCAGGGTCTCTGGCGTGGGAATGAATGAATGAATGAATGAGGCATTTAAATAGCGCTTTCATATGTACAACTGTACACCCAAAGCGCGAACGCGCTAACAAGGATGCTAAAGTCCGCAGCCTTTAAGGCGCCTCTTGAGGCCAGGTGAGTGAGGTTTACACGCACAGCTCTTACTGACCTATGTTACACAAACAGGAAGAACATTGTTCCAAAACAGGGATTAAAATAGTTACAATGCAAAAGGCCCTTAATAATGTAGGAACTTTGTAATGTGGCACTTCCCATGGCTATTAGAATTCAATGATGTACCAAGTGCTTTTGGGTGCTTTAATGACATGCATGCTTTAGCATGTTCAAGGACTTTATTTGAATTGTTTGTCACTATCCATCATTAAGCTGCTAATGTGTTGTTGTTGTTTTTTTGTTGTTTTTTTAGTACAAACATCCAATTTTGTGTAATGCAAAACTTTTAGTTTTGTATTCATTATAAATATCCCATTGTGAGATTACTGGTATAAAGTGATTACTGCTTTTCACTGATATAACTTATTTCACCATCCCCATAGTCTCACTTTTTATTTTCTAAGCAGGTCTTTTTAAAGTTAAGAGTGATAAATGTTCTTTGTGTGTTTGTAAAAGCATGTCCCCTAGCGCAGACCTTGGCTGACTCAGTCCCCGGACCCAGAAGGCCCAAGAGTCCTGGCAGATGCTTTGTGTGTGCAAGCTTTTCCAGTGGTCTCCTCTAGCTTTATTACACACACGTCTGTCCTTGCTTGAACTCTCCTTTCAAAAGAAACTCTGCTCTAATGTCTTTACCTGGAGCCGACTTTACTTTCAACCTCATGACAACATCAGATTCATCCTCTCTGGAAATTATGGTATCCTTCATAAAGCCTTTGATCCAGACACATTGAACAAGTGTAAAAAAAAAAGCTCTACTGGGGTTTTAGAATCATCACATGAATACTACAGAAGACCAGTGTGCTGAAACCAAATTCAGTTAATCATGTCTCATTTAACTGGATGCCTTGCTGCCCACATGTTTGAGGACAAAAAGCCTCTTTTTAGGACAGCTGAATTTCATCAGATGCTATTTAGCATGTAGATGAGGTAATGTCTGAGTTGAGTATAACACCTGTCATCAGAACACAGTCATTGGTGACACACCATCAGTGATCTTTATACAATCTTTGTTTGACACACTGGATGTGGAATAAGACCTTACTTTGTGATAAAAGTGAACACATGAACACGACCACCCACATTTACAAGCCAATGACAGATTGGGTGTGTCGGTGCACGATCCGTTCCACCTGCACGATCCGTTTCACGCATGCGCACCAGGTGGCACAACTTGCGGCATATTTGTGTAACGTTAGTTGTATTGTGTTTAACATTTCACAGCGGGTCTATTTTGATGCTTTTAAATGTAGCTTACGATGTGTTTACGTGGTTGCCAATCCAAAATAATAAAGGAATTGTGAGTTGTTACATGAACATACATGATCAGTGTCCTCCATACTCTCTTTTGCGATTCATTGCTATATGGTATTAGGCTTAACTTACTTAACTTGTCGTGTTTTGGTCTGAGGTCAGTAGTATTGTCAAAGACGGTTTGTGTCGTTTTTTTTTATTAAAAGCTGCTAATATTAGTTAACTTTTAAGTTGAGTAATTTTGTATTAGTATGGGTCTATATAGGCTAATATATATATATATATAATCTAAATGAGGAAAATAATCCCTTCAATGTTGTTTACAGAAGACAATAAGGAACATAATATGCATTTCTGCCTAGACTATCTGCACTTACATGAAGAGAGAACTACAAACAAGTCTGGGGAAACGTTATAGAGTATTTCAAACTGACAATGGAAATGACTTGAAAGAAGCATGTGTGCACACAGAAGTGACATGAGACCAGCGATGGACAGTAGTGAAGTACACTTTTTGAGTATCTTTATTTAAGAGTAAACATGTCTCTCTCTCTCTCTCTCTCTCTCTCTCTCTCTCTCTCTCTCTCTCTCTCTCTCTCTCTCTGGTCTGTCACCGTGAGGACGTATTGATGGTCTTTCATGGTCTACTGCGTCTACTACGCATTTGTGTGAAACGGATCGTGCAGGTGGAAAGGATCGTGTACCGACAGGGTGATCAGAAACTGCGGCCATACAGTCACAATGAGGTACTGTAATAAGGAGGACACAGGATAGCTAAAATAATTCTTATTAAACACAAGAAGAACTAATGAAAAAAGTAAAATGTTTACCAAACCTTGTACTGTTTCTGGATGTGTGGAGCAACTACAGATCTAAATATTTTCACAAAAAAATCATAATGGCAGAAATGGCAGAGAATAGAAAAGGTGCTTTTAAATAAATAAATAAATAAATAAATAAATAAAATTATCATTATTAAAAAATAAATATAAAATTATAAATGACGCATTTAAAGGCACAAATAAAGGCCCATTTAAAAAATGAGTCTGGCTCCAACTTGTCTCACACTGTAAAAATAAGTCACAATGGGCACAATGTACTGTATAAATATGAAGGAATTTTCCGTATTGTTTTTTTTACATGTGTTTTACCTGTATTTTGAATTAATCATATAATTTTGACAATCTATTAAATTCAAATTAAATTTAAATGTAAAAATTAAAATTAACCCTGTTACCATTTACCAAAGTGACATTTATTGGACCCTACTGGGCAAGACAAGTAAATACTGTTATTCCATTTTCTCAATGTTAAGCACCTGATACTTTAAGAAAAATACATTCTTTTAAGAGTTTCAATCTCTTTTTAATACACTATTGTGGAATGTAAAGCATCAGTAAATCCCTCTGCTTCTTTTGGCACTTTTCATGAAATGCTTCATTATTTATCACTGGCAGTATTTTTACAGCCTACTACTATCTATGGATAAGGATCCTCCTGTTGTACTCTGCTGCTTTCTGGGAATATTGCTTGTCCGAAAACAGTGAATTGGAGATGATGTTCCTCTGTATCCTCTGGAAGAGCACACCCTGGGCCTCTCTGGCTTGCACATCAAAGTTTGAGAGTGAGCTGGCCAGGGGTTGCGATTCCCTGCACCTGCTGCTCACTCCTGGCCAACTCAAATACATTATTCCGCCTGCAGAGCAACTTAATGGCTTCTGTGGGGAGCTGGAAACAAACAGCTACGGTAAGATCGCCCCCCCTGTCCTGTGACAGGAAGTGCTCCACGCTTACACGCTCTGGTACATCATGCAAAACTAAAGTTGATTGATGGCAAAAGAATAAATTAATGTTTAAACTTTGGAATGTTTAATACACTCTGTGTAGGTTTATGCACAACTTTCCAGACCGTGACATTCTCAAATTTAAAATAAGTCACTACAACATAATAAATAATAACACACACTGTACAGCGTCCCCCATCTTCATCGTCACACTGTTAGGTAGCCTATGCTCTCCACAGAGCAGGGAGAGCCATTTTGCTTGGACAGGTATCAGTACTAAGCAGTGAACAAATCATTGCTAAGGAAAACAGAATACATCTGTTTGGAGACTTGGCGTCCTCTCTCTGGCACAGTCACACTTGACTTCAGCAAGGCAGGGCCATTTTCCATGAGAGTAGTAAGTGACAACATCTGCAATTTCTTTTTAAGGGGAAAATAAAAACAAACCTTGATGCATGTAGGCTCACTTAAGTGTCTTGCAATATGTATAAACAGAACTAAAGTGACGACCTCAGAGTTTCCTCAGCTGTAGAGTTAAAGTCAATAAGCATAGTGACCTTTCTGAACAGTGTCATCTCTTCTCTGGTTTGAAGATGAGACATGAAAATGTTTAGCCAAGACCTAAAATCGACCTTCGTTTTGTGGTACTGTAAAAGAGGTTTGCCACCCACCGTCAGCAAAAGAAAGGCATGAAGGGACTGCATTGATCATTGGATCATGATCATGATCATCCTGTACAATCTCTGTGTGATACATCAGGTTGTGCTGTACATAATCTTTCTATCACATACAGTACATTATCCGTTCATCACAGCTGATTATCTGCTTTAGGAATAGCCTTAAGGACACTTACCTAGGACCTAAAAAAAAAAATTCTTACTTGCCACAGTTGCTTCTGGCATGCTTACTGGGGGTTAAAGCATTGTGAAATGCTTTCAGGAGGCCTTGTGTGAAGTTTGCATGTTCCCCCACAATACAAAGACATGCATGACATGTGAATTGGATACTGTAAAATTGCCCGTGGACTGGATTACTTACAAATTGTAGTCTGTTACAGATTCCAAATTACATGATGAAAATTGTAGTTAGTAATGTAATGTTACATTACACATTTTAGGTAATGTATTCTCCAACTACTTTTTGATTACTTTTAGATAACTTTTGATCTAACTTATTTATCATATTGATCTGAATAGTACAAATTTATTGATTAAACTTTACATTACATCAGGGTTTCCCAAACTGTGGTTTGTGAAGGAACTGCAGGGTGTTAGGGAGTTCATGAAAAGATAATAATCTTAAAAATGTTAAAATTATAAATAAAAAAATCAACACATACTAAAAGAAATTTAATATTTTATATCTTTATCAACATGTTATGAGACCATTAATCAGCAGAGGCCATGCATATGCAAATGTGTTGTTAAATTATTCATTATTAAATATATCACTATGTATCATAGACACGAACAGACAAGAGGCTGAAAAGAACAGAGAGAATATAAATGAAATCTATTAAGTACATTCAAACACTTAGACATGTGTCCGAGACAGTGCAAATATTTATAGAGTGATAGAGCTAGACCGAATGGAAGAACCCGATACTGGTAGGATTTGCCCCCGAAAGCGAACCCGAAAGCGAATATATATATATATACAGAGAGAGAGAGAGAGAGAGAGAGAGTTGTACTAAATCAGGACAGACAACAATAAATATGACAGACAGTATGAGCACAGAGCGCTTGCTGAGGCACAGAAGCTAACTCCGGTCAGACCAACGCATTCTCATCCTTGGACTGACGCTTTTGACATTTCGTCTACATCGAACGCACATGGCACCCTTTAGCGTCAATATGAGATGCAGATAGATATGGGCCAGAAGGCGCCTCCTAGCGGTCTAACCCTAACCCTACCCCAGACCTAAACCTACCCATAACCGAACAAAGCTCTGTGCGTCTCATATTGACACTAAAGGGTGCCATGTGCGTTCGATGTAGACGAAATGTCAAGAGCGTCAGTATATGACGCCTTGGGATGAGAACGGGCTGGTCAGACCGGATGTGCTTTTATCCTTTCCTGGTCGTGACGTCACCCGCCCATGACGTTTACTCTCGCCATTGGACTAGTTGACACATGCTTCAGACGCAATCATGCAGGGGCGTTCCCAAAGCGTCATCGATGCAGTGCGAGTTCCCTCGAAAGGGGAACTGCGTATCAAATGCACGTAAAAACTCATTTTCGCATATAAATTGCACAATAAATACAATGCATGCTATAGAGACTCACTTTCCAATGTCAGTAATTTCATGCATTCTTGCTCACTAAACGTGGCACTGATATATCTGCTAGAGAAAATAATTTATACAATATTGCAAGATCTCAATCTGGTTGATCGTTCATGTCAATGGTTCATAACCCTGTTGCTGGAGCCTCGCCAACACTGTATATTTTGAGTTTTTGCTTTGTCTGACACACTCATGTCAGATGTTGGATTTTTCCTTAATGAGCTGAAAACCTGAATCAGGTGTTTTGGATTGAGGAGACATGTAAAAAAAAATGATGTACTAAAAACGTCTCAGGTTACGACTGTAACCTATGTTCCCTGAGAACAGGGAACGAGACACTGCGTCGATGACGCTTTGGGGAACGCCTCAGTCGTGACAGGTGTCTGAAATCACTATCAAATCACGGCAATCACATTGACCGGCGACAGCCCGTGAATCATTAACGTGAATGATTAACGTGCGACCTGCAAGTATAAAAGGGCGCCTTGCAAACATGACAATCACCTTATCGTCTGAAGGGACTGTTTGGTAGGCAGGCCCCGAGGCATGGCAAGGAGACGCAGTGTCTCGTTCCCTGTTCTCAGGGAACATAGGTTACAGTCGTAAATGAAAGGCCTACCCGGGCCTGCTTAGGGCCTGGAACCACAGCTTCCAATAGAAGGGGTCCCTTCTAGGGAATGTGGCTAGGGAACCCGAAGGAACCCCAGCCAGTCACTATTCAGGGGAACGTACTCACCCCGAAATACCACCAGGACGGCCTGACCTGGCGTCAGCTACATAGACACTTAGCCTGGCCACTTCCTGTCTGTCTGAACACAGAGCCTCTGGACACTTGCCCTAGGTAAGGCATCCAAACCGAGGGACTGCGAAGCTGGCAGTGAACCAACTCGGCCCGGTGCTCAGCATAGTGCTTTCCAACCCTTGCCAGCGAGGGGAGTTTCTCTACTCGATCCATGGATCTACCCAGTGTTTGTGTTTCAAAACACTGAGGAGGCCTGTGAAGGCCTAAGGGCTGATCTAACTGGGAGGCCTCACGAGAGGCCTACGACCGTTTAACCAGACTCAGGAGTCCAAACACTCAAAGTGACCCTCAGTGAGGGGAGCAATGGTCCACCTGGTAGGCAAACCAGGCTGTAGGCAGAAAAGAGGTTCCGGGAGGGAACCAGTAGCAGAGGGCGAACGCTTTAGTTGAGCCAGGGCACAAGCCCGCTTTCAGCAGCTGCCTAATAAGGCCAGCTGGACTGATAGCAAGCGGCCACTAGCTTCCAGAACCCAGCATCGTTGGGAGACCACTCACAGGGAGGCCTGGTGAGGCCTACTACATGATAACCACAGTATGTGGGGAACTCACCTTCAGGGAGGCCTGGTGAGGCCTACTACCTGACAGCCACTGCATGTGGGGAACTCACCTTCAGGGAGGCCTGGTGAGGCCTACTACCTGATAACCACTGCATGTGGGGAACTCACCCTCAGGGAGGCCTGGTGAGGCCTACTACCTGATAACCACTGCATGTGGGGAACTCACCTTCAGGGAGGCCTGGTGAGGCCTACTACCTGAGAGCTCACATTCAGGGAGGCCCGGTGAGGCCTGCTACCTGAGAGTCACAGTCTGAGTGAACTCACCTTCAGGGAGGCCCGGTGAGGCCTACTACCCGATAGTAAGTCATCCTGATAACCATCTTAAGTGGGAATTCACATTCAGGGAGGCCTGAGAAGCCTACTACCTGACAGCAACTGGTAGTTATGAGCCCTGAGTCCGGGTTATAGTTCCAAGGCGGCCTGCTAAGGCCAGCCAGCTGGGGACTCGCCTATCAGGGAGGCCCGGTTGGACCTACTAGCTGATAGCAAGTCAATTATGCTACAAAGGTACACTGTTGGGTCCAGCCACAGGACCACAAAGTTAGGACTCACCTCCGAGGAGGCCCGTTTAAGGCCTACTACACATCAGTGAGTCAACTGCCCGAACCACCAAGGCCAACCACGTGAAGTAGGCTGGCCTACAGCGCCCTCTTGGGGGCTGACCATTCAAGGAGGCCTGCTGAGGCCTACTACCTAATGGTGCAGCCTTCGTTGGCAGATAAGCTGTTTACACAGCGCCTACAGCATTCTGGTACCTAATTACATTGCCCATGGCAGTGCACTCAGCAATAGTGCTAGCACCCCTTAAACAAGGGGAGTACAACATATGCCCCTCTGCGTCAATGGAGGCCCCAGAGTCAGGGGCCTACCATCTGTAAGCATGGGCGTCAGCTCATGGCAATGCTCTGGCTTCAGGGGAGCGTACTTCGCTTAGAACTTTCCGCTCGACCCGAGCCATAGTGGCGCGAGGTAGGATAATACAGAACTAAAGTGAGGAACTCAGACCGACCCTGTAACACAGGGGAAAACACTCACCTCACCCTGAGTTTTAACAGGGTGTAGGCCTGCCAGCGGCTCTAAGGGTGACAGAATGTATCTGTACCCACCCTAGGGGAGTGAGGCTTGCTTGTGAGCCAACACCGCCAACCCGACGCTCGAGCTGTAACTCAGCGAGGTAAATGAGCCTAACCTGGCGGCCCAAGTCCATACTAGTTCTGCACGGCAAGGTCGGGCAGACAAACCTAGTGTCTTTGTGAGATTTTTTCTTACAAGACGGCCTAACCCTGCCAATAAAGTATTGCGCCGGGGAGGCCTAATTGAGGCCTACCCCGAATCTTTATAAACCATGCCTCTGCACCACGCTGCATTACTATTGTCGCCCCAGAATGCAGAGAAGGGGGCGGGCCTTGGCCTAACGACTCCATGGGAGAAGGCTGCATACAGGGATTCTTGAAGTCCACATTCACAAAGTGAAGGATCAGCGCAGAAACGCTTCAGCAGAAACGCCTCCAATATCCCTGGCATAGCCTAAGCCAGCTATAGAGGCGGCCCTGGTGAGGGCCTGCCTGCAAGCATAGATCTACCTGAGGGCTCGGAGGAGCCACAGCCTTACTAGAAAAATTGTTACTTTTTAAAGGGGCTGCAGAATCGCTCAGCCCACTGAAACCCCAAACAGAGCTCAAAGGGGCGATGCACTCAGGAAGGAAGTGCAACGGACCCGTGGGCCGGACATAAGATCTATCTGAAGCTCTAGCGTCAGTCCAAACTCAAGTAAACACTTCTAAGAGAGAGAGACCAACTACTCTACCCTGAGGTGGCTAACAGCCCAAGGGCTAACACAGTTCACAACACAAGAGAAGCCCACACTTTAGCTGGTGCTTCTTCCTATCGTTCTAGCCACCTAAGGGGAACTTCAGGGCCCTTACAAATCCAAAATGTACCTTACCGTATGACTTTGACATGACCCCATAGCTCTATACAGGGAACGAGGTCTGTAGAGAGATACATATTAGTATTTATTTTTCACAAAATTACTCTTTAGGAAGACCAGTCAGCTCACCTGCGGCATGCGGAGTGAAGACTCGCCAGATAGTTCTTTATGAACCTGGGGTCCATCACTTTATATGCCTGAAAGAGGCGCTCTCACTAACCAAGCCTAGGCGGGCCATCAGAACATTGTTCTCATCATAGGCCCCGCCCCAGGCCTGATGTAATGAACACCTGGGGAGTCGGAAACAGAGGGGAGGGCAGATTTTATGACCCTCTGAGGAGGTCATCCCTCACCGACGCTGTCGTTTGTTGTGGATGACCTCCCTCAAATCCCTCCTGTTGCGGGAGTCACGCCTCTTCTGCGCCCTGCTCCTCCCAGGAGGGGGCGCACGAGAGGTGACGCTGGCTCGCTGGCCCTGCCTACGATCCTCAGACCAAGAAGGGCCAGGTCCTCCCGCCTGCCTGGGCGTGGACGCGGATCTCAGCGGTATACAGGTTTTAAACGCCGCTGAGCACGCCTTCGCCTCCCTGAACTTCCCCACCACCGCCTCTACGGAGGTGCCGAAGAGTTCAGAGGGCGAAACCGGCGAATCGAGGAGAAAGGCCTTCTCTTTCTCCCCGATGTCGGCTAGATTTAGCCACAGATGTCTCTCCGTGGCCACCATCGCTGCCATCGATCGACCGATCGACGCAGCGGTTTGTTTGGTGGCCCGGAGAGCAAGATCTGTGGTCCGGCGCAGCTCAGCCACCGCCTCAGGGGACATTCCTGCCCCCTGGTTGAGATCCCCCAGCAGGTCGGCCTGGTACGCCTGCAGTACCGCCATGGTGTGCAGGGCAGCACCGGCCTGACCTGCTGCCGTGTACGCTCTACCATTCAAACAAGCCGTTGTTTTTAGCGGTTTGGATGGCAGGGTTGGAGCTCTCAGTGTCGATGCCCGCCCAGACACGAGATCAATGGGCGGCATCGACACATACCCATGCTCTTCGATCCCCTCGACATCAGCGAAACTAGCCCGCTGATGTCGGTGGATACGGGCAGAGTATGGGTTCTTCCATGCCCTCTCGACCTCAATGTGAAGGTCGGGGAGAAATGGAAGGCTCACCTGAGCTGGTGGTTTATGGCCGGGGAGAAAACGATCGTCGAGCCTGCCGCGAACGATCTCTCCCCTAGCGCGTCGCCATGGCAGCTGCAGCCTGCCGGTGGCGCACTCCATTACATCCACCAGCTCTGCGTACACGGGGCAGGGTGGCTGAGAGGGTTCGGGATCCACCTGAATGATCTCCTCATCATCCATCACCTGCTCGTCCTGAAGAGCACCCGCTGCAGGAATAGTCGGAGAAAAATCTTCTTCGTCATCCACCTGCTACTCACCCTCGTCATCCGCCGAATCATCTGAGAGGTGAACACCCCTCTCAAGGCGATCGGCGAGATCCCTCTGGGAACCCCATGACACAAGTCGCCGCTCTGCCTCAGCGCGAGCGGGACCTGAGCCACGAGGTACAGATGGTGAGCCCTCCTCACTCGAGAAGAGGGCTAGACGAGAGCGGAGCGTTCTCAACGGAAAACGCTCACAGTTTGCACAGGCGGCTCCCTCGAGAACCGCCTGTGCGTGCTCTTTGCCCAGACAGAGAACGCACAGTTCGTGTGTATCAGCCGGCGTCAAGTACCTTGGACACGGGTCTGCACATTTCCGGAAGCTTTCAGCCTTCTCCGTGCGTTTCATATTCCTTTTTTTCCACGATTCCTCTAGTGAATATTCAAACAGACAGTCCCTGAAGACGATAAGATGATTGTCATGTTTGCAAGGCGCCCTTTTATACTTGCAGGTCGCACGTTAATCATTCATGTTAATGATTCACGGGCTGTCGCCGGTCAATGTGATTGCCGTGATTTGATAGTGATTTCAGACACCTGTCACGCCTGAGGCGTTCCCCAAAGCGTCATCGACGCAGTGCGAGTTCCCTTTCGAAAGGGAACAGAAAAGTTTTTCCTTTGCTTTTTTCGCATATAGAGGTCAGTGTTGTCAAAATGATCCCCGTTCACACGGATCCATGAAAACGACTAAAGTGCATTCCATTCCACTATTATGCATGCCAGGCCAGTAGTTCACGACGTCACTTTGTAAAGTAACACTACACGTCTATAGACTGAGGGCCCTATCTTACTTTTTTTGCTAGTTTCAGTCCGACGCAGTTATCATTTTCACGTCCTGCGCCACGTTGTTTAAATAGCAAATGCATTTGCACCCATTTGTGCGCCCATGGGCGTGCTGGTCTGAAAACGAGGTGTGTTTTGGCGCATTGTTGGCGTAAAGTCAATGGCACAATATTTTTTTTGTTATTTAATGAGCGAGTTAGTAATGTGTGCCTATAGGCGGGTCCACAACGCGCGTACACTCTGCTTATTGGTTACCTATAAAGTTCCGTATTAATTACAAGGTATTGCTACTGACTTATAAAGCCCTAAACGGCTTAGCTCCAGTCTATTTAACGGATCTTCTATCGCCCTATAATCCATCGCGCTCTTTAAGATCACTAAATTCAAGGCTTTTGGTCATACCTAGGATATCCAGAACCACCAAAGGAGGGAGAGCATTTTCACATTTGGCTCCAAAACTCTGGAATAGTCTTCCTGATACTGTTCGTTGCTCAGACTCGCTCTCCCAGTTTAAAACTAGATCAAAGTCGCATCTCTTCAGCCAGGCATTCATATAATCCTACAGTTCAAACTACAATCCGGCCTCTAGCTCATAAATGCCAGAGGAGAACTGGCCCCCGACTGAGCCTGGGTTCTCCCAAGGTTTTTTTTTTTTTTTTTTTTTTTTTTTCATTAGGTCACCTGATGGAGTTTTAGGACACCATTAGGTCACTTGATGGAGTTTTTCGGTTCCTTGCCACTGTTGCCTTTGGCTTGCTCAGTTGGGGATATTTTGGGGATATTTAATTTAATTTTATCAATCAATAAATTCCTCTTGAAACAAACTTTGTTGTATTATTTTAATTTAATACTGTGAAGCTGCTTTGATACAATCTGTATTGTGAAAAGCGCTATACAAATAAACTTGACTTGACTTGACTTGACTTATTAAACACACAGGGATGCACAGCAGCACACAAACATACCAAATATTTAAAATAAATGTATTTCAATGTAAAAGATTATTATTGTGTACATATGGTGGAATCCGGCTTGTCCCGTAGATGGTCTGCTTGCACACTTTTACCTCACACACAAGCAGTTCCGTTTGCGCTCTGGAGAAGTGTTCGGTCTTTCCACTATCAAATTCCATCATGTAAATAGCGAATCTGCCATGGCGCGAGCACAACTGGCATTTAAAGGGGATGGGAGATGAGACTCTGATTGGTTTAACGCACGTAAATCCTATAACACACCCATTACTCATTATGAGAATAGGAACAACCGTGGTGACCATTTTTCCCGTCGTTAAACTAGCAAAAGTGGATTCGGACACGCCCTAAGTGAACTTGCGCCGTGCGCTTTAGACCATGTGCTTAGGTCTTTAAAATAGGGTCCTGAATACATAATATGCATGCGCATGATGTCACAGTTTTCACAAATATGCATTTTTGTTGTTTACATGGAGACAATAATGGTATCATTTCTTTTTTTAAACGGTATTCATAGAAATAAGCAGGTGCTAAATTTCTGCTTCTAAGTCTCTGGCATACCTTGATTTCAGAGATGTGTTCCTAATTAGATTCACAGCTTTCACAACTGAATCAAACAAGCCCCTGCAAAGTTAGGCTGCAAAGTTCTGCTGGTCAGTGTGGTGGAAAATTGTCTAGTTTTGTAAAGTTTATACTTTTTATTAGTTTATACTAATCTTTAAAACGTTTAGTTTCTAATAATCAGATGCTAGTTTTGTAAAATTGTTGCATAATTTGATCACTGCAGTAGTAATGATTGTGTAGTTAGCCAAAATAATGTTCCTCTCAGAAGATAAACTTACTGAGGTGTCCCGAGCCAGTTTCATAAAGAGCCCCAGAACAGCAGAGTTCCGCTCACCGGATTGTGTTGTCATTGGAGCTGCGTTTTGCGTTTCTGTGTTCCAAAATCGAGTGAGCTGGCTTGCTGTCCACTGTCTGCATTATCAGCTACTTCCTATGGGATCACTCACGATATGTTCTTGTATACTATCTGCACTGTTTTAGAGCAGAGGTGTCCAATCTTGCTCCTGGAGGGCCACCTTCCAATAGAGTATAGCCCTAGTCCTATTAAACACACCTGAACCAGCTAATCAAGGTCTTCAGGAGTGTAGAAACTTCCAGGCAGGTATTTTGAAACAGGAAAGTGGCCCTCCAGGAAACATATAATGCTGCCAGAACTTCCATGCAATTCTAATCCTTTAGAACCTAAAGGAAGGTAGGCAATGTTAGAAGTCAGCAATGCAGTCTAGGTAGCTCTTGGTTTTGGAGCAGGGCTTTAGTCTGGTGCAGTGTTACCAAGAAACACAGCTCACCAAGAATCAACAGCAAGTGGAGAGCACAAGATACGCTGTACCAAACTCCACACATGCCCTCCCTGAACTGTGTGTGTGGTTGTCTAGACACAGGTGTTGATCTTTCAAGAATTCCTGCAGCATATATCCCAGACGGGAGAGGAAAACTGATAATTCCAGCAGATTTCCTGCAGAATTCTGGCTAGAGATTACATTCTCAGCAGAAGAGATCCCATAAACCCCTAATACAATACTGATAGCCATGGTAACCTCTCAGTGCCGTGACCATCCATTCCAGATGAAAGCCTGTCTGAGATTGTTTCCATAACGACTGCTTGGCCTGAGCCGCTGTACTGGATTTTCCCATGGTGGCTTTTATAACTGTTTGTCAGCATCCGTTCCTAGCAAACGGTGGCTTCCTTCTGCCCTGTACTAAACACAACGAGAAGGTGCTACGACTTCCTTTTTTCTACAAAAATATTTATGCCATGCTTAATTATTGTATAGGTTTAGATATTGTTTTTCCATGGGGGAAACAATGATGAACTACCATTTTTTCAGATGTTGATAAATGTTTTAAGGAAATCCTGTAGTACAAGGCTGTCTAGCTTAATTTAGATGATGAACCATGTGTAGGTCCACAAAAGCAGATTTTTTAAAATACTTGGCTACTATCAGATGAATTGTCAGGAAATACTTATTACTGAATATTAAAAACATTAAAATAATGTGCTGTATCTATGGTTATGGTAACTGACTGCTGAAATTCTGCTGACATTTGTGGTATTATTTCATTCTTTTAGCATGACGGTCTGCTGGTCTCATTGTTTGCGATCTCACTCTCTCTCACTTACACATGTCATGACTAATATCTCCATCCATCATTTCTGTTCATTTTAGCTATTAAGTAAATAAACAGCTTGTCCTTCACTCAAATTAATGGTGTTTGGCAAGTACTACTACCATTGCTGTGCTCTCATCAAAATTAATTAATCTTTACTTAATTACCCACAAGCTTGGATGTTGCATAAAAGGCTTTTATGAAGTAAACATATTGCAGTTTTTTTCAACTGCTTACACACATTTTCAAAACGTTGCCTCTTTTTTTCAAAACTTTACACACAAATCCAAGAATTGCACACACAAAATGCAAAATTCCTCACATCTCTTGCAAAATGAAACACTGCATTCAAAATATCACAAACACATCTCAAAAGCAAACATTTGTTTTACGTTGCAAACACTTTTGCCATGATATTATATTTTGAATTTATGAAAAGCCATTACTAAAACTTCAGCCTATATGTACACTTTGACAATATATGGAAAAAATCTGACCACTGTGTGTGATGTTATTGAGATCTCTTCTAAAACTTCAGAGAAGACAAGTGTGAGACCATTGGAGTCTTTAGTTTAGGACAAAAGTCTGAGCACAGTGTGTGATGTTACTGAGATATCTTCTGAAACTTTAGAGGAGACAAGTGTGAGACCATTGGAGTCTTAAGTTTACGAGAAATGTCTAAGCATAGTGTGTGATGTTATTGAGATCTCTTATAAACTTTATAGGAGACAAATGTGAGACCATTGGAGTCTTTAGTTTAGGAGAAAAGTCTGAGTACAGTGTGATGTTATTGAGATCTCTTATAAACTTTATAGGAGACAAATGTGAGACCATTGGAGTCTTTAGTTTAGGAGAAAAGTCTGAGCACAGTGTGTGATCAATATTATTTATCTGCATGCATTGACACCATTATATGAGAACTGAACTGAGCTGGACGATGACATCATGGTTTTCTCCTGAGTGGCTATGTAAAAGAACTAAATTAATAACTTTTTTCCAACAAAAATTAACCATCACTGAACTTCCTTAAGCTGGACTATGACTCTATTTTCTTCTAGAAACAAACTATGTTGCATTATTTTCCTGTTATCACTGTAAAGATGCTTTGAAACGATTTGTATTGTAAAAAGCGCTATATAAAGGTGATTTGACTTGACTCTTTTAAAAGTTAGAGACAAATGTGAGACCATTAGAGTCTTTAGTTTGGGAGAAAAGTCTGAGCACAGTGTGTGATGTTATTGATATCTCTTTTAAACTTAAGAGGAGACAAGTGTGAGACCATTGGTGCATTTAGTCTAGGAGAAAAGTCTAAGCACAGTGTGTGATGATATTGAGATCTCTTTTAAACTTTAGAGGATCGAGACAAGTGTGAGAGATCCAGAGAGCTGAGGAGAAAAGTCTGAGCGCAGTTTGTGATTTTTCTGAGATCTCTTCTAAACTTTAGAGGAGACAAGTGTGAGACAATTGGAGTCTTTAGTTTAGGAGAAAAGTCTAAGCACAGTGTGTGATGATATTGAGATCTCTTTTAAACTTTAGAGGATCGAGACAAGTGTGAGAGATCCAGAGAGCTGAGGAGAAAAGTCTGAGCGCAGTTTGTGATTTTTCTGAGATCTCTTCTAAACTTTAGAGGAGACAAGTGTGAGACAATTGGAGTCTTTAGTTTAGGAGAAAAGTCTAAGCACAGTGTGTGATGATATTGAGATCTCTTTTAAACTTTAGAGGATCGAGACAAGTGTGAGAGATCCAGAGAGCTGAGGAGAAAAGTCTGAGCACAGTTTGTGATTTTTCTGAGATCTCTTCTAAGCTTTAGAGGAGACAAGTGTGAGACAATTGCAGTCTTTAGTTTAGGAGAAAAGTCTAAGCACAGTGTGTGATGTTATTGAGATATCTTCTGAAACTTTTAAGGAGACAATTGTGAGAGTGTTAGAGTTTTTGTCTCAGGAGACAAGTGTGAGAAGCAGGAGACTACATTTGAAGTTAAAGTAACCTCATTTCTATCTAGGAGAAACTTTTGAGATATCACTTTTGATTTTTCTTTCCTACGGGTAGGTGCGTAGTGTTTCTTTACAAAGTGACATCGCCAACTACTGGCCTTGTATGCATAACAAGGCACTTTTAGTCGTTTTCGCGGATCCGCAACAAACGGGGATTGTTCTCTTTCTAACATTCATTCGGTATCTCACCTATGGGAATGCCTCTGGCGTGACCGATCGTGGAAGTACCAATTACACCATGTCTGCCAAACGTGGCAGACCAATCGCTGCAGTGATCAGGGAGTTCCATCTCCCTGAATCTAAAGCGCAGCCACCTGCCGTTTTGTCATTCTCGCTCTCTTCCCCGTGGAAGATTTTAAGAAGCTGTCCTCAGCAGATTTGGGGAATTATTTGCTTAACAGTTTACTTACAGAGCCGCAAGGTAACGTCCCTAAAGCAATAGTTCCTTAAATTGTTGAGTGACTTTGTCAATTAGAGTGAGATAACTAATGCGTCAAAGCGAGTTTTCTGCTCTAAGTTTGCAGTTATTTTCCAAGTTTTTGGGGCGCTCACCACGCACCAAAAAAGAAGGAAAAGGAGAGCTCTCTATCGCAGCATAGTTCTGTACTAGTTTTCACATTGTGGTGGACAAGGAGATCAGTGAGAGGCGCTTGTCACTGCCCCGGCAAATTTGAAAGGCTGCACTGCACAGTACTTTATAATGCAGGATCATACTTAAGCCGAGTCACAGGAGAAGGAATCCTCGTTGCCAAAAAAGCGAAATAACGAACTACATCACCACTACGAACAGATCATAACGGCTACCGTAGTTGCAAAACGCATTTGAAAAAGCGAGAAGCAAGAGAGCACTATTCGTTTGAATGCAAAATACAATTTCACCGCTAGATGGGAGAAATTCCTACACAGTATACCTTTAAAGGTGCACAATTCTTCAAGTCCTTCAATTATTAAATGAATACAATTTCAACACTAAAGCAGCTAGAAAGACAATATCATAGCTGCCAACTTTTGAGTTTTGCGATTGGGGGATGTAAAAATCTTGCATCACAATAAGTGTATTGTGGTTGTCAAAACATTTTAGTAACTAAACTGAATTTTATTAGGTTTAATGACAATAATGTTACAATGTTTATATGGTACAATTTCTGGTAAGCTGTTTTTTTATTTATTATTATTGCTTGAAACAAATTTCACGATTTCAATTCAATTCAATTCTTGTGATTTGATTTAATATTGAGTCATTTGATAAATATTAGGTAGACTACACAAGATAGGCGTTCATTTTTCTCAAGAAAAAAAAAATCTCACCTAATGCTGTAAACATACAGACAGCCCTATCAGCTGGTAGTATTATTTAAGGTTAAAAATAACTCAAATTAAATATAATGCGTTTTTTATTATAATAACAACTTTATTTAATGATATAAGTAAAAATATAATAAATATGTATAGCATATTTAGCAAAATACTCTCTATAGCTCTTTTTTTAGCCAACTAACGTGCTTTAGCCTTTATTATGGTCATTAAATGGCTTTCCTGAGGTAAATGTTATGTGACATAATTGTTCTCCAGCTGTTTTATTGACCCTTTCCATGGTTGAAAAACACTGATTGATCGATATTATGTATGATGAATATACATTTCGGTAAGTTGTACTGTTTCTTTCAACATTGTTCATTCGTGTTTATTTACTATTAGCTAGTAGAGATGATCGGTTCACGTGCCGCTAGGGATCTGTCACTTCACATTTACAAACGCCAAAACGGTATTGTTTGAATTTCGTAATAAAACTGACATAATCTGAGAGCTGAGATTTTTTTTTTTATATATCATAAGTAACCTGCTCTGTCGGTCTCCGTGTCCTCTTTGCTTCACGATTTTTCTGTGTGTGAGAAAATGGATGTGTGGCGTGAGAGCGTGTGAAAAGTGTCAATCTAGTGAGTCTCACTGTGAATACGCGTGAGAGTTGGCAGCTCTGCTGTCGTTATTCAGCTTAATTTAGTTGATTCAGTTAAGTTCAGTAATGTGACTGTTGCAAAGGTTTATCAGTAAAAAACTTAATTCAACTATAAAGCAGCTCTATAATCATTATTCAGCTCAGGTCAGTTCAGTGTTGATTCAGTTCAGTTCTAGTTGTCCAAAGTTTATAAAACACTCGTAAAGGAGCCATATGTAAGATTGTGGCCAAAACTGGTACTGCAATCACTTTCAAATTACTGTAGAGCGGTGTATCCCCTCCCCCTCCCCCCTGACTCGAGGTTGCCAGATAGGCTGCAGGATCCAGCACGAACGTTTGTAGCTGCAGCTGTGGTAACTAGCGCTGAGCTAGCAACCCGGATGCCGAAACACTACTGACTTCGTGATTGGTAGATAGCCGGAGGGTGGAGCTTCAGGCCAAAACACAAGATGACAACATCAACATCAGTTGAGGGCTGCAACTTCACTTTTTAAATGACAATATCCTGGCTGGACTACTGTTGTCAGTGATGTAAGTATTTGAAATGAACATGATTTCTTAAAGGGATAGTTCACTTTGAAATTAAATTTTGGTATGTTTTAGCTTACCTCAAGGGCATCCAAGATGTAGGTGTCTTTTTTTCCGCAGTAGTTTAAATTTTGATATTTTTAGGTCAAACCGTTCTTGTCTGTCAGTCATAATGCAGGTCTATGGTCATAGATATATACATCAATAGAAGTCGCCTTGGCTACTGCAGTTCATTGGAACGAAACTGTAGCCAAGGCGACTTCTATTGTATATATCTATACCCGCCCGCGCTCTCAGATCACTTGGACGTGGCTGTGTACAAGAGGTAAAAACGATATAAATACTGTTCGTTTTCTCACACAAACCGCTCGTTTCGTGTCTTAGGCCATCAATGTGTACTTACGATGGGGAATTGTTTAATTTGTACGATGGGGAATTGTTTTAATTTGGACTCTGTGCATGCTCTTTGAGACAGTGACCACAGACCTGCATTATATGACTGACAGACAAGAACGGTTTGACCTAAAAATATCAAAATTGAAACTACTGCGGAAAAAAAGACACCTACATCTTGGATGCCCTTGAGGTAAGCTAAAACATACCAAAATTAAATTTCAAAGTGAACTATCCCTTTTTGCTACTGTAGAGAGACTGACAAACCCCCCAAGCCAGATTCCCAGTGAAATGCTCTTAGACAGCAAGTGCCGTGAGTTTGCTTCTTTCTTCTCTGAGAAAATCAATAATATCAGAAAGGTGATCAGCACATCCTTGACTTGCGCTGGGGTCAGACAGATCAAACCACCTGAGAAAGTAGTTACTATGTCTGATTTCAAAGAAATTGATGGCAAAATTTTGGAAGAAACCGTACAGCACCTTAAAACATCAACCTGCGCTCTTGACACACTTCCCACATCGTTTTTCAAAAGTGTGTTAAACAGTTTAGAAGCAGATCTTCTAGAAGTGGTAAATGCTTCACTTCTCTCTGGGAGTTTTCCAAACTCCCTAAAAACTGCAGTTGTCAAGCCCCTCCTGAAAAAGAGCAATCTGGATAAGACCATATTAAGCAACTATAGACCAATCTCAAATCTTCCTTTCATAGGTAAGATCATTGAAAAAGTTGTCTTCAATCAGCTGAACAAATTCTTATGCTCGAATGGATACTTTGACAATTTTCAATCTGGTTTCCGACCGCATCACAGCACAGAGACAGCGCTCATAAAGATAATAAACGATATTCGCTTAAATACTGACTCAGGCAAATTATCAGTGCTGGTACTACTCGACCTCAGTGCTGCATTTGACACTGTCGATCACAACATACTTCTGGACAGGCTGGAAAACTGGGTGGGGCTTTCTGGGATAGTCCTAAAATGGTTCAGGTCATACTTAGATGGGAGAGGTTATTATGTGAGTATAGGAGACCATAAGTCTGAGTGGACATCCATGACATGCGGAGTCCCTCAAGGCTCAATTCTTGCGCCACTCCTGTTTAACCTGTATATGCTCCCAATGAGCCAAATAATGAGAAAGAACCAAATCTCTTACCACAGCTATGCAGACGACACACAGCTCTACTTAGCCCTATCGCCCAACGATTACAGCCCCATTGACTCCCTGTGCCAATGCATTGATGAAGTCAACAGTTGGATGTGTCAAAACTTTCTTCAGTTAAACTAAGACAAAACTGAAGTCATTGCGTTTGGAATCAAAGATGAAGTTCTCAAGGTGAACGCATACCTTCACTCTAGGGGTCAAACAACCAAAAATCAAGTCAGGAATCTTGGTGTGACACTAGAGTCAGAGCTTAGTTTCAGTAGTCATGTCAAAGCAATAACTAAATCAGCATTCTATCATCTGAAAAATATTGCAAGAATTAGATGCTTTGTTTCCAGACAAGACTTAGAGAAACTTGTGCATGCTTTCATCACCAGCAGGGTGGATTATTGTAATGGACTCCTCACTGGCCTTCCCAAAAAGACCATAAGACAGTTGCAGCTCATACAGAACGCTGCCGCCAGGATTCTGAGCAGAACCAGAAAATATGAACATATCACACCAGTCCTCAGGTCTTTACACTGGCTCCCAGTTAAACTTAGGATTGATTTTAAAGTATTATTACTGGTATATAAATCATTCAATGGCCTAGGACCTCAATACATTGCAGATATGCTCACTGAATATAAACCCAACAGATCACTCAGATCATTAGGATCATATCAGCTTGAAATACCAAGGGTTCACTCTAAGCATGGCGAGTCTGCTTTTAGCTATTATGCCAGCAGCAGCTGGAACCAGCTTCCAGAGGAGATCAGATGTGCTCCTACTGTAGTCACATTCAAATCCAGACTCAAAACACATCTGTTTATCTATGCATTTACTGAATGAGCACTGTGCCAATGTTCGTCCGACTGTTTGTACTGTATTTTATTTTTTATTTTTCTAAACTGTTTTAATTATTCTTATTTCTTTTTATTATTTTAATTTATTCTATGTAAAGCACTTTGAATTGCCATTGTGTGAAATGTGCTATATAAATAAACTTGCCTTGCCTTGCCTTTAATGTCTAGTGACATATCAGGGCCATTTTATGATTAATTGAAATACATTTCTTACATACAGCTCCTTTAATTTCAGCTATAAAGCATGTCTACAGAAGTCAATAGGGTCATTATTGCAGGTCAATTTAGTCCAGTGTTGATTCAGTTCAGTTCAATAACTGTCAGTGTTGCAAAATTAATCAATTATGAAACAGATTTTAAATGGTTATACATCAGCTCTACCGATGACTTGTCATTATTCAGCTACATTTGGTTTGTGTTGTGTTAGTGCTAATGCAGTAAAATCCAAAAGATTCTTGAATATTAAGTGTCCCCAACTAAGCAAGCCAGAGGAGACAGTGGCAAGGAACCCGAACTCCATCAGTTGACAGAATGGAGAAAAGCAAATTTAATGCAGTTTAATTTGAATAAATAGTATGCAAATAGAAACATAATAGTATAGATATATGCATTTAACAAAAACGTTTTCTTGTGTCAAAAAAAAAAGTTTCTTGATCTCGAAATAACAGTAAAAAAAATGCATGGCTCTTATGAGCCTCCGTACATGCCCCGGATGAGCAGCGTCGATGAGAGCGCCTGCGCAGACCTCAAATCTACACATCATACGGCTCGTCAACACACAACTGCTGAGTTCTCCTAGGATGTTATACAGATTAGCTCTGTTTGCCAGCGGTACACTCACTCACAGACTCACTCATTTAAACTCCCAGCTCCGCTTCTTTCACAGGCCTGCTCAGTTATGAATATGACTCCGTTTTTAACGAGTTTTATTTATTTGGCGTTGTTATGCAGTTGGATAAGCTGTGATAATGACACAGAAGAGGACGAGCACGCTAAACACACATACACGGTGGAGATGTTCAATGATGCCGTCTCTACTGCTCCACACTTCGTCATGTTCTACGCGCCCTGGTAAAACTGTACAGCTTCATCAGCTATTTTCTTTATATTCAGATATGCATAAAGTGATAAATATATTGAGATCAGTGTCGTTGTGTTAGTTATGGGTTGAATTGCTGCGATGCTTGAAGTTGCTAAATCCATTAGCCACTTTAATCTGGTCTCCTTTAAATAAAATTGAATGAAGTGGATGTAAAGTTTCGAATGCACGTTCATATAAATACTCAAAGCACAACTTTTTATATTAGAGTGATGTCGATGATAATGGACTTTGGTGAAAAGTTTAAATTCCTGCAGTCATAAAGTTTTAGTGTAACGTAAGGCCTACGTGGCAGATCAAGAACAGCCGTGACATACATCACTTCCTCCTCATCCTCTTACAAAAAAAAAAAAGAAAAAGAAGAAAAAAAAAAGTACCATGGTGTTTTAAAAATGTGCATTGGTAATACTAGGGTTAAATTTTGGATGGTACTATTATGATATCATGTTGTTGTTTTTAGTTATTTTTTGGGACTTTACCATGATTTAAATTTCACAAACAAAAACACCAAAAAAAGAATTTTTGCATTTTTTTGGATCATGTGTGGTAGTCCCATTGAATTATTTAAAGTACTTAGGAGTACTATATAAATTTTATTTTGATAAATGATTGTAAAAAGTATAGTACCATCGTTTTACCACGTTATACACTCACTTTACCATGGTACCACCACAGCATTAATCATGTTAATTCCATACAGTGATACAAAATGCATTAATGTTTACTTATTACCCACAAGCTTGGATGTTGCATAACTTTAAAATGCTTTCATGAACTAAATTTATTATTAGGGCTCCAATTGGAAGGTACTACTAAACAATATTACTTGATTTTATTAACATTCTATTCTCTTGGTGTTCTGTCTGTGTTCTGTACTTTGTGTACTTTTACTGTTTTTTAACTTGAGAATGATTCACACGCAAGACAATTTCCTTTTACCTGACCAATGAACTTAACTTGAGCAAATTTAAAAAGTTACTTTAGTTAGTTATGGCCCATTGCTCTTATGCTGTGAAACTTTTGTAATATGTGACCGAATAATATGTAATGTAGTTTGCTGTAAGTGTTTTTAACGTGTTTGTGGTGTGCAGGTGTGGTCACTGTCAGAGGCTGCAGGGAACGTGGAATGAGTTGGCAGAGAAGTATAACAGTATGGAGGATCCTCCGGTGTATGTTGTGAAAGTCGACTGCACAAAAGACACCAAGTTTTGCTCCAGTGAACATGGGATCCGTGGATACCCAACGTAAGCGTTATTGCTCCTTATAGTACTGTATGATATTATTACACATCATGGTCCTCAAACAAAAAACGACACATTTTGAGATGTTACATGCACAGAATGAGAGTAAAAAATATTCAGATTTTGTGTAGTGTACTTTGAACTTTACACTGAACAGCCGAATTATGACACTATTGACTTTTTTTTTTAGAGCTGCTTTACAGCAGAATTGAATTCTGTTAAAGGGTTAGTTCAGCCAAAAATAAAAGTTGTCATCAATATATTTTTGATAAAATCTGAGAGTTTTCTGTCCCTCCATTATCAGCGATTTAATGGAGGGACGCTTCATTAAAGAGATTGTAAAACTAATCCATATGAATCGAGTGGTTGAGTCCATATTTTCTGAAGAGACATAATCGCTTTATATGATGAACAGATTGAATTTAGTCTTTTATTCACATAAAACATTCATCAACTCACATCGGTTATGGTAAACGGAAGCTCAAGCATGTTCGCTTGACATGCGAGAACCAATGAGGTTCATGTGTGTTACACAGCACTTGACGTTTGTTCTCACGTGTCAAGCAAGTACGATTGAGCTTCTGTTCATGTTCACTGATCAATGTTTGTCATCTATAGCTTTAAAAAACGATCTGCATTAAATAAAGCGCTATATAAATAAAGGTGACATGACTTGACTAGTGTGTGTGTGTGTGTGTAAGAAGTTTATATGCATGATTTATAATCACCTGACTTGACTGTCATGTGCTTTAGGTAAAAGTTAAATATGGTTTGATTAATCATTGACTGACTAACTTTGTTGTTACAGCCTGAAGCTGTTTAAACCTGAGCAGGAGGCTGTGAAGTATCAGGGTGCAAGAGACCTGCAGGCCCTGGAGAGCTGGATGCTGAAAACCCTGCAGGAGGAACCTGAAGTAAGATTACAAAACTGATTCAATTTGTAACAGATTTTTTTTTAAAGTCACCTGGAGTACTGGACAATAACCTCTCCCCTCCAGCAACCTGTCACTCACAAGATCGCTGCAATAGCAAATTATGACAATCCAATTAATTCCCGATGGATGAAATCAAGTCCCGCCCTTCTTTTTTTTTTCTTGTTTGAGAAGCCATTTCACTTGGATATTCATCACAATAGGAAAGAACTATTGCCACTTCAGTTTAATGCCAACTTTAAAAGCACTTTGTGTAGTTCTTGGTCAAGGTGAAAAGGCCTGTTCACACCAAGGATGATAACTATATAAAGATATAATTCTAGAAATCTTTATTTTATTTTATTTTATTTTATTTTATTTTATTTTATTTTATTTTATTTTATTTTATTACAGAGCGACTGTAGAATACAATACACAGGATATAAACGAACAGATCTGCAAATTGATCTGTATACATATGACAGACAGACATCTATGTTGAACATGGCCATAACACGGATTACTGCAGGTAGATAGAGACACAAGACATGAGAGAGACAAACAGATCTTCATGAACACCTACACAAGACTGTATCATGCATTATATAAGACCTTAAAGGCTAAAATCTTTCTAAATATAAAAGAATAGCAGAGTCCACACCACAGCTATAATGACAATGGCACAGAGAAACAATATTTTTGGGATCACTTTCATAATGATTTTTTTCCAGCTGATGAACGATAAGAACATTGACAGCCAATAAGAATCCATCCTGCTTTAAGGAGCTTGAGCATTTAAAGCCGCAGATGACATAACTGAAGAACAAGTGTAACAGAGGCCTACTATTAAGAGCTGTTCGAGTAAACCTCACTCCCCTGGCCTAAAGAGGCGCACTAGTGACTGACGCTAGAGGCTGTGGTCTTTAGCGTCTTTGTTAGCGTGCCCATCTCACATGCTGGAAATGCTGGTTTGAATCCCGCTCAGAGAGGTGCGAGTAGAACCAGAGGGCTTACACGCGCTTAGAATGAACAGAACGTTATCGTCTGCTGGTGTGGACGCTAATAGTTATTGTTGTGGTTATCTTTATAGTTATTGTTTTTGTTGTGAACGGGCTTTAATTCTAAAATGTCTCAATATTACAACACTTGTTCTTATTTTGTCTTTCACCCATTTCACCCCAGGAGCCCCAGAGTGAACCCGAGCCACCCAAAGTCCCTGAACCCAAACAGGGCCTGTATGAACTCACAGCCAATAACTTCAAATCACACATCGCTAAAGGTAGTAGCCCACTATCAGTCTTTATATACATCCTTTAAGAAAAGATTATATATTAAGAATTTATCCTTGCAGTTGAATTACAAAGTGATATATCTTACAGTATTACGTTGGTGGTTAATGGGATAGTTCACCCCAAAAAAATGTAAACTGTTATAATTTCTTTCATAGCACAAATAAAGATATTTTTAATATTCCAATTAATCCATACATTGACAGACATAAAAATAACTCGTATGATTCAGGCTGTTTCGTAAGCTCAAATGTGTGTTCTTGATGTAAAAAACAACAATTAGGTTTGTTCTTGCACGTGACAGTGTTACGTGGATGAAAGATGTTAATGGGATGATTGCGCAACATTTAAGTGAGATACAACTGTTGCCATGAGTGCAAGTAGCAGAAACAACCAAGAAGCAGAACAATTTGTTAAATACGTTTTAATTGAAGAGGTGCAAATGACATTACAAAACACATTATAAATGTAAATGAAAGACAAATAATCAGAGAACCAAGAAAACAAGTGTCGCCAAATCAATGAAATAATCAAAACATAATTCCCATAACTATTAAACCCAAACCTCTAAAACTACTTACCAAAAGAAAACCCGAAATCTTCAGCGTATACGACGCCTTAAATTAACTACGCTGACTAAAACAGAAAAGATACAGTGGATGGCAAACACTCTTAATCTAACTAACAAAAACAATGCTATCTACCGTTGTTTTTGAAGATGGATTTATAAAGGCCAACAATCAGTAGAATACGTAATCAAGAAACAAACGAAAATCAAGTCTAAATGCTAAGTGGTTAGCTACTACCTACAACACACCGCGTTTGAATCAGATTATCCGCATATAACACAGGGATCAGTCACACGCACACACCTGCACTTAATACTAGTTTTGAATGATCTAGTGCATTCTCTCAGAACAGTGCAATAATACATCAGCAACAACAATAAACAAACCCAAAGGTGTGTTGATTTCGAAACCACCACATAAACAAACATTAACGTGATCATGGCTCAATTGACATTTTAATATTTAATGTTGAATGAGATCTGGCGCTGATCTCCTCACTCCTCGTCAGTGGGACCTTTTAACCTGCCGGACAGGGGATTGGTCGAACGTCGTGACGTCATGTATATGATGATGCACAGCCGTATTTTCCAATGATCATAACCTAAGAATAATTTGTGGAAACAAATAAAAGCAAAAACACAAAATACAAAAACACACGTGGAACGTAACAACACGCATGCATGTTTGAGCTTCATTTGGCCATATTTGATGTGGCTACGTATGTAATTTGATTAATGTTTATATGTGAATTTAAGTTAAATTTAAATCCATTAGAAAGCAATGTGTATCTCTTCACAAGACTAGGAATAAACTGCTTGATTCATATGTATTTGTTTTACCATGCTTTTATAACCTTTTTGAATATTTGAAGTTTTGGTAGCCTTGACTTTCCACTGAGGGGCAGAAACCTCTTAGGTTGCATTAAATATCTTAATGTGTGTTTCAAAGATGAACTAAAATTACGTTTTATGGGTTTGGAATGACATGAGGGTGAGATCATTATTATATAATTTTTGGTTGAAGTGTCATAATATAAAAATTATGTAGAAGGGATTTTTGCATTTCGGCTCTACTTCCCTGTCAATATTCTCTAGTCTAGACAACAAACATAATGATTGTGTATGTATGTATGTATATACAGTAGTCAGCATTTGAAGTGGATCTCAACCTTTCATCAAAGTTATACATGCATTTTGATCAAAACCCGTTCTTGTCTTAGGACAACTTTGATTCACTTTTTTTTTTTATCTACTTCAAATGTTGACTACTGTATGTATGTATGTATGTATAAAAAAATAGGTTATCCAGTAATCACAAACAACTGGTGAAAGCACTCTTTTTTAGCATTTAAAATATAGCCTGTGTTTTGATGATGCAAGTTAGATTAGATAAAATAAAATTGTATAAGAAATACTGATCAACTAATTAACTTAATATTTTTCAAACATTATGCATGGGCTTAGCAGGAAATAGCACATGGCTTTCCATATTATCAGGATTTCAATAGCCCTTCTGTTGTTCCCATAATTTTCTCTTTATGACAGTTACTTTGGCAGTAAAGGTGAATTGTGTTCTTGGCTTTGGTACAGTTTCAGCCCTTTTCTCACCCCTTTTATGCTACATGTTCCGTCCGTTAGCCAAATAACTGATTCCTGTTTTGAGGAGAGGCAGGAAATGATGCTGTAGCTTTGACAGAGCTGTTTATGTTTCCCACTTTCAGATGTTGGAAGCACATGTAAAAGATGTTGCATAAACCTAATGTGGTGCTCACCAAGTTTTTCCTTTACATCTTTATTTATTGTGCAGTCATTTGTGTAATGCTTAAATCAATATGCTTCAACATTCAGAACTGTACTGTGTATACGTTATGCATTTCAGTTGAAAAATAGCTCTGTAACATCATATGCGCTGGTGGCAATGACTGTTGAGTTGGGTGGGTATCATTGGAATTTTAGTGATTCTGAATCTGCTTATCGAGCCCAGTTTAGAATCCAATTAGGTAAAAAAATATCCATCATTAGTCTTTTTGCAAAACATTTTGTTGCTATCCTACTTGAGACATGGATCATTTTGAGTTTGTAACCCTGCCGTTGTCCTTTGCAGGTTCTCACTTTGTGAAGTTTTATGCACCATGGTGTGGGCACTGCAAAGCCATGGCTCCAACATGGGAACAGCTCGCCACCAGCTTTGAGCATTCAGACAGCGTCAAGATCGGCAAGGTGAGAGACCATCATGGTTTCTCTTCATTTTCTACATCGTAAATGTTCTAACTTTTTTTTTTTTTTTTGCTTGCTAAAGGTGGATTGCACACAGCATTATGAAGTGTGTTCAGAAAATCAGGTTCGTGGTTATCCCACGCTGCTCTTCTTCAGTGATGGAGAGAAGGTAAGGACCTCTAGCATAGCGTAATTTTTTAAGATGGATATTAAGGTTTATGAATATTACTGTTCAAAAGATTGGGGTTGATACATTTTTTTTAATGTTTTTTTAAATAATTCTATTATGCTTACCAAGGCTGCATTTATTTGTTCAAGAATACATGAAAACAGTCAAATGGTGAAATGATTTCAACTTAAAACAGTTTATTTAATTTACATTATTTTTAAGAGTAATTTAATACTGAGATGGCAAAGCTGAGTTTTCAACAGCCATTACTCCAGTCTTCAGCCACATTATCCTTTAGTAATCATTCTCAAAAAACATTTCTTATTATTAATGTTGAAAACTGGTGCTGCCTAATATTTTTGTGGAAACTGATTTTTTTTTTTTTCAGGATTCTTTGAATAGAAAGTTTAAAAGAACTGCATGTATTTAAAGGTGAAGTATGTAGTTTCTGCTAGTGGCACCTAGCGGAATTACAAAAATAAACCACTTGTGCGCATCGTGACCCCCCCCCAACTCAAACATCACAATCACAGCTCTTACGGGTGCTTGTAAAAGTATATCTCAACATGTAAAAGTACGCTACTTTCAATAAAAGGACCAAAATATTAGGAGTACTATTAGCTGTTTTGCCGTCTATCATAAGTAAGGAATTGAGCAGGCTAACACTGTCTTGAGAGACCACGAGCGTATGTTATGTGCTGGACATATTTTTTTTTATGGTTTTACCAATGGTTTGAGGCAGTCTACACATCACAGTAACATTAATAGGTATTTTTTTCTTTCTGAACTGGTGCATTATGATGTTGTATTGAAGCATCCATTGTAGCATGTAGTGTCGCAAAGCCCCGTTCGCCTTGATGTATTCATGACCTGTTTAATCTTTGAAGGAACTCAGCTTGGTCTCCTGTACCCGAAGCTGAATATCTCCCCAGGTAATACGTCAGTCATGGTCCCACAGCGGCTAAACATCTTGTGGCTCTGCTTGTTACTGTAGCCATTTCCCAAACTCGCTCTATAGGCCTAATGGTTCGAGAGTCAGACTGGTAACCCGAAGGTTGCGGGTTCGATTATAAAAACCTGCAGGAAATGACTGGGGTGCCCTTGAGCAAGGCACCTAATCCCCAAACACTCCCCTGGAGCCACAGCAAAATGGCTGTCCACTGCTCCGGTGTGTTTGTCCACGGCTTGCAGGATGTGTATGTTCACTACTCACTACTCCTAATGTGTGTGCACTAACTTGGATGGATTAAATGCAGAGGACAAATTCTGAGTATGGGTTACCATACTTGCTCTTCATATGTCACTTTCACTTTTTCACTTTCCCTTAGCCTATAGGTTGAACTGTAAAGAGATTGACAGATCTATGCAGAGCGCTCTTAATGTTTTGATTGTTGGCATTCTAATAATGAACAACAAAATGGGTTAAGGGAATGTATTTTAACAAAAATCTTACATCACTTTTAAAGTATTTTTTGTACGTTTTTACAAAAATTTAATGCATATAAAAAAAAAACCATGTAAATTTTTTTTACTGATCTCAAACAGTTTGTTTTTCAAATATTAATTTATCTTTCTACGATTTCTATGGTTTTCACCTGGTGACAATTAAACAATTATTTTTAAAAATCCCATGTGCTTGTGTTGGGGTCACCCAATCCATATTTAGAGACCAGAATGTCACATATAACTTAGCAATGCCTGCAAAACCATGATCAAATATGCAGTTACTGTTTACACCAAACAATAATGGTAAGCTGTGCACATGTATGTTTTCAGATCGATCAGTACAGAGGGAAGCGTGATCTGGACTCGTTTAAAGAGTTTGTGGATAATCAAGTGAAAGCTGCTGAATCTAAAGATGAACCTGTGATTGAGGAGGAGCAGGCTCACGAAATCCCACCCAGCGCTGAACCTGAAGAACAAGAGGTGGGTGTCTGTTTTAGTTTTCACACAATACAGGTTTTGTTTGCAAATGTCCTGCTTGGCACCATAGAGATTTCATTCGTTTGTGTGTGCGGGCAGATGTTTGAACAGCAAGCTGCAGACTTTGGCCCGTAGACACAAATCTGCATCTTGAAACCGAGGTAGTAATTATGGGCAGAGCAGCTATTTCCTCTTGCTGATGCAAATGTGCATGTGTGCGTGCGCTGGGGTTGGTGGGCTGGCCTGGAAGGGGTGGGCGGGGAACTTAAAAGAGCTGTTATTTTGTTTTGTTAATTGGCTTTCCTGTCTAAGCTTGTCTTTTATAAAGGGATTCCGGCTGGCTGGAATTGTTGGATGGCTAAAGAACGTCTCTCAAGAGCTGTATCATAGATCTGGATTTTTTTCAGATTGAGGATCATTTTTTAAAGATTGTAAAATGTTAGACTTGCTGATTGATGCCTTTGAGATGAGACCTTGCTTTTAAACAGTGTTCAGGACTGGTGTTGTAATTAAGGAAACTAGCCAGTTTCCCAGAGAGGTATTTAAACTTCAGCAGGATATGATAACCTGTGGAGATTCTCTAGGGTTTATGCTATGAGCTGTTCTGCCCCGTGACGCAAATTCTGTGCTATTATGTAATTAACGCATTAGTAAGGAATACAATATTAGTGTTAAATGCGTACAAAATATGCTGCCACTGAAACATTTTCATTTTGTTTCTCTCAGTCTAATGTTCTGGTCTTGACTGAGAGCAACTTTGATGAGACGGTTGCCAAAGGACTCTCCTTCATCAAGTTCTATGCCCCATGGTGAGTGTTAGTAGGGTCTCATTTGACATTTCGACTGGTCATTTATCAGTGGTCTGGTTTAGTGGCAGGTGGGGCTGGCTGATATGAAAAATACTTAATTCATAGTTCATTCATACTGTTGTTTGTGATATAAAACCTAAGCAGCATCGGTATTAATATTCTATTACAGTTTTTATTAAAATGTGAAAGATTTTGAAATGTTTTTTAATTTTTTTTATACAAAAACTCAAATAAAATAAATTGTGTTTAAGCTAAACATAAATTAGAAATGTTGCCTTGGCAACTAACTAAAATATGTTTTTCATCTAATAAGTATTTTAATTCGCAAAAAGGTTTTTACGCTCACTTGAGATGGTATTTGACTTTGATGAAAAAGAGTTAATGCGAATAATGGGAGATGTTAATCGGCTGTTTCCCCTGATGGTGTTGTATTTACTTTTGGTGTAGGTTACCAACACCACCGTCATCCGCTCAAACAACTTGATGGAAACGCACCTAATTTGCATTTGTTTTTGTTTTTGTTTGCGAATTTGCGAAAAGATTTGCTTCACGTTTGGATGGAATCCCAGCTGCTGAATCATTCATTCAGACCAATTTTGTTAGAACATTTATTCAATTAAATTGTATTGTTTAATTGTTTATTCAGAATCGTGATTCCTATTTTAAACAAAAAAGCGATTCTTAATTTATCCTGAATCGCGCAGCTCTAGAAGTGATTCAATTCCTTGTTTTTTTTTTATAAAGAAAAAGCTTATATATTTTTTTTCTGGCCTATGAAAATAGTTCTGAAAAAGGCCAAAGCAGTACCAAGTGGGTTGATGCTAACAGTAAAACATTTGGTTCTGTAATAGAAATAACAGCTTTTATGGAATGCCATTTGTCAAATTAGAGGACCAGAACTGTTCTATGTATGGATGAATGGGTACATTGTCATAAATGGATTCTTAGTAAGTGTGTTTCTTAGTCAAAATATCAATATAATATTTAGGGCTGTCATGATTCCTCGATAAAATTCAAGTACTCTATTTAAAAAAAAAACACTTTACCTATCGCAGTGGCGCATTCCACAGATGGCTTTGAGAATCCATGAACCGCATTATTAGACCGTTTTCTGAGGCTGCTCGATATATTAAAACCATTTAAAAACCATGCTATAGCATAGTGCTGTTGTGAATTCACAAAGACTGTGATTCAATTAAATCAATGTATGCCCTGCGGGTTTAATATATGCACTTTAATTATTTAATGCGTGTAGGTAACTCAAAGCGAATTCACAGCAAATGCTGCTCCACATGAACTGTTATTATTTCCATGCGTGAAGCATGTCTCAAACTCCATCTTTGCATATGCTGTGAATTTGGGTTGCTTATAACGTTCATCTGGAAACGCAATGTGCACCATTTCATCAGATTTGTAAGGTAAATCATTCATAAACCAATGCTAACACAGGAGAATACATCAATATCTTTCTAAATATGAGTTTGCATGTTTTGATGTCCACACATGCTTGCTCAAGAAATTCCAGTGGCTGTAGCATTTCTATCAAGTTGTCAAATATTAAAGTGAACATTTTAATGAAATGTTGTTTAACCAATTTTTTTTTTTTTACTTTTAATAACTTGTAATAATTTTAAGGTTTTCACAATAGCTGTTTGTTTCAAATGGAGGTTCCTCTGATTTATTAATTTGACTTTTTTAGAGATGGATCAAATGTTATCAAAAGACTAAACATTGAGATTAGTTTTAAGCTCTATTGCCAAGCCCTACGCACTGACAGACGTGTGTGTGTGTGTGTGTGTGTGTGTGTGTGTGTGTGTGTGTGTGTGTGTGTGTATATTTCCTCGCACGCACATATGAACACAGTGTGCTTCCCTCCCCTATCTGTTCCTTTGATCATCTTGACACTTCCTTAGTAACTGATCAAAAGATCCGCCTGTCCCTGATTGGCTTTTCCTCTGTCGTTCAGCGACTCACGTAATGTGTCTGTGTGTTTAAGGTGTGGTCACTGCAAGAACCTGGTCCCTACCTGGGAGGATCTATCTAAAAAGGAGTTTCCTGGTCTGACTGATGTGAAGATTGCTAAAGTGGACTGCACAGTGGAGAGGACAATCTGCAACAGATTCTCTGTGAGTGCCGCTCATATAGTCTGGAGCACAAATTCTGGCCTGCCGAGGGAGGGATTGTGGATGTTTGAGGGATGGGGTCGACATAACTTCATATTAGTGGCAGAAAGTCATTTTTTGAACGAGGACATTCTTTCGCCAGTTTCAAAGCTAGTGTGTTGTCTACCAGGAATGGAGATTTTAACAAATGATTCAGGTTTCAGCTCCATTCCATTTAGTGTTGATTTTGTCAGCCATTTTTATTTATTTATTTAGTCTTAGTCCTGTGTCAAATGTCCTTTTTAGTTTTATATTTGGTCAACCTTTCCTGTTTTTTTGTTTTTTTTGTTAGTTGACTAAAAGGCAGGGAATTTAAATCTAGTTTTAGTTAATGAAAAGTTATATTTTTAGCCACGGTGTGTAATGGTTAGTCTGATATCACAATTGCTTTCTTCATTTCATTAGAATTATTGCAGTTTCACCTATAATTTAGAAGAAAGTCAACTTGTTGGCAATGTCTGCCATGGTTTATTTTACTCATCTACTCATCTAGTTTATTATAATATCATATACATTAACACACTCTACATTATGTGGAGAGTAACTCAGTCTTCTCTTAAAATCTAAAACTGTAAAAATTCCTAATAGTAATTCTAAATTGTTAGTCTATTTCTACTAAAAGTTCCTGCAAACGTGAAGGAACACATGTTCAGAATATCTTAGTGGAGATAACTAAAATCCAGCTTACATGTTTGCAGAAAAAGCTCGATTATCTGAAAAAGCCGACAATGTACAAATATGGTTGCCAGATTGTGAAGATTAAGTAAATCCAGGGTTACATTTTCAAGGGCAGGGAATGTATCAATTTAAGAGAAAAGCTCTGATTGGAGGGTTTAAACTCTTGATATCTGGCAACGCTAAGCTTGAAGGCTCGTAGAGTCTCTAATATTTTGTTCCTTCTTTATGTTCCTTCAAATGCTGTCAGTTGTCTTTGCTCCATTTTTTTTTTTAAATGGATATCTAAATGTATGTAAATTTGATCATTGTTCTCTGTAGGTGCGTGGATACCCAACACTCCTGATGTTCCGGGCCGGGGAACAGGGGGAGGAGCATAATGGAGGGCGGGACTTAGAGAGCTTGCACAGTTTTGTCATGAAGCAAGCAAGAGATGAGCTGTAACTCCTCCCTCATTTTCCATCTCCCACGCTTCCTCTACAAAACAACACTATCTTCATTTATTATACTGTTAGAAGGACTGCTTTTTCTTCATTTCTGTCCCACACCTGCTGAAGTGAGGACAATCTCTTCCACATGGTAAAATGTGAATGTACATGATTTAATCTCGAGCAGTCGACGAGATTACTAGCAAATACAACCATACACGTTTGATTTTGCCCTTCCTCCTTGAAAGAATCAGTTGTGGGTATGAAAAAGACACCTCTTCACATCATTACATTGTTTAAGGTGCATAGTTTGTACATGTCAATTATATGAGGAAATTAATTCAGCTTAGTTCATTATATCAACTAAGACTAAAAATGACCTCAGGGAGACCATCTAAAGATTGTCTTTTCCCTTTTTCTCAATTCAGTGTAAAATACTATAAAAAGCACTTTCAGTTAGAATTTAAATGCGTTTCTGTTGTGATATTAGGTTTTGAATTGGTTTTACTGTTCAGAGTTTAAAATTAAATTAAATAAACCAGACTAAGGTAGTTTGTTAGCCAGGTTGGGAGATGAAAATCGTCCAAGACCAAGCTGGTTTGGATGGTTGGCCATAATCATCAAACCTGGCCAGTCTAACCAGCTTAATGGCCAGCAACCCACATTAGACTTGTTTAAGCAACAGGTGGACATTTGCTTAACTACTTTGAATGGTTAGTTTTGTCTTCTAAAGCTTCTTAGTGCTCTTAGAGGCATATGAGTGGGGCAGACACATTTTAAGACATACTGCCATTTATATTAAGCATTAATTGAAACCATGCAGAATAGTTCATATTTGTTGTATAGTGACAGTTTATGGAAAAACGGTTTATTTTGTATTACAGTACAGGTTGTGAACGGTAAAAGCAGTTATGGTACAGTAAAAAAAAAAAAAATCTTTAAAGTTGGTTCTGCAGATGTGACTCTTTTTGCTCATCCTTTTTGATTAGATTTGTCTTTTTTAGACTGTTTGAGTCTCATTCTTTTCTCATTTCTGTAATGCAGTCTTGATGGCTTTCACATGCAGTCAACCACTTCATTCAGGCACTAGCATTGCCTGGTATCATTGCTTGAAGAATGCTGATAGTACTTGTATGTGTTCTCTGATGCTCTCAAGTGGTTTCATTGATTTATACAAATGTAATTTACATTTTTCCTTTTAAATGTTCCCACACTGAGATGTTTATTTTTCTCTTTTACTGGATCTGAAACAGAAGGAAGGGAAAAGCAATCAGAGAAACCACATATATTCAGTCTTTATGGGAGGCACATGGTCAAGGCCGACCTCGGTGAAAAACGCAGTATTTTTGTCCTGTGTGAGAGAGGTACACACACTGCCTGGGGGTTTTTGTACAAAAAAGGCACATTGACAAATTTCATAATAAAATGTCTTTTTCCAAAAATAGCTGTTTTAATTTTTTCCTTTACTCCTGTTATATGATATCTGTGGTGTATGATTCATAAAAGGAGCAATAAATAAACTGTAAAATGTACAAGTATTTACACACAAACATCCAAATATGGTTAAGACATGTAAACAGCAGTTTATGGGAGGTATGTGATATAATTAGGATCATAAAAATGACAATATTTGGAAAATTGTTATTGATATTGCTACAATGACGAAAATACACACATGTAGCCTGTCCAGAAAGCGCTTTGTACCATTCAATGGCTCACAGTGAAAAAAAAGATGGATAGCTGCATAGTAAAAGTTTGACAATAAATATTGACATGAGATGGTGGAAAATCTACAGTCCATATGAGGATGTTGGCATAGAATATTGTTTTGTTGCTGAAAAACCTTAAATTATCCGTAGGTCCTTGTGTCTTGTGGGAGGTTTTGGATGTAAGCCATCCGAGGCGCAGGTGTTGCAGGAAAATTATAGATCTGTGGTGTTTGACGGCATCAAAAAAAGAAAGAGTTCCATCCTTGGAACAGCAACATAATGGTTCCGTTCTCTGAGTTCTGTTGAAGTGTGTAACCACTCGCTCTGACTCACTGATGCAAACCACAGGTAGTGCAGAGCAAATATTGAGAAACTTAAAATAATTCGATTTTTTTGAGGCCTAAAATAGAGTCCTGTGGTTTCAAGTGACTTCATCAAAAATAGACAAAAAAGTAGAAACTTTCCTGTTCTGATTTCTGTGCTTCAGGACCGTTTTAGATGTTAAAGGGGCCATATCATGAGGAACCAAAGTTTCTTTTGAAATAAAAGAGCTACTGTAACTTAAATTGTCTATTTATACTGGGGAGGAAGTTCCTGAAAGTTGCTAAAACAACTTGTTCTGGAACTATCAAACATCAGACAGATAAAGACTGTAGAACAAGATGTCTAAAGGCATAGCAGCAGCAGCAAAAAAAAAAAAAAAAAAACATCCTGTGTAATTCCAAGGGTCAGAGAAAGGGTTTAAAATAGTATTATAAAAACTATTTTGGCTCTTTTCGAATAACAGTATAAGTGGAACTCAGAAATTAAATTATGTATGACGTGACCAAGAGTTTGGTAAGTAAAACACAAATTTAAATACGTATTGCATTTTTGCTCATAATTTACATTTTCTTTGGGTTCATTTTCTGTTCTGTAGATTCAGATGTACATCCTCTTGGCAGTTTGTAGGATCTGAAATGTCGCATGAGAAATGGTCATGTGTGTGAAGATAAGGAGAAGCAGCAAACCTGGATCCACTGTCGAGACATTCTCTCACATTTGTTCATAACGCTTGTCATTCCGTTTTGTCAGTCCTTACACACATTTGTCAGTGTCTGCGATGCAGCGGTCGGGCAAGGAGGGTACGTGTCCCGTGTCAGTGGCAGCCACATGAGCGCACCACCATGTTCTTGTATTTTTTCAGAATGACGTTGGAGTTGTCGTCATAGTAGAGCACGGAGATCGCGTGCAGTTTGGTGGGAGCGCAACATGGCTTTGGGACGTTCTCTGGATTCATCAGATGGACCTGAAAAGTGGAGCAATATTTTTTTTTTTTTACTTACTCCTGTGAAATAAACTTTTAAATAGATGTGTTCTGTTAGGGCCGGTATTTATTTTATGAAGAAGAACTCACCAGTGTCTGTACTATAGCATGATTAGTAGCATTCATATGGGCGTTTAGGGGAAAAGAGCATTCTCCATCACAGTAGTTTGCTGCGTAGCCCTCAGGTGCAATAATCCAGTCCTGACAAGAGACATTTAAAATTAAAATGGCTGCCCACACTAAAATAATCTTAAACTAGAATCAACACACATTTATAATCATCAGTTATATTATATGCAAATGGCTACTGAAGCCTGCACCAGTCTGATATCTGTAATGATGAATATGCATGTCCTTCATCTTTACCTGCCAGCCCAGTTCCCTGAAGCTGACATACAGTTCATGCTTTTTGCAGGCGGTCTTCTGATCACTGCTGTTGTAATCTGCCATTCACAGAGAAGAGAGACATTAACACGTGCTAGGTTACAGTATAACATACTACAAATTTAGCTTTATGCTAATGGTGATTTTTTATTAAATGGATCCCTTTTGAAAAAGTGTGCTCAATTGTATTGAATGTGCAGTTGGAGTGTAGTATACCTCAGATCTTACATTTTTAAATGTATATTTTCAGTGTACTTAAAGAGAGTACACTTTCCTGTTTCTTAAAATTAAGTACAGAACTTTGTAATAGTCAAATTAAAAAAATAATTTGCTTACTAACACAAAAGTACACATCAAAATTCTGTCATCATTTACTCAGAGTTGAGTATAACTGAATTTTGAATCCAAATTGCTGAATGAGAGTCACTTTTAAACCTTCTTTCCATCTTAATTCCATACAGTGAAAATAAATGGTGACTGAGGCTTTATTTTTAGCCTTACATTTCCTTTCATGCTCCATGTAAGGAAGAACGTCATACAGATTTGGAACAGGAGGGCGTCTAAGGCATTTCTTGTCAATCACATGAAATATATTTGGTGCACTTCTAGCCAATACGGTGCCTTTAAAATTCCTCAATTTAAAATTAGTCTCAAAACCAGAATAAAGACAATATTTGAAGTGAGACTGCTAATCCTGTCAACATCACAAAACATTTGCTTTGCAACAATGTGTCCTCTACCACTTTACCAGTTGCTGTCAGCAACATTTACAGTTTATATCAATTATCTGTACGGCTCCACCCCGTGAACTAGCCACATGTCAGCAGCAGGTAGGTTTGGGTTTTCTGAAGGGGAAGGTCATCTCTGGCACTGACTCCTGCTCTGAATTCAAACTCTGACACAATCTTTCCACTGGTGTTCTCATACACTTTTTTTTTTTTTGGTAATTTTTGCTAAGTGCAGTGGAGTGAGAGAGGAGAGAGAAAACTATGATATCAGTTCAGTCCAGCTGCAATCCCTTCCTGTTTTTTTTTTTATTTTATTTTTTTTAGTTCCCGCCCCCAAAGAGCAAAACTTTGGCCATCCAGAGATCTTGCTAACCAAAACAGTGTCAAGACATGCCATGCAAGACAGGTAGTTAGAATAAGTACCACCACATTTGATCAAACTACCCCCCCACAATCCCATACACCACACTTTTGCCATGTCTGAGAGCATACTGGCTGTTATACTGTTTGTTTTCTTTTCAAACAGGCTGCTGAAGCCTCCCTAATGATACCATACTGTAATTCATTACTGTAATGACATTATGATGTAAGTAAATTTAATTTACTGCTCTCATAAGACAAAACATTATATGTTGATTCAACTTGTCAATGAAAACCCATTATACAGCTGAGAAAAACAACTAATACATACACCTGTCGAAGTAAATATTTAATGGTTTGATAATAATAATAATGTACATATGATCAACACAACAAATCTTTATTTCGCTTGCAGCACACAAAATGTGTTCCCCTAAGTTTGTACATTGGTTTCACATTTGCAGGAAACACTTTGTAGGACATTAGATGGAAACCGCCCTGGGGAGGTGTCTAAAACACACTAGCTAATGACTGGGGTACACCAGGGTTCGATGCTTGGGCCCCTTTTCTTGTCAATATACACAATATTTACAACTAAGCCAGCCTGGCAATTCCACACAACATCACAGTCCAGCTGGGCTCAACAACACTAACAACATCCAAGTCAGTCATGAACCTGGTGGTAATGTATAATGCAACCCAGGCTCATTGGAAAAATACGCCTGTGGCCACATTTCTGCAAAATGATGTTACATTGCCTATTGCATGTTTCGTTCCACTTTCAAAAGTGAACTGTCCAGTAAGTGTTCATTACAGTTTATTAGTTTACAAATTATGGAATATTGTAAAAGTGTTTCGAGGTCATAACATAGGAACCACACACAAAAAAGTCTTTATTATTTTTATAATCTGCCCTGTAATCATAATAAATTTTTGTATGAAAAAGAACAAAAGTTGTTGGTGTTTTACTTCCTCGAGTGTTTATTTCAGCTGGAAAGTGCAGTGCTTTGAATGTTTTCATACATGTTTGGAGTTCTGCAAAAATGTAGGAAGAGGCACATTTGAGCCAATGAGCCTATGTTGGTTTAATGATGAGCTTAAATAGGACCTATTATGAAATAGGTCTTTAAATTTACAAAGCACAAAGTCCACTACAAAGGGAGTTATATCTATCAGTAAGCACAGTTTCTGAACTCCCTGAAATGCCTCAATTGTAGTCTTGGGTTTCTTTCCAGGAGCTTACGTCCCAAAATTCCTCATTTAAATAATTCCCGCCCAGGGCATATGCTAAAAAGGGGCGAGGTCAGGTTGAGTTGAGTTAGTAGTTTGTTGAAACTCACAGTTATGATAAGGGGAGTGATATTTCCGAAAAACACGCAAAGCAGTTGATCAATCACAACACACTGTTCCAGCTGACTAATCAGAGCACATTGTGCTTTTTGGAAGGATTGGGATTTATAGAAACAGGAACTAAACAGAGCTTTACTGACAGACTGGGAAGAGAGATGCTACAACAATGTAAAATATGTGGAAAATTATGTGTTTTTGAACATTCAAGCATGAAAACCTAAACTAAATAAGGGCATAATATGGCCTCTTTAACTTCACCCTATAACATCGCTATGCCTAGACATGCAGATAAAGTGCCTATAGCCATGAAGATAGAAAAGGTGTTTCTTTCTAATGTTTGCTCAAAATTAAACTAGACATTCTACAAAAACACAAATAAATGAAAACAATTACAAACTGATTTTTCATTTTTATTTTTTGTCAAATGATACTTGATAATGTAGATGGACTTACAAATAAATTATTCAACTAAAGCACGGCTCTCAACATTAAGGGCGTTTTTCCACTGGGTTCATTTGCTGCGGTCCGAACCCGAGTGCGCTAGTTCCCGGCGCCCCCCGCAGCGTTGGTCTGGTTTCACACTCAATTAATTGTATCGAACCCAGGTGCGTTTGCAGTGATCTTACGTCATCGCAAACGCAATCAAACAATGATATCGACAGTGATACGCATGCGCGGGATACTATACTTCCTGAACAAGCGCGCACCCGAGTCCGTGTTGCTTGCACATTAACGCGAACCGCACCACGGTTCGGGAGCAACCGAGCTCAGACCACCTCCTCCAGGTAGTCTCGGGTTCGGTACTCTAGTGCGCACCCGGGTCCGATGACAGCGTTCACATTAGCGATTTTTCATGCGAACCGTGCCCCGGTCCGCACTAAACTGCCAGTGTGAAAGCGCCCTTAGATAGAACTGACCAAATTTGCACTGCATATTTCCTGTGTTTAAATATATTGTGATTATCTCTGAAATAACAAGTGTGCTTTTCTTAAGATAATAGCAAAAATCTTTCAAATTAAGAATGTTTTGGACAGTTCACATTATTCATCTAAAAAAAACTACCTTTATTAACAACATGATTGTCTCTGAGTAATGTAGAGAAGAAATTAAGGCTGTAACTGAAACCACATGGTGAGTGTGTAGACAAATCTCTGAGGTCATCCTAAGAAATCAACAATCATCCAGGGCTAAGGTGTTTCCCACTTTCTCCTTTAGGAGAAAGTTAGTTGAAAATCCACTGTTGATGCAACTGGTTGGCAAAAGCTTTTTGGTCTTAAAGCTGTGATTGTATTTAATAAAATACTGTCATTAAAATGTTAATTGGGTGCCCAACTGATACATTTTATTAACTATCTGAATCTACCAATGTCATGTCAATAAATGTAAAAAGTCAACCAGCTATTTATTATCATGTCAATTATTGTGCCTTTAGCCCCAACAGCAGGGGCGATTTTTATCCCAAATACCATACTTTTCCATATTCTTCAGTTCTGTAATGACAGATCTCAGGAGACTGGCATGGTAACAGAGATTGGCATGGTAATGGATATGGCAATGTTAAAGTATTTGGTCTTGGACAAAGTACCGAGACTTGCTACTGCCAATACATTCATAGACATTGCTGTGTGCTGCTGCTGCTTACAGTATGTAACATACATAAATTAACCCCCGTAGCAGATTTATACAGGTGGAGCTGGGGAAGGTGGAGGATTCTCATGGCAGCTCATTAAACAACCAATCAGCTGTGCTATGTAGATAATGACATGAATGCTCCCAAATGAGTTAGACCTATCAGCCTGCTCCATCTAGAGTTTCATGCCAGAACTAGGTAATTATTGAATTACCTTGATCAAACCTGAAAATCATTATCAAGACTTTTGTTTCAAAATATATTTGGTAATTTTATTGATTGTCAATTGCTACATAAATCTATAACATTTAAAAAAACAGTCAATTGCTACATAAATCTATAACATTTAAAAAAACAAAAATAAAAAAACAAAAACAAAAACATAAAATTAATAGAATCAACATTGCATTGCTGCCCCCAATTGAGTCATGAATCAGACAAATTTCCATGTGAATAGTAAAACGCAGATATTTAGGAAAGTACTGCGATAAGTGTCATCTAGTGGTTTAGAGGAGAATAAAATCAAATGCTGATTTGCCCAATCAAATGTCCATTGTATACCCTGTAGTATTGACAAATCATTGTTGTAGTTTGCTTTCATTTTCAGTTAAAAGAGAATATTAATATATTCAGTATTGACTAACTGAAATTGATTATTTTAAAATAATTTCTGTTTAAACTATAGGTACTGGGTTTACAGCTTGAGTTGCAGTGTGAAATCTCTGGCCTTCTTTAGCCCCCAAAGTAAGACCCCTTCTTTTATTTCTCTCACTCTGTCTGGCAGGACTAGGGTAAATATTTACTGAGATAAATCCGCCAGCAGGAGTGGCCCCCGAGCTCTCCCGAGTGGCCTTTTAGTCGGTCCCCCAGGGGTCCCCTTCCTCTCTGATCCCGAGCAGTGAACCTGTCTTACACAGATCCCCAACTGTGACATTTATAGTCAAGAATGTTCTACACCTAACCACAGGCCTGAGAATAAGGCCAAACTACAACCAAAGAACGGCAGATTTTGACACATTAGTTACACACAACTCATACATATGGGAAGTTGACATGTCCTGTGGTGTGACATGCTATTCTCCCTTTTATACTATTTTAAACAGCATTTTGCTATTGCTTAAGATGAATATTGGCCATTTTCTTCTTTTGATCCACTTATAAAGTATTTTTAAATGGGTACATTTCCTGAAGGGTTATATTTCCCCCCAAAAATCTAAAGGTATTTTAATATGCATAAAAAACAAAGGCATTTTTATGACCAATACTTATACCAGTAATGGTAATATGTCATTGTTTATATCTTGTCTGGGCTGTATTCATCATTGAGAATTATGGAAAGTATAACCAAACACAAAAGGGAAACTCTGGCTGTATAATGCTAATGATAGTATTTTTCATATTACAGTCATGAGAAATGGCAAGAAAACACAAGTCGTAATGGTCCTAAAACAGGCTTCATCTTCATGCAGAATATAATTTCTTAACCCTGGAACTGTTTTTGTTAGTCACCCAAATATGATGCATCTACATGTATTCAACATGAACATGAACCATGAACCAAAACAGGCACCACTAAAGGCACCCATAAGTTACAAGATAATTGGGCCGATTTTGGGCCCAATCCTTACGACAATTCTAAGTAAAGTCCATATTATCTTGATGGTTCTAAGATTATCTTATCAGATTTTCCTGTGGTGTGATGTGTGTTAAGAGTGATTGAATCTGGTCAGAAGAACGTCAGGACAGCACCGATCGCAAATGTTAAATGTTAAATATTTACGATCAGAAATGTTGTTGTGTGTGGGGAATGCAGAGGACAAACATGCACACACTGTAGATTGTCATGTGAAAGCGATTTTTCAGTCCAAACATATTATCACCATTTCTTCTTGCTCGTCGTCCGCCATGTTTGTTTACTCTAAAGGCACTTTTTTTATCGTCATGTTTGTTGTCTCTCACATTTTGAAAATCTGATAAGATTTAAAAAATCTTTTAGTGTGGACCAGCCTTAACACACTGAATTCAGACTATTCACACACTCCAGTTTTGTTTACCTCTACATTTCCTTTATTTACTGCCAGTATTTACTGTCAAGGGCTCTTTAGGAGTAAAGCAGATATTTAGTGTGGAGTTTCATTGAGTGTAAAGGCCAGATTTGTAGTACCCCATAAAGCGCTTCTCTTCCTGCCTGTAAAATTTAATGCCACACTGTTACTGCTGTGTATGGGTCCTGTGGGCCTCTGCTGGCCCTCGAATGAAGACCGCTGCCTGCTTATCATATGTAGGGATGACTATCACAAGGAATTTAATGATTCTGCTTCTGATTTGATTCTACTAAACAGTTCTGATTCTAGTGCCCCCACTATGTTTTTTCAGATTTCACCTTTCAAGTAGTGTGTAATCTATCTGTTTGTGAATGTAGAAGGTCTGCTAAGTGCAGATAAATGAAGATATTGTATATTGTCAACCTCACTTGTACGAATTCATAAAATTTTTGCTAAATCGTATATATTTTACGAGTTGCCCAATTTATATGAATTTGTACGAATGACTTACCCCTGACAACCGTCCATAAACCTACCAATCACTGGGGTTTAGACAAATTACGAATTAGCCACCTTTTACTCACTTCGTACAAATTGGTTGTGAGATAGCGTTGGTAATTCCAGTCTAAATTCCTGCATAGGTTTGTAACAAATTTGCATGATGCCAGCCTATGGTCTTCACTGGCTGCCCACAAACAACGTCTACTTAGACCTGTCCTAAAACACTGTCGTTGTAGCTGAGTTTGGGTTATGTTGTCGACATTAAAAGGCTGAGGACTCGGACTTGAATTGATATGGTAAAAACTGTTGTTACCGTTTGTTTGACTGTGTATCAAGTGCTGAGGAAGCTTCCTGAGCGTAAATTCAGATATGGTAATGGGGTTTTGTTTCCGCAAGCGGTAGACCAATCACAACAGACTGGGCCATCTGACCAATCAGAGCAGAGTAGGCTCTCAGACAGGATGGGTTAAGAGATAATCCTTTATTGAACCGTTTCAGACACTGAGAAAAGCGGTGAGGCTGCAATGCATATTATGAGAAAATTAAAGTGCTTTTTGACCTTAGATGCATGTAAACCTATTGTAAGATACTAAAAATAGAATAATTGGGGCACTTTAACAGATCAATACATTTTTCTTTTTTAGTATTTCTACTAAACAATAAATAAAATCATAATTAGACCTAACTACATACTGAATAAGATTTATTAATTAACAAATGAAGAAGATGATACATTAATTTCTTATTACTGTGATAGTCATGAGTGCAGCTCTGTTGCAGCTCATGAATCACTTTCAGAGTATTGGTGGCAGAACGCAGATGTTCAAGAACTGTTAATAGAAAAGTTATATTAGCTTTATGGCCTTTTTGGTTTGACATTTACAGCCAAAAGCTGTCAAAAGCACATGCCAAGATACACACGTGGATTCTTGACCAAAAGACAAAAACATGGGTGACTGCAATGAAATCTCACAGATGCCTCTCACGAAAAGCTTCTCTTTGGAGCAATTACACAATGACATTCCTGGTGGTGACGGCATTCTGGAGTAATGGACACGGCGTTCCGCATGGAATAACATCCATCCTGGAAAGAGCTGAGGCAGGGAGGCTGTCTCACCCCGCTCCCTTGATGACTTGAAAGAGAATGTGAGTGCTGTCTGCGTCCATGTGAAGTTTATCTCTCTTCCTGTCTTTCATCACTGTGGTTATTAAACCTCCATCCCCAGAGCTTGCCGATGTCTAATTACACCAACGGTAAACAAAAGGAGGGCTGAGGGAGGGGAGATGAAAAACCGCAGCTGGACAGTGCCGTGTTATTATAATTCTTTAAGCGATACTGTTAACGTGGTCAGGCATTTTAGCCCAGCACCTAATAACAGCACAGAGGTAATTACAGGTCTAGCGCTGGGGCGGCACATACTGAGCTGAGCTAGACGCTTGTTAACTTCCCTCGGGCCAAAGGCCGGCGAGCTCCCCCGCACACCTCTAGCCAAGCATTAGCGCTTAATGTGCTTTTTTGTTTTCACAAACAGTCAAAGCTTTAGAAACAGTGTCAAAGCTCTAATCGCACGTGAAGTGCTTTGCCTGAATTGGAGGCTCATAGAGACAGAAATCATTTTCAAAGGGTGAAACCTGTCAAGAAGATTGTTAGGGTCATTTTTCTGCCCGGAATCAAAAGAAAGAAAAGATAAATGAAGCCTGTTTTTAGGATCATTACAATTTGTTTGCATTGTGACATTATTTTCATGACAATCAAGCACATTACTATAGTGCAAAAATATGCTTGTCATTACTGTAATCTGAATATAATGACATGCCATTTTAATTATTACGTTTTTGCAGTACTGCTGTAAAAAAAAAAATATATATATATTTTTAATTAATCATTTTATATCAGTGTTATTTTAGTATTACTATTTTACTAAGGTTTTGAATTAGCTTTTACTTTTATATTTTCTGTTTTAATTTTATAGTTTTGTAATTTTATTATGTGCTTTTGTCATTTTTTATATTTCTATTCGGCTTTAATTTATTTTATTACAGTTTTAGTAATTTTAGTACTTCAGCTTATTTCATTTTAGTTCTGTTTTTATTTATTTCATTTTTTATCAATTTTTTTTTTTAATACTTTACTTTGACATTCTACTAAGTAAGTAAGTTTGCAACTACGTCAACTAACTCTTATTAGAGTATTAGTAGACTGTTAGGTTAGGTTCGGTTAGGTTAGGGTTAGTAGAATAAGTTGATGTACTTGACATGACAAAGTTACTTATAGTCAGTAGAATGTCTGTTGGGGGAGCATACAAAAGTGTTAGCAGATATTAAGCAGACAGTCTACTAATACTATCATGACTGGTAGTTGACATGTAGGCTAGGTGCAAAATTACTTTCAATGTCTAAAATGGACAATCAAAGTATTACCTTATATTTTATTTTATTTTATTTCAGTTTTATATTTTAATTAATGAAAACTATTTTTGACAGTTTTAGTTTTACTCAACAATAACAACACTGCATCATATTCCGGATATGATTGGATTCTGACAATCTTCAAACAGATTTCTATTCAGCACTGATTTATATTAAACAAAGAAATCAGTTGTAATGTCAACAGGGATGGTTCATTTATTACACAATCAAGTGACTGCATCAGTGCACACTTTTTTTTCCCCTCAAATACAACTATATTACATAATATTTATTAAATGTTTAGTTTTCAAATAATTTATCATAACTGTTATCGGAATTATCATCATCATCATAAGTTTTTATAATAAAAAAAGTTGTTATATTTTATATATTAAATAATATTTGTTGTTTTCTTTTATCTTGACTCTGAAACACATTTCCACCCCAAAAGTTATTTCCCAACATTGGATTTAGCAATTAGAGAGACTATAACTATAGTGCTCTTGTATCTCTCAATATGGGTCAAGATGCAGCACTCACAGGCAGTCTATGAATGCTTTGATAAGAGCAGAGCCGATCCTGACCTCCCTGGGGCCCTAAGCAAAATTCTGTTAAGGGACCCAACTACCTGACCCATGTAAGCCATGTAAACCATTTGCCATTGCCACATACACACCTGACACCCCAGTGCTCCCACTACAATCCTCCCTCCTTTAACAACTAATGAAAATGTAATTCCTAATATCAGAAATAGACATTGAAAAAGTACATTCTTAATATCAATAATTCACATTTTAAATAGTACAAATTTAATTATTGATATAAAAAATTCATCCTGTGAATGAATAAAAGCTAAAAATGGCTTGCCATAGCTGTGTTTTAAATGATAAAAGCAACACATGATACTTGATGGTTATTATTTACTGAGGGATGTGCATCCATATTGACCAGTGCGTCCAGCCAATCAACATTTGAAATGCAATATAGCCTATTAATCAATAGTCAATGACAATACATTGCTTTCCATCTTGCTTTACTGCAGAGTTGTAACTAAACTGACCTGGAGACTAGATAATCATTGTCTTGTTTTAAAAGTATGTGCGCCTATAATGAGGAGTGCCATCATGCCCATATTGTACTGGTTCCCACAGATGTTTTGCTGGAAAGTGCACGTTTCATTTCGCGAACACGCATATGAACCCATCTTAACGCGCGGCACGATTATCTTTTCCGAGCTGGAGTTTATAAACAAACGCTGTTGCCCTTTGTCGTTTATCAAACGTAATAAATAGTTGTATTTCACTCTCACTTTTTTTGTCAGGCACAAAGTCACAGAACACAGCCCTGGAAGTGGCCGGCATTAGCAGGCAAGACATGCTTCCCTCCCTCATGTCCCCCTGAGACGAGAGATTTCTGTATTGTGTGTCTGGAAAAAAAACTCAGATGACGCAAAAATCGTCATTTTGTGTCATAGGAGGCTTTTTTGGCCAGAGGCGAGAGACTACAGCCAGTAGTAGGAGCTAGTTCCGCATGTTTTCAACCCGCCCATGGGGGAATCTCACGAAAAAACGGCATCCTTTCAGTTTCAAGTCAACTAGTAGCCTATTTGTATCATTTCTTCCTATACTGCCCTCTGTAACCGGTAGGCGTGGCTTGGGAGTGGCCTCGTAGGGTAGCGAAGCAAGTGCATTCTGGGAGTTGTTGTCTTTCATCCACATGAGCCAAAAATACATTTGCTGGCTTTTCTAAGTCTAGAAGGCACCAACTTCTAAAATAATTTCACATTTCTACTACATAAATGACCCAATTTAAATACATATTCATCTTTCCAGCAGTGAAATATCCCTTTAACTTTACTGTTCTTTGCTGACATCAAAATTGGAGAGGAGAGAACACAAGTCTACCAGATAGCTGTTCCCGCAATTCACTCTCATGTTGTTGTCATATTTTTATATAGCATGTTAAATTCTCACTTTTTGAGGGTGAGCAAAAACGCACAGTTTTTTGTGTCTGCCCCTTTAAATGCAAATGAGCTGCTGCTCCGGGCAGAGCTTCAAGAGCATGTGTGAAATTTTCAAAAACTTTTAGCCTTTTATGTTCAAACCAGAGTCAGACAATGATGGAGAGACTCAAGAAGAAGTGACAACATGTAGAATGCAACAGGACATTTCTGAATGGTTAGTTGATGAATTTATATTGCTGATGTGGAGTTAACTCTCTTCTAGTCATTGATTAGCATATTCTGTCATGATAATCTATAAATCGCGTTCCCGGGGGCGGGGTTTATGTAAATTCTAGGGTTTGTAATGTCACTAACCCGGGAGGAATGTCGTGTAGTCTTCGCCAGCTGTTTGTTGTAGTCCTTAAAAAACGATTTCTTTAAAAGCAAATATCTTCTTTTGCTTTGAACTTTGAGTGTTGTAACTTTTCAGATGTTGTTTATGCTCAAACAGCAACATTACACACTAACTAAAGTTAGAAAAGTGAAATCATAATCAACCACCCCTTTAAACTTTGACTGAGTCGCTTTGACACGAGGGGGAGGAGGGGCCCTGAGTAATTTTCGGGGCCCTACACAACTTGCGTAGTGTGCGTATAGGGCTGATCGGCTCTGGATAAGAGTGATTTCATATTGGAACCATATGCCTTCTCAACACTGCCACGAGGGGACGGCTGTCACAACGGCCTCGAAACTTCCTGCTCCAAATATAAATATTTACACTCCAGACATCCCAAGTCGAGCCGAGGAGAGGGGTTGATGTTTTGGGTTACATAAAGTCCAATCCTTCAGGACAAATTAAGCAGATTTTCCTCATTAGACAAGACACATAGCTTGTGAGGTTTAGAAGCTTTGTGTTTAATCACTACTGTATAAATGGGTGAAACAGTGTGGTGTGTGACTTACATATGGCACTGGTGTAAATTTTTCAGGATGCATTGCATGCGTAATATGTATTTACGTCAATTAAATGTATTGTAGTCTTGAACATACACTGAATGTTTTGCCAAACACAAATAATTATGAAATAAAAGTAGATAGAAATCACTGTTCCCGACAAAAGAAATGAAAATATAAGCATGTTAAAGCACATAAAAAAAAAAACAGTTCCAATTCAAATGTATCCAGCTATGTGAATTAAACTCATAGACTTTGATAAGTGATGATAAATATACAGTTTTTAGCCCTAATGTCCTTTATGTTTGGAGGCCTCACATTCACAATTAGCTCTGGATTATGTGGGGTGTTAGCACTAGGCTTTCAGACCACCCCAAAACCAGGGCAATAATGAGAAGCAGAAACTGGATTAAGACCCTGCTGTCCTCTACTGTTCTTATTTAAACTAGAAAGGTACCCATTTAAAGTGTCCCTATTATGCTTTTTCAAATATTACCTTTCCTGTAGTGTGTAATATAGCTGTTTGTGAATGTAAAATGTCTGCAAAGTTGTCGTGCATAGTGCACGATAAAAAAAAGAAAAAGTTAATGTCTCTAAAAATGTATTCTGAACTGCTGACACGAGTCATCAGCAATTCCAATCTTAATTCCTGTTACATACCTACGTAACAATGTAAAAAATGTGCATAATGCCAGATTTTTGGCTGCCTGCGAACAACGTTTACTTTGACCCGCCCTCAAAAACTGTAGTTGCTTCTGAGGCATGGAAGAGTTTGGTTCGTGTCAAGAAGAACGTGTTTTTGGAGCTGCAAATCCACTTTGTATGCACTTCAAAAGGATAAAGACTTACACTGGCATTGATACAGAAAAAACGAAGCCAACATTCATATCACAGTCAGTCAAACGCTAAGGAAAACCTCCAGAGAAATTCAGATATGTTAATAGGAGTTTCGTTTCCGACATGCGCTGTAAGCGGCAGACCAATCACAACAGACTGGGGCATCTGACCAATTAGAGAAGAGTAGGCTGAGGGCAAGGAGGGGTTTAGAGAGACCAAAAGATCAGTTTTCCAACTCCTTGAGAAACGATGTGATGTGCAATGTATAGTATGAGAAAATTAAAGGGGTCATATAATGGTACATGCACTTTTACAAGCTGATTGTACTGAAATGTGTGTTGGCAGTGCCTGTACACAACCATCATAAAATGATAAAAATCCATCCAGTGTTTTAAAAAAAATCTTCTTATATGTTTCCTCCCATCTCAAATCAAGCTGTTCGATTTTGTCACGTCACAATATCGACGCCCCTCCCACGATGGTTGATTGACAGGAGCGTTTCAACACAGACCCGCCCTCGCGCCCTCGTGAGCGTGCTGTCAATCATAGCCCGCGCCGACCGGCGTGTTCAGTGTTGATAGCTGGAGCACTGAGTAGAATGGCGTCTAAGTTATTGTGGTGTTCTGTTCTTCGGTGCAATAACGAACACAGCAGTCATGTTGATGTTCCTAAATCCGTACAGCTGAAGACGCAGTGGCTGAGTTTGTTTTCGAAGGGAATATTACTCACGATCAACGTCAATGCTTTCATGTTTGCGCGAATCATTTCACACACCAGACTGCTTTACAAACGAGGGTCAGTAAAGCTGGTTATTTGCTAAGAAGCTGCTCCTGAAAAAAGGATCAGAAGAACTGAAGTGAGTGTAACGTTTTATTGACCTTTATATTAATCTTTATATTAATCTTTGCCAATCGCTTGCACGCTTCAAGATGAATGCTGCTATTTTTACACTCAGGGTACATTACAGCATGTTTTCTATGTATGACGTTCTCAATATAATTCATAATCCCATGGTTATAATGAACAATGCGTTATTGTTATTGTGTTACAAACAGTGTGCGCACAGAACAGAGGGGCTGGGTGAGAAAAGCTCATTATCATTTAAAGACACATGCACTTAAACGGCGTGCTGAAAACAGAGCTGTTTTTGACCAGGTAAAATTAGTGTTTTCTTACAATACTAATGAGAATTTTTAATTAAAGTATATTACAAACTTTTAATTTAGACCCTAAAGAATCATATTAGCTTGTGCAAAAATGACATTATATGACCCCTTTTAAAGTGTTTTTTGAAAAGTTGTTTTTTTTACCTCTTGTAGGAGACCTCCAAAACAATATTAGGAACCTTAAAAATAGCATAATTGGGGTACTTTAAGGTATTCAGCTAATTATCCTCAGTTGAATATGGGATGGGATTTTGAGTTTGATTCAGTATGGAATTATTTGGGAAAATGTTCAGTTATTAATGTCATTAGGCCTGTTAAAATGATTACATACTTATTGTAAGAATGCAAAATGTACATTTTGACTACAACATGCTCAGGGTTCACTTTGCATAATTCCAATAATAGTTTAGTTTAATAGTTTAGAACATCCCAACGCTGTCCACGCTGCTGTGAGTGCCGCTTAGATAAATATAGAAATATGTGCCGCAGCTGCGCACTTTCCTTTCAATGACAAAATAAGCACACAACAAAAAATGGCAGCGGTGAGAAAACAGTAGTTGAGAAACCATATGATCATAGCGATGTGGAAATGTTTGGCACTCCAGTTAAGTCACGTCATGTTTATTTATATAGCATTTTACACAATATATTGCTTTAAAGCAGCAGCTTTACAGTATAAAAAAAAACAAAAAAAACACAATGTCAGTGTATTTTTCAATTAGAATTACAATTATTTTTTTTCTAAAATAATGCAGCACTCCTGTGTGTTCATGTTTTTAATCGTGGACATCAGACCATGACAGACTGAACAGAGGAAATGAACCAAAGAAGATTTCCTCCTCAAAGAAGGCGGAGCCTCAGAGCCACACCTACCTATTGTGTGTTCACTAAGGACAAATAATTGTTTGAAGGTGTTTACCAGCCAGAGCAAACTTTTGTTCGATTTGGCAAGCTGTTTTGAACTACCAAAACAAACCCAAAGCAAACTTCCTTTTGGCCATGATTTTGTTCGAAATTATGTCACACCAGTTCATTCTTCGATTTCGCTTGAAGTATAGGCTATCGCTTGCATTCTTGAGGCCGACTGAGTTTCTTTTAAATGTTTGTGCCATTTAACCAAATGTGTTATATTAATCAGCTATAGACATGCCAGCAACAGTTTAGCTAACTTAGGTTAGTTAAAAAAAAAAAAAAAAAAAAAAAAAACTAACCATAAAAGAAGACAGTTTAGGTTAATGCACACTATTGTGCCCCTATTGATAATGCATTGTGTACTTGCATTGTGCTTTTAAATGCATTTTTGTGATGCAACAATGAATGAATTCAAGCTTGTTTAGCTAGAAGAGTTTGTGTTCACGTACAGTATAATTTATGCCTAAAAGTTTAGGTCCTATATAAAAAAAAATAAAAAATTCTACTTATCTCTTACAGGTTTACATTGATGAGGACCTGGCAAAGAACTTCAAATCAGGACAAATGATGTCAGGCCTACATATGTGCTGCTTCCTAAATGAATTCTCAAAAGGATCTTAAAGACATTTATTGAGTCCAGATTTTCATTTTGAAGGGGTATATCTGGACTCAATAAAACTTATCAGATTCAGACTATCCAGGTCAACATCTTCTGAAATATTATAACAGACTGGACGGCTGATTTCTGCCTTAAAGTGCGTATTAAACTTGTGTTGTTTAGAAACAAAAAATATAGGAAGCGGCTTATTTCACAATATGGGAAATACAAATGGCTAACCTGTATGAGCGGTTCCCTTTGTCGCCTCCTGTGGACTGTTGGAGCGATTGCGGTTCTGTTGACGACGTCTGCCCGTTGACCGGGCAGTGCGAATACGGACTTCGCTTACTTTGAAAAAGGCCACCATGAAAGGCTGCCTCTCCAGAGCGCCATCACGACCCACTAACCCTGCTTCCTTGGGACTGATGCTCCATCCTTTAAAAAAAAAGAAAGAAAAAGAAAGTACTATAGGTATCTTTTTTAGATGCAAAGATATCAATAAGTAGAGCATCTCTTTGATAAGTGCTGTTTGTTTGCGGTCACATCAGGACTCATAGTTCCAAAGATGGTTTCTTTTGAAAGACTTCTTTGTACTGGTTGACTCACAAATCAAACTGAATCAAACTGAACAGAACTGAACTTAAAGTTACCAAAGGAAATTAAAATGAATAGGTTGAACTAGCCAATGAGGACTATATAATACACAACCAAAAAATATCTGTTAACATTCCCAGTCACCTCACTGGCAATGGACTCCCTAGAAATAATCTATTTGGAACGCCATCCTTGCTCATGGTGGCTCATAGGCGCCTAGTTTATTGCCAATCACCTGACCTACACACACAAAGACACAAACACACACACACACACACACACACACACACACACACACACACACACACACACACACACACACACACACACACACACACACACACACACACACACACACACACACACACACACACACACACACACACACACACACATATATATTGGTTGAACTCATCTTAAACTTATCTTACCACTGCTGGTCTCCACACTGATCTGTAGACCCAGGTTATGTTGTGGACTCATCACCCAGAGATTGCTAGTTGCTGTAAAGTCAAACTCCAGCCAACCTTCTTCAGCCGCCCACAACCTGCGAGATTCCAGCAGAAACAGATCGGCATCCCTGCAAATGCAAAAGTTTGGAGATCATTAAATGTTATAAACACTATATACATGAATCAATGACCCTCTCTAATAGTGTTTTATATTCTTTCTTACAAATAATACTGTAAAAGTATATGGAATAAATGGTAATGATAATATGTAAGTAAATGGTAGAAAGAATAAGTATTAAATGTTAACTTTCAAAGCAAATGCAGCATTCTTTAGATATGTAATGAAATTACAACACATGTTCTAGTGTAATTTATAACTTTAATAATATTTCCAATTTAAATAAAATTAGGTTGTTATGTTAACCAAAAAAAAACAAAAAAAAAAAACATTTATGTTGCTTGATATAAAATAAACGTTAACTGAAATAAAATAAAATGAAATATTTATAAAAACTTCAGCTAGTTACCAAGGTAACATTTCTAATTTTAATTAAGTTCAACTTGATGTACTAAAATAACTAAAACTAAAACTGAAATTAAAATGTATAAAACTATATAGACCTTACAAAAGTAGTAAAACACACAACAAAATGACTAAACCTTTAACTAAACGAAAAATGAAAATGGAAACCATAAAAGTAAAAACATTAAAAATATGAATAAAAACTATAGTATCTCACTGTTCCAAACCTCATCCCATTTTTTACGATCAATTTAAGGCATGTATTCAATAGTAAACAATCTTAAAAAATAACAGTTTGTCCTATTTTGAGAACAGAGGTATAGTAGCCTTACAGGGAGGCCTGTCCCATTATAATAATTACACACTATGCATGGTAATAAGCATTGGCCGTGTCACTTCAAAGCTGTCGGTCACACAGGTGTTCTGGGAATGTCCCTGTAGCCCCTCTTTATTGCTCATTAATTAGAGCCGCACTCTAAGGAGCTCCATATGAGGTTCTTCCCTCTGGTGGTTCACACGTCACATTCGACATGAACACATCATGCTTATGCTGACTCATTCTGTTTAGTGCCACCAGTCACACAGGGTCCGAACGGGACCATAGGGGAGCTGCCGACTCTAAAACCCCCACTGTAAAGCCTCTTATAGACACATTAAATTAACTGGAATAATAAAGTCAGAAGTGTTAGGTTTTTTTTTTTTTTTGGTTTCATAAATCGCATTTATTGCCTCTGTCATTGGCTGCCGTTAAAATAGGCCTATAGTTTAATAGCTTCACGCTGCCATTGCATGCATATAGGACTGTCTTCACATATGGTTTGGGAGGGTTTACCAAGGAGGCCAGATGTACATGAAAACAACCAGGGATTAGAATATATACAAACAGAAAAGTAATAACTCTACAGTCATGGCAAGCTGGATTTTTCATGAGGTATTGATGGATCGTCATGAAAACAGAACCTGATTTCAAAATAAATACAACCGGCAGTGTTTTAAAATGCATCTCAGATTTCTCCAAAACAGTTATATCCCAATATAATGACATAGGAACGCATGCATTCACTGATAAAATGTATATTCACTATAAGTCGCTATGGATAAAAGCGCCAACCAAATGCATAAATGTAAATGTCTAAGCTCTAATACAATCTCCAAGTTTTTTTGTAATACAACAAATGTTTTTTTTCATTCATTACTGACATTGGCTGGAAGAAATTGTCTAGAAGACATTGCAAAGCATTTTAATCTGCCCCTTGTCTCTACAGAAATGCAGTAATGTGATTACTGTGAATCTCACAGTCAACTGAAATTACAAGTGAAAAGAGTAGTGTAAAGTGAACTAAACTTTTCTATAACACATTCACTATGGTACTGTGAACTCTTTATTTACAGCCAACACGACCTGATTTTTTTTTTTTTTTTTTTTAAACAGCATTTAGTTACATTGAATTGTAATTTTTTGTTATGTTTTACATGTCCATTTTGAAATGAGGGACAACAAATAGTTGAGGGTATGTTTACCCATCAATGATGTACTAAAAACGGAATTTTTTTTACTTAACGTTGTCAAAAATGTCCCCATTCACACGGATCCACGACTAAAAACATTGTATTATGCCAGACCAGTAGTTTCCAGTTGGCGATGTCACTTTGTAAAGAACACTGCAACCCTATAGACTGAACATGTAATGCGCATGACGTCACCGTTTTCACAAATTCGTGTTTTTGTAGTTTACGCGAAGACCATAATGGTATCGTTTTCAGAAACGTGCAATTTGAAACCTATTTTCAAAAGTTAGTTTTTTCAGGCCCCCAAAACGCCATTGTGATGTTAATGAACGGCCAAAACGCATAAAGTTTTCCGTTTTTATGTTGAAAATGGTGTTGTGTAAACGGCCCCTTAATCTACAGAATTAACCTCTTAATATTTATTTAAAGTTTTGAAAAAAATAAATAATACTGTTTGCATCATCTTTGGCTATTTAGTTAAATGATTTACTGAATTTCTGGATAAATTCCATAACATTGTGTTTTCAACTATACTCCATAGACTTTATTAGAAAAATAGGATTGGTTAGTAACTGACATTTTTAAGCCAGGCTCAGCGAAGGGTCAAATTACAACATATTAAAATAGCATATCAGGCTGATTTATGTAGGCTATGCAAAGTCTACCTATGATGACCTACTACATTTGCCAAAGTATACAGTGTAAAACAGAGAACATTATAAAGAATACAGTTTCCAACAATGCAGTAAGTAAAGCCTGAGAATTACTTTTTAATTTATTACCTGACTGCTAGAAGACACTTTTTGACACAAACAATGAAATAATTGTTTTTGTTTCCAATCTAGACCCAATTACTACATTAAACATGCCATGTACTGAAGTATACCGTTTCCTACAATTACAATAATTGTAGATAGACTACAATAGTATGCAAGCAATCCATTTCAGACATACCCAAATAATGGAAGAAGGGGGAGTGTTTGAAAATAGTCCTTTTTTCTAGTGGTGAAAAAACGAAACCCCTTTAACATATTAAATATGGTCTAGATAAACAACTAATGTGTGCATTGTTGGGAATCAATTGAAATATGCTCTTACAAGCCATTGTTTCTTTACATTTAAGACCTTGTGAAGCTTGTTGACTCGAGGTTAACTATACTTCTGTTTTAGGTCAAATCGTCTTGCCACATGGGCTAAATTCAGCCAGATATACATCCCCTCTGCACCACCTCCATAACCAAGTTATTTTTTGCACATTGGATTAAAGGCTTACACACTTCAGAAGTTTCTCTCAGCCATATTGTGCATCTGCTTAGCTCAGCTATACCGCATTTCCCCAACCAATGTGTTTTTTAAAGATCACAAACCATAAACACAGTAATTATGCTGTTAGAACTTGACAAGTTTGCAAATTAATCTGTTTGTAAGCAAATACATTTTGCAAGCCACACAGTATTTGGGATTTACAGGCAGAAAGTGGCATGTAGGGAAATACCACAAAGCACGCTATAATTTGCATCAAGGTAAACCTTGTTGTACAGTGATACAATGACTGGCGATACACAATCTCAAGATATGACTAAAAATAAAAGAATCCCACTGCAGGTTTGTGGAAAAACAGTGTGCCCATTGTTCAACTCAGGATGTACACCAAATGAACACTTCGTGATAAACATTAGAAAACTATTTGGGAGAGAAACATGTGGTTCATTTAGCCAGAGATTTTAGCCTTTGTTTCTTGTTTGGTGCCTTTTTTGGTTAAAAAAATAAATAAAATGGATGGGTAGTCTCATAGTCACACCTTATTGGTGTGTTTTGGACACTTTACCGGTCACGCCATCTGCCTTTCTCAAGGAGATATCCCTCCCACCACCCACAAAGTCAATGTTTGACGTGTGTTGGTGGGTTCTTTTTTAGACGCCAAACTAAAGCTATTTCAGTAGTGCGTTGTGGTCATGGCCGTAGTCTACATAAAGTACATGGTAGACAACCTCTGCTGTGTTCAGTGAGGGATGCCAGGGCTTGATTTAAAATACAGTCAATTACTCAGCTTGAAAACCGTGCAACAAATAAATATTTTCAAAATAGCAGTTTAATACTTACATTTGATCATATTTACATTTAGTTCTAAATCAAGGTTCCACAATACAATACGTATCACAACTATACTGGTGCACTATTTATTTAAAAGAGTCATTGCTGAGTTTTAATGACATTAGAAGAGCCAACTAAGTGAACTTAGTTTTCTATGTGTGCTTTTGAAAGAGATCATAATTACTATGAGGTCATGATTTTTTAAGTTCTTTGACTATACCCAACTGGATAGACTCAACAACAAATGAAGAATATGGAATTTCATAGAATAGCATTTTGAGATGTAACTTCTTTACCTGTCTGGGTGTTCCCCAACCACCTGAAACACACTAAGTAGGAATGTCTCATTGCGAAAGGCCCTGGTGACACACTCCTTGTAGATCCTGAATTCTGCAGCTGTGATGGCCTCTCCCTCTGGGATCTGGGACAGGTTGAATTTGAACTCTTTATGGTGTCGTCTCTGTGGAGACAGCTCCCTGTCATTTTCCACTGTTAAGACACATAGAAGAACAATGAGATATTTTAGTGTGCTTGACGAACTGCTATTGACATATAATTTGCATGTTTGCATACTCTGGGTCACACATTTACTATACAGGGGCAAGAATAAGTTTGTGGTCTCTGGATTTCTGCACTGATGACCCATAAAATGTGGTCTGATCTTCAAATTCTGAATTTTCTTCATTGACAAGGCAGACTGAATCTCTATGTTATGACTTCTCCAAAATTGGTGTCAATCAAGGAAATGAGATTGGAAGTGTGGAAGTGTCCACCTTTAAATAAAGGCACACACTTGACAAATATGTTCTTATCAAGAATAATTGATTAATGTTAGCCAATGCCTAGATCCCAAAAGCTTTCAAATGACTTTAAAAACACATTACAGAGATGCACAAAGCTGGAAAAGGCTACAAAAGCATTGCTAAAGACATGAGTATTTGTCAGTCCATAATAACTTTTTTACAACAGAAATGAACCATCACTTAACTTACTTAGTGGAAAATGGAAAATTCATAGTTGGACTATGACACTATTTTCTTCTAAATCTGCTGTACAGCCGAAACAACTTTGTTGCATTATTTTCCTGTTATCACTGTAAAGCTGCTTTGAAACAATCTGTATTGTAAAAAGCGCTGTATAAATAAAGGTGACTTGAATTGACTGGACTTGACCTGTTAAGATACCTTTTCTACAAATGTAGAAAATTCTGGATTGTTTTTACTCAGGGCGGACATCCTGTCAGTATCACTAATAACACAACAGGCAATCCTGAAAGAGGTCAGACAGAACCCAAAGATAACAGCAATAAACTCCAGAAAATTATTTAACCTCTGCAGAAGTCTATTCATGTGTTCACTATAGAAATCAGAAATGAACTGAACAACATGATATTTACGACATTGAGACATGTCTCACGTTTTCCCCAAATCACCTGGATGTTCCACAATGGTTCTGGGAAAATGTTATTTGGACAGTTGAGACAAAAGTTTAACTTTTTGGCAAAAATGCACAAAGTTTTGTTTAGAGGGAAAACAGCATTAAAAGTCTGACTAAAACGGTGACTACAAGTCTTGTAAATGTTTGGTGGAGGGTTCAATGGTATACTTACTTTCTCCACTGTGCAATGTGAATGTACAAAAGTACAATTGTTAATATTAGATTGTGTTTGTTTATAATTGTAAGATCAGACCACATATTATGAGTAATTAATACAGAAATTCAAAAACATAGTCTTGCTATTGTAGTGCATTGCATTTATTATAGCTCATTGTCTCTGAATAACTTGCTTTCGGAAAGCAACTTTCATTATTCACATCTCTTGCAGTGCATCCATTGCAGACAAACTCAAGTCGTGTTCTCTGTGTGTAAAGATTTGGTGGTAAATCTAGAAGGACCAATATTTCAATAAAACTGTCTTCACATCTTGAGTCGATGCCTAGCTACAGTGGAAAACAGCTAAACAGCAAATTTACAATGTGAAAAGAGACCTCCAGGGGCATGTGTGTGTAAACAAACTTGGATTTGGAACACAAAAATCAAGCCAAGATTCACTGTTTCAGAGAGAGCAAAAAATAGATTGTTTCTTTCCAATACAATGACATGATATAATAATATATATTCAATATAATATTCATGCACACTATCAGTGAAAGACCAACATGTAACCCTTAACATTAACTTTTTCACCAGGGTTTTTCTTTTCACATACCTAAACATTATAAAGATGTGGTAAGCTATGTATGCTCAATAATAGCCTATAATTGACTGACCTAATTCACCCATATGGTCTATACATACGCATTTATATTACAGCACCACTTCACAGAGCGTCCAGATGTGCAGGGCATGTGCTGTAATAATGATTCACTATTTCTGGTAGAATACTAATTCTTTATTTATTCAAGCTGTTCCCACAGCAAAGGACATCACAGAAATTCATTTATCCGCAGTTTTAAGTTTTTCTGCATGAGTTCACGATGCAGAAAAAGGAAAAAGGGGAAATTGCGACCAGAGTGTGTTTTCTCATCAGATGACAGCTTTGTCATTCTGCCGTGATACTCTTCCCCTCACGTCACAGACAACCCTTCCTCTTGTTCCTATGGATGACCCATGGGCTGTATTTCTTGCCATAAGTACAAGTCCAGCCGGATGCCCCGCTTGTGGGCCCAGGGTGAGGTGTCCTGCTCTGATTGTATTTCCATGCTTCCCTAGGTGAGGAACACACACTTCCATCTAAGCCCTCCCTCCTTGTGAAGAGGAAGAGAAAGTCATGGAGTTGACTAAATCGTGGAGCAGAGGAATGAATTAGAGATCACCAAGGGTTTTGGGGTAATGTGAAGACTACCCCTTTTTCTCTGTTTGGTGAATTACAGAAGCTGTTTAAAGTTCTCCAACATCACATGGGAGCAACTTCTCTGATCTGTCGTCTTCCAACAGGGAGTTATACTCTTCTGCTGTCCTTACACATGTGTTACAAATTAAAACTGAATCTCTTGAGAAAACCTCAAAGGGCTTAAGACAGATCCCTGAGGGATACCCTGTCCTTGTGCTACATACTCTGCTCTAATTGACTGACTAACCTTGGAAAACCCACCTGCAAAGTATGAAATAGAGTACTGGGAGAATCTTTTGACCTCTAGTGAGGGTCTACTACAAAAAATAAAAAATAAAAAAGAAGAAGAGAGAGAGCAGAGTAGAGAGAGAGAGTTTTCTTTAGTGCAGTTCCAGCTTCAGGTTCACATGGTGATTGCTTAACATCAGGCGTTTTCTCACTCACAATATGACTGAGTAATTCATACTGAAAGCAATTTCCAGAGATCCCATTTGTGATGTTTTTAACATCAGCACATCAAGGTTTGAATGGGGCCATTTCACATGCTGCTGAGACTTCTTCATTAACAACTTTCACAGGTGGATCCAACAACAGAAGCCAGTCTCTCCGCAGCAAAAACATCCGAGATGACAGATATATTATAGGTCAACTGCACATGCAGTATCGAGGGCCACTGATCTGGAAATTACCCTGTTACTTTTGCCTAAAAACGATAGGGTGGCTGAAGACTACCCATGAGATTTGGCAGAATATATATTCTGTCAATGGCATTCTTTTTATAAGTTTTCATTGCCTGTATTACAATTATGAAAGCGGATATTTGCAAAGGTCCCAAATGTTCAGGAGTTCTAAATGTGTCCTCTGCAAATGCCGTTGCCTTTTTAAAAGGATAATGGAAAAAATGAGGCTCACAAAATGATAGATTATACTTATATCAAGGACTTGGCATTGACAGTAAGAAACACAACCAAAACCACAGAGCCCATATGGTTTGATATAACTGATGTGGTTTTTCAGAAGACAGACCCAGTAAGGACCCACAACAATAACTGTGTGGCCACATACTAAACAAAAATGTGAAAGTGCAAAAGGTTGTTTGAGCAAGAAACATTTAAGAGCAACAAAGTGGAAAGTCTTGTGTGACTATCATTGTGTTGGCGTTTTTCATCATCTTCACAGATACTCTTCTCCCACACATTAACAGGAAAAGAGGACAAGGAGGTGATGAAAGATCCAGGGAGAGGGACATACACTGAGAAATGGTTTATACAAAATGCAAAGCAAAATTATATGAATGCTGTGTGAATTCTGTTAAGTTTAATGTGGGAAAAAAAAAGGAAATATAATCTCACAAAAAAAATATATAGGCATGCAATTTCAGGCATTGCCACCCCATAATGCCTTAAATGTTATTCCTAAATATTTTATAGTTCATAACTGTAATATTTCAATATATTATAATGTTGAAATGTAAATGACTACTTATGGAGCTCCACGCGATTTCAGATATTTAGCTTTCGCATTAATGTCTGGAATTTGACTAGGCCATTCCAAAACTTGTCAACAATTCTGAGGAAGACTTGCTTTGATTTTTATTCAATAATGCCAAAATGTCCAGGTCCTGATGCAGCAAAACATCCACAAACCATCACACTACCACCACACCACCATGACTGACTATTGCTACAAGGTTCTTCTCATGAAATGCAATGTCTGATTTCCACCAAACATAATGGTGGAACATAGAAGAAGTTTTACTTTTGATTAATTCATCCGTAGGGCATTGAGCCAGAGTTCTTGAGAATCAATGAGGTGCTTCTTAGTAAATGTGAGGCACGCTTAAGTTTTCTCGGTCAATATTGGTTTCCTCCTTGCTACTCTGCCATTGATCCTATTTTGACATTAGTCAAGGTGAGAGAGGCCCACAAATCTCTGAATGTTGCTCTGCAGTTCTTTGTCATCTTCTGGATAATATACCTTAATCTTGGAGCAATTCTGGTAGGATGGCCAGTTCATTGGAGCCATAAAGGCTTAGGAATTGCTTTGTAACCTTGTCCACCCTGATAAGCTTCAACAGATTTTTTTTTGAGAAAGGTCTTTATAAATCTCATTCCTTTGTGGCATAATGCGCCTGACTTTAAAATCGCTGAGCTGTCCAATTCAAACTGATTAAACGGGCAAAAGTCAGACACCTGAATATTAAATAACTGAAACCTCGAAAGACCAAAGGAATGAATGTATACTAATCTACAATAATATCTGACCAGATACAATGCAAAAAAAACTGCACAAACTTGCTCACACCATTGTATCCTAATAACAGACCACAATACACATTGTAAAATAGAAGGGCTTGAATTTGGAAACCCACACCAACACAAAACACTATCAGGGTAACACAGCATGCTAAAATAATACAATAACCCTTAACTAACCAGGGGTGCATTTTCCACAAGCATTGTTAGCCAACTAACAGGGAAGTAGTCCTCAGATGCTATGTTCGCTACTGCAACATCTCTGAGAAATTACACTGTGGAGAAAGCTGCTGACTGAGTGAACCACATTATAAGGGAGTAAAGTTACTCCAATTACATACTGCATGTTAACCTGATTTTAAAAAATGAACGGCTTTCTGTTGTTTGAGTAAATTACCTATAATAATCCAGCCAGATCTCATGAAATGCGTCTCTATAGCACGCATATTATTTATTGTGCAATATGCGAAAATGAACGTGCATATGATACACACTTTATGCCGTGTAATACTAACATACCCCACACCACTAATCCTACTCAAACGTACAATACACGCGTACCCCACACCACTAATCCTACCCAAGGGGTGTACAGTGCATATCATATGCACGTAAAAACTAATTTTCGCGTATAAGTTGCACGATAAACATAATGTGTGCTATAGAGACGCATTTCATGAGATCGGGTTGAAAAATCTTACATTCATTTCAGTCTCAAAATGAATAATAAGCTAAAGTTATTACTCCACCACCTGTGCAGTCCTATATATTGTTGAACCAACCTGAAACAGTCTTTTGTTGTTTTTAATTTTTTTATAAATGTATTTATATACTGTATTTTGTTCAAAGTACTGACATTTGTTACAGTGTAAAATGGTTAAGTTGGTAAAGGGGTCTGGGATAAAGCTCTGTGTCATTTTAATTAGGGCTGATTCTCCATTTCCACCTGTATAACATCTGTTTCTTTCCTTCTGTGCTATTGTCATTAGCCCACAAGGGACAACAAGGAGTGGGCTGTGACCTACAGAGAAGATATGGAAAAACTTCAAAACATGCAGAAGTGAGACAGAGAAACAGACACCTGAGGAGAGAGACAGACAGACAAAAAAAAAAAAAAAAAAAAAAAAAAAAAAACTGGCAATCACAGTGGCATATGGCATACGGCTATATAGACTAGGCAATGAGGCTTCAGTGTGGTCCGTGGTCACATGCGAGTCACACTTTAAATGTTTTCCATCTCATCCTCTGAAGTAGTCCGGTGGTCATTTGCATTTGATTTACTCACCACATCTTGACTTTTTCATCCCTGCCCACAACCACTAAGATAAACAGCAAAAAATCACATCCTCCAAGACCAAAGGGGGCGCTACTGATGTCAATCCTACACATCATATTGACCTATATTCCAGAATCGTTGCTCTATGAAGTATCCAGGAGATGCTATAGAAATTGTGTAAGTTTAAAGCTGGTTGAATGATTTGAATACATTTCTCAAACCGGTATCTCAGATGGCCAGATGTAACAATGTTACAAGCATTACAGGATAGTGACGGTATATTTGACATTTCCATGTTTTTAAATTATATAAAGTTAATAGTCTATACAACTTGAGTGAATGTGGAGAGGGAAAAATGGAAATGAGTTGTTATTGTTGTAAATGACCCATTAAAGTCTGTTTATGACTATAAACATGATCGCTTAAACTAATCATGCTGATCTTAACAAATGTGATGGTTTTCAATGTATACAATAAACTGTATAATGAACACTTTCAATGTATATAAACAACATCCACTTCATACATGCAGTACTTTGGTGCAAAACAAGTCACTACCAACACATTTCTGTTAAGGATTAAAGGCATAATTTATATCTAAAGCTTTTTAATTATTCTGTCCAATCCAAAATCAGTCACCACAAATTTGTGAGAAAAAAAAATGGTTGAGTGTACACAAAGCCTGCAATTATTTCCTGCCTATTTGCAGCACATGAAACATTCAGATGCAGATGATTTGAAAGCTGTCTCCTTCAGTTTAACCAATAAAATGTGCTGTGAAGCCAGGCATGTGAAGAATCCATCTGTGTTTATGTAATTATCTTCAGAATCCCCGTTCACATTCTCTTCCCCCACAATCTAATTGTTTCAACTTCTGTAATGAAAAGCTACCGTGACTTGCTTGTCATCTGTACGACTGTACTTGTTTTTGACACTCTTAAAAAAGTGCATGACACTTTATAACACTCAACCAAACCAACCAAAACTCTTTTAACCAAACTGCATATAACCCTGCATATAAAGCCTACTCCATAACAGAGTTAACACTGCATTGAGGTGTCACAGGAATACAGTACGAAATGCTGTACTGCAATTTGAGTTGTTTAGCAACAGAAAAACAATCACAAATTGGCTCATTGCTTGTCTCATGAATTAAATATTCATAAGATCTTCTGAAGGGAATTGAAATTAATTAAAACAATCTCAGTGATGTTAAATGTTCTTTTTTGTTTTTCTTTCGTTTTTCTGGGTTTGTCTTGTTTTGGGAAGCTCACCAAAGCGGATTTATGCGGTGTCATTTTCATAGATAGAGAGACAGACTTTTAAACATACAGCCTTTTGTACAGCTCTTTTACCGTTTAAAGATCATGTGTGAACAGAAGCTGTTGAGAACTACCAGTAAATGAGTTCTGCATGGCAACTTTAGGGGGAAGTTGTAACATTTCCAACATTAACTCATTGGAAAACCGTGCCTCCACCTACATTTTTGAAAATCTCCAAAAATTTACATATGCATACATTTCACTGCAGTTTCAAGCTAAAATGAACACTAGAGGCAGTAAAACACCAACAACTTTTATTCAAATTATGATTACAGGGGCAGATTATTGATTAATAAAGACTTTTAGCATTACCCTTTTAGCGCCACTCACCGGACATTTTATTTCCGAAATGCCGTTCAGCAAATAAAATGTTGCCAGAATTAAATTAATCTGTTTCAGGGAAAACTGAAAGGGCTGTTAGCACCATTTACTGGCAGTGTTGGGGAAGTTACTTGTAAAAAGTAGTGTTTGCTCGTTACTCGTTACTTTTTAAAAAAAGTAATCCGTTACTTTACTTAGTTACCCCGTTTGGAAAGTAACTTTTTACGTTACTCGTTACTTTTACGTTACTTTTATGTTGCTTGACTTTGGGCAGAACCCAATATCTGTTCCTAAATATGTAGACATAAAGTTATACAATGGAGGACATAGGCTAACAGGTAATTATTTTGTGCTCTTTATTATAAAAATTTGTATCAATTTCAAAAGAAAAAAGGTCCTTCTCATTGGCGCTGCTGTGTGCGGCAACTTTTATTCTCAGCCGGCTCTGCATCATGGGGTAGAGTGCGACACTCCGCGATGAGCCGTGTGCTCGCGCCACTTCTCTCCGCTCCGCTTCCCCTATCCACCGAACTTTAAATTTCGGCAACAGCCAATAAAGCTTCCCTGCGCTCTAACACCGGTGCGAATCGCGTCTTTATAACATAGGACAAAATGATATAGAAGACATAAGCTTAGTTTTCAGACATACGACTCACTCTATCAAGGGAGTAGGAGAAAAAAAAGAGATTTTGAGAGAAAAAAAAATGTTTTTGTTTAAAAGTACACATATTCAAGCTTTCTATATATTTCTCAGGTCTGTGAGACAAGTAGCTTATGAGTTTCGGTTCATTTACAGTATGGAGAGGAGCTCCAGTTCACGCGCTGGTGCCGTCATGATTATTTTGCATGCCATATTTACTTATTTATTAAAATCAGGCAATCAATTGGTTGGTAAAACATTGATTAAAATTAAGATACAATTAATACAAAACGATATTCGTTTTAAAGAAAGTCTTTCTACAAAAACAAACTTAATAAAGTGGTCTAAATCATGTCTGCCCACTCCATTTATCTCCCGATATATTGCACAAAATTATGATCTTACTCACGCTTTTCACTTTTCATATAATCAACATAGATTCAATTATTTATTTATTTATTTTATTTAAACATAAATATGAAACTAAATAGTTTTCTTTAATTTACTTCTTATTTAATTCAGCCAACTGGTTGATAAAACATTGATTAAAATTAAGATACAATTAATACAAAACGAAATTCACTTTAAATACAGGTTTTCTACAAAAACAAACTTAATAAAGTGGTCAAAATCATGTCTCCACACTCCATTTGTCTCCCGATATATTGCACAATTTTTTTATTTAATTTAATTTAAACATAAATATGAAACTAAATCGTTTTCTTCAGTTCTCAACAGTTCTCTTCTCTCAAGCGCGCAGCTGAGGCAGTGTCGCTGTCAAATATATCCATGGGAAAAGTAACGTTGCGCCGAATTGAAAAAGGAACTACGTTTCGTTACCAAATTTTTAGTAGTAACGCGTTACACTACTTTTTACCCAAAAAAGTAGTTACGTTACTGTAACGCGTTACTTTGTAACGCGTTACACACAACACTGTTTACTGGACATGCCACTTTGAAAATTCTGAAAAATTTGGATCCTGGATTGAACAATTTATTAGCATGTATAAAGTCAGGACACGCCGACATATTTGGCCTAATTAAAGTTCTGACAGTGACAACGCAGTTCCCTATCAGTCAGTCACGTCCAACGTTACGTCAGAATGACTGACAAATTGGAATCTCGCCTGAGAGCCCAATCACCTTTGAGTGTACACAAAACAAGCCAATGGACATTGGCGAGTGAGATTTGCAGGGCGGACCACACCACACGAAGCAGGTAAGGAAGTGTGCTGAACTCATTCAAGCTTTCACTTCGGAGCCAAGCGTTTCTCACGATTCTGCTCTGCAATCATCGTTCGAGTATGTAGAATGAATCAGGAAGAATCTCCTCAGAGAGTGTTGGTGTGACGGCACGTCAGCGGTGATCGCTTTCCCTGCTTTAATTGCAGTTCTCCTAAAATAGTATTTCACACACTGCAGTGCAGACTGCCCGAAGTGGGTCTTGCACGCTGTGCAGCGACCGTCCCTTTGTGCTTCAGCACTTAGAAAGCTTATCCCTAAAAGAGCAAGTGGATGGCGAGCATCTATTTAAAGACACCACTCTGTCCATGCTTTTCTGGATGCGGTCGTTTCCTGTCCTCATCTGACTGCCTCGATCGCGGTCTCACATGCCTGGGCATAAGCATCTTAAGACAGCGTTCGTGGGTGGTTCATGTTCTCACAGGAAGACGACGATGCCCGTCTCAGCCGGGGCTAAATCCACCAAGCGGTCGAGACAGGTGACCTGGAGATGGACAGAGCTGTTCTTCTCCCAGAGGGCTGGGCGGAGAATTTTGTCATTCTGTCATTTGTCAAATTTCCTTCTGCCGCTGGCCTCACAGTCAGTGGTACCCAAAATTTCAGAGAGCAGTTTCCTCAATCTCTCGGTCCCCAAAGGGCGTGGATTGCAGTGTGCGACGCTCTGCCTTGCCACTCTCATCCCCCTGCCAAATCGTGGAGCCAGGTAAGTGTTACACTGCACACTCTGTCCCCATTCCGGGATGCTGTGCCTTCTGGGTCAGGCCCCTGTGCTCCACCACACTGCCCCACTAAGGGTACATCAGTAGTCCCTCTGACCAAGCTTGTATGGCATCTGGAAGCCTGGCTAGCGCTTCCCAGCCCGTCTCACTGGCTCATTCGGACTATCAGACTCGACTATACGATTCAGTTCACCTTGCGTCCCCCTAGGTTCATTGACCTGTTGGATGCATACTTTCATGTCTCGATTCTCCCTCGACACAGACTGTTCCTACGCTTTGCGTTCGAGGGACGGGCATATCAGTACAAGGTCCTACCCTTTGGTCTGTCCCTATCACCTCACATCTTCATTCACATCTTCATCTTCACACTTGGTTCCTTGCCACTGTCACCTTTGGCTTGCTTAGTTGGGGACACTAAAATTGTAACAATATTATTGATCTGACTTTAGTAACGCACATTTTCAGTCAACGAAGTGTGCCTGGAATTTGGGCCGACCAACTCTCACCTTAATCCTGAGACCCCAGCCTGGATATGTGCCCAAGGTTCCCACCAGCCTCTTCAGGGAGCAGGCGAGATCCTAATTCGTCAGTCATTCTGACGTAACCTCTCAATTCCCTCCTTCAAAGAATGGGGGTTACATTACTAACCTTGATGTTACTCGGCACTGCTTACAGATATATCAGTCACTCAGAAAGTTAAAAATAATAGTGCAATTTAGTTAATAATTTAGATGCAACTAAAGTGTTTCTCCTCATTTGAGTGGTATCTTAACAATAAAAGATTGAAAGTCCCTTCTTGTGTGAACAGCAGAGGTGCACATTTACCAGAAAAGGCAATCCAGCAATTTTACAGCAATTTACTGGGTTTAATTAGCCTGGCAAGCCAGACGTACATCAAGATGTTTAGTCTGGCAACTCACCATAGACACGGTCAATCTGATGGGTGGGATAAACGGCTGTCTTTCAAATTCCCTCTGCACACAATAGGACAGTGCTTCAACCAACCAGAGCGTTTTCCCAACAGCGGAGCTAACGTTAGTTGATAGATTCAACTTTTAAATCTGGCCGACAAAACTACGAACACATCTTCCTTTTTGTAAGAATGACTTAAGTGCCGTTCTTTGTTCTTTTCTCAAAGAAAAACTTAACTCCAAGTCCTCCAGAGTTGCGGCCAAAGCCGATTCGAAAGACCGCTGTTCTCCATCCACAGCAGCCGTCATTCTTTGTATTCAAGTAGCAGGGAACCGTCACAACTCTGTCGTCATATGTTAAGCCCGCCCCCGCCTACTTTATACACGACGTGATTGGCCTGACCAATTTAGGTTTTTGCAGCAAAAAGGTCTATTGAGAGTTGCTAGACTGACCCTGGCTGCAAAATAATTTTGCTGCCGCTAGGGTGCGTCTAGATTTCTAGGCTAGGGTTTAATGTGTGAAGGTGGCTAATTAAACAATTAAAACTACTTGTTCAATGTCTTGTCCAAATGTTAACCCTGGGTTTACAGTGTTAATTTTCAAATGTTAAATTTCTCCCCATAGTAAAATGCATTGTTGGAAAAATTAACTAGCTAGTCACAACTGAAACTATGGTTTTGAGAGACACAAAGCGTTGAACTACTATGCTAATGACGGCATTTGCAACCATAGTTAGCAAATTATGCCTTAGAGAAACGTACCCCGAGATTATTTACTAACGCAGGGACTAATGCTTGGTTAATAAAATTCCAATAGTGTGTAGTTTTGAAATACAGTAACTGCATGTAGGTAAATTACGCCCTCCCAATAGTGTTGCTGGTCATGGGGTTTTATTCAGGCAGCTGGGAGATGGCAGGGGTTTGACACAGCATTCCCTGGGCATTTCCTACAACTCTGATCTAGGTCTCTGACCCACACAAAGCATCAAAGGCGCCACTACAGGAGTCAGAGCTCTGAGCAAAGGTCAGCAAGAGGTGCAGTAGTTATGGCAAACCACAGATGAGAAGGTCTTAAAGATCTTTAGGAAAATGATCACACTCACTCGCACATTGTAGTTTGTATACATTGAATTACATTGTATACAGTACAATGTTAAAAACGTACAATATTTTATGTTAAACGTAATAATGTTCATTAAGAAAAACCGGTAACACTTTAGTTTAGGGTCCAATTCTCACGATTAACTAGTTGCTTAGGATTTTGTCTATTTATTAGTACTTATAAAGCACATTTAATGCCTTATTCTGCATGACCATATTCTACATCCCTTAATCTTACCCAATACATCAATTTAACAACTACCTTACTAACTATTAATAAGCAGTAATTAGGAGTTTATTGAGGCAAAAGTCATAATTAATAGTTAGTTAAAAGTTGGAATTGGACCCTAATCTAAAGTAAGACCAAAAAACGTCATGATGAATTACAGCAACGTGTATTTCGGTCTTACTTTAGATATGAAGAACATAAAGGAATGTAAAATTATATTGCATGTATTGCAAATTGGCCTCCACTAACTGATCATAGTTAATTAAGATCATAAAACGTCTCTCAGGAATACTTGGTTGGTCAATGACTGCTGTCCCAAACAAGTCATTTCCTGTATAACTGCACTAGTTTCATGTCTCTCGAATCACTTCACACGCTCTTTATTCTCACATAATAAAATAATTTACACTCAAATCAATGTTTCATTTAATTTATTTGGCAAGTTGCCTTATAATATTTTCTCTGCTTCACGTCAGGGACTGTCAGGTTTATTTTGCATTAAATCACCCTGACAGTTTTATTTTGTGGTAGCAACCTTTAGGAAAATATATTTTTATAGTGTGCTGGACCAAATCTTCATCTGACTGCTCTGAAGTTTCATGCAGGAAGAAATGAAATCTGTCAGCATTGCTCTGTAGTTGCAGGGTATTTAGAGAACAGCAGTAATTTGTGATAATTATGACTGTTAAAAGATGTCTGAAGACATTGTAGGACATCAGACAAGCGGATCGTCTCCACAGTGAATGGCAGCAGTCAGATGGCCATACCTGCATGTCAGTAGGAGAATTATACAGAATAGAGAGGAATTGTGTGTGTGTGTGTGTGTGTGTGTGTGTGTGTGTGTGTGTGTGTGTGTGTGTGTGTGTGTGTGTGTGTGTTTACTTGTACAACTATCTTTGTGAGGACCAGTTTGAGTTTTAAACCATTGGAGTGAGGACAAAGAGAGTAAAGTGAGGACATTTTGGCCGGTCCTCACTTTCTGAGACCCCTTTAAAGGCCTGTTTGAGGGTCAAGACTTGGTTTTAGGGATAAGGTTATAATTAGGTTAAGGGTAGGTTTAGGGTAAGGGTTCGGGTTAGGCACTTAGTTGTGATGGGGAAGGTTAGGGTAAGTGGCTAGAGATTGCATTGTGTCAATGACTGTCCTCATAAAGATAGATGAACAATAATGCGTGTGTGTGTGTGTGTGTGTGTGTGTGTGTGTGTGTGTGTGTGTGTGTGTGTGTGTGTGTGTGTGTGTGTGTGTGTGTGTGTGTGTGTGTGTGTGTGTGTGTGTGTGTGTGTGTGTGTGTGTTCGTTCAACAGTTCAGGCACAGTCAGGTTAACTTGCTTTAAGGAGAATTGTTTACTTTATGTTCTGCAATATGTGGCGTAGGGAATACCCTAGGCAACAGGCTAACAGACATTACAAGAGTCAGCTGTTCTGTCTTTAACAGGCGAAAAACAAATCCATTTTCACTTGAGTGCCGACACAAGCCAACGACCTGTCAACAAATATTATAATGTCTTTTTTGTATAAGGAGGAAATTCCATAAAATGGAGGAAATGGTCTGGAAAATAAACAGTCCCATTCTTTCCTTCTTTTCGGCATATAGAAACATTAATAAAGGCATAATCCATGAGAACAGCTGAAAAAACATTTTGGATAGACTAATGGTACTCTGTGCGTTACTAGAGCGCAGGCCTCAACACTCTCACAGTCTAAGAATGACACAACAAAGATGCTTTGACTTATTTTCTTGGAGATAAATAATGTTATCAAAACATAAACACAAATTTGTCCATTTTATTTTAGTTTTAGATATCCAGTTGCAGAAAATGGGGAAATAAATGCAATAAAAGTAATCATAATTTGTTTTAAAAGATGTAACTATAATATTTGACGGATTTATTAAATATCAAAATATTTTTTTTTAACTGCAGCACTGGTTTTATCATCTGGCAGGTAAAAAATAAATAAGTCTAATTAGTTAGCAAGTTAGCAATCTTAACAATCAACATGATCTGACATTTCATTTATTTACTGAGAGCAGGTGTGGTCAATATGACTAAAATTTTATATGACGATATGAGTAATTAAAACTATTCTTTGATAAAATTACGGTTGTTAGAATACCAACATTTTAGATAGCAGTGACATTTCACAATTCTTGAAACCAATTTCAAGTATTTCCAACTTCTTTAAACTTCTATGTGAAGAATGAAAAAGAACTTTGCAGAGAGTATATTGAGGCACTGAATCACGTTCAGTCTCTTCCATGTTACGTGTGCACGAGCACGAGCACGAGCACGAGCACGAGCACGAGCACGAGCAATAAGTTGCTGGCAGCAGTTCATTGAACAGCCATGGGTGTCACTCATAACAAGGGTTTCTGAATTCGACATATAGCCCGTTTGACTCTTTCCACGCCAGCGTTTTCTTTTTTTTTTTGCCAGCCGCCGCCAGCGTTTTTTCAAAAACAAAAATTGCATGGCCCCCAGAATATTTTCTTGTATGAATATCTGAACATGCAATATATCAAAAGAAAGAACAGACCCTCTGCTATAAAACAAAAACAACAAAAAAACCATTTTATTCTAGCTTTATGCATTCTTTTTATATCAACACCTGAATGTAAGTTTCATAAAAAGCAACATTTTGAGCAAAAGAAAATCCCTTTTTTGTCAAAGCCTACATCCAGATCAGATTCAAAACGATGATCAAAACAAAGATGGAGTAGATCGAGTCCATCCTCTAATGCTTGCACAGTCCTATACCTCGTCCTGGATCGACATTTCATTCAGTAAAATTAGGTCGTTTTTATTTATATGCTGTTTAATGTTGGTGATAGCGATATTTTACATTGGCATATGATTACATGATATCGCTTGTTTCTGCATCTTCTTCGCATGTGTTTTGATCAGGAGGAAGATGTGTAATAGCACCCCCTACCATATAACAGTAAAAACACGGAAAGCGTTGTCTCACAAATTCTGGAAATTTCCATCAATGGCTGGGAAAGAGTGAATATAAAGCACATCCTGCAGATGCAAGATTAGACTGCATTTTATGATAGTCAATTTAACTTACAAAGATTGGTATAATAAAAAAAATCAACCAATTTAATATTTTGTACCGGTTTTTAATTTAATATAATTATACCGCCCACCCTGCAACCTATAGTAACCCCAGAACAGAAGGGCCATTTCTAGTCATTTTGGCACCCTAGGTGGCGATTTTCTTTTCAGTTAGGGGGGGCAGTTATGGCATAAATGCCTAATTTGGTACATATTTGGTACAGATGAGATATGGTGCATATTGAGGTATTGTGTGCGGTGTCTTCTGCAACTGTGGCTACCTGTGTGTCTGTGTCTGTGTGAGCATGCCAAGCAGGGAGACCTGTTAGAGCCATCTGTGTGTGCTGCAGCAGGTGTGTGTGAGCTCAGGGCTGGCCAGAGACACAGATTTAGAGGAGGAAGTCTGTGTCAGACAGTAGAGATGGATCTCCCCTAAGGGATCTGATAAATAAGGAAAAAATATCTTTGAAAAAGGAAACGCAGCTGTTTCCAAAGGAGAAGTCAAAATATTGGTGGCTTGCATTCCAGAGCAGAAAGTACAACAGTCAAAGTCTCTCTTTCTTTCTCTCTCTCTCTCTCTCTCTCTCTTTGTCACTGTGTGTATCCTCTGACATCCACCTCCATAGATTTCTTCCTCCTGGAAACTCTGACATATTCCAAGTCTAACCCGATAATTGATCTCATTATAAATTAACTCTTTCACACATCACACTAAGTTTAAAATATGCTGAGCCCCTCAGCATGAGTTTTTTTTTCATAGACAGTAAAAGAAATGGACACAGCGACCCCATAGACTTCAACAGAGAAAAGTGAAGTCAATTAGAAACACTCACTTCCTGATGGCTGACTGTACTGCGCAGACTCAAACTGAGCTTGACGACATAGATGTGACGTGAGCAACCTGACTGTCTTCTAGTAGCTGTGCCAAGAGAAATCTGAATCATTCCCTTCCGAAACTTGCAGAGACGGAGAACGTGAGTAGTAGCTGTCCATGAGCTAGGAGCAGGAGCAACTTTTGCTAAGTATTCTGACTAATAATTTTGTAATTTTTCCTCCACGTCCCCCCGATTGCCCGCGAGCTTCTCCTCCTGTCATAACTTAATAACTTCTTTCTTCAGTCGAAAATAAATTAAGGTTTTTGAGGAAAACATTCCAGGATTGTTCTCCATATACTGGACTTCAACAGTTATCAACGGGTTGAAGGTCCAAACTGCAGTTTCAACGCAGCTTCAAAGGGTTCTACACGATCCCAGCCGAGGAATAAGGGCCTTATCTAAACTAATCCTTTAACATGCTTTTCATGTTTCTTTTTTTGCATGTTTTGACAGTGTAACCTTTTTAGATGACTGATTCAGCACACCACGAGACACTTCATTGTGCTACTGACCATTAAATGAACACACATTCATTGCTGCCTGAAGAAAGCAGTGGAACCATAAATCTAGAGCGCTCACGCATTTCCTATTCACTTGAGGAGGGCACTGGGTGACATTCCGCCATGGGTGGAGAGTGTGTGTTTATATTGTCAGTGAGGGATCGGTTTCTTCCAGAATTGGCCTACTGATTGGTCAGAAGGCCCAGTCTGTTATGATTGGTCTACCGCTTACAGCGCGTGTCAGAGAAATTTCAGCTCCAGAGACTTCCTCAGTGCTTGATACACAGTGATACGAACAGTAATGATGCCGTCGGTTATTGTATGTAAAAGTTCTTTACATATTAGTTATTTAATAGTCAGAACCATTTTCAGCATATTAGACATACAAGTGAATGTGTACATATTTTAAATTACCAAAGTGTTATTTGTAAATAGTTAAAATGGATTTGTTTATAATACATTTTAGAAATGACTATTGTTCTTTATTTTTCTTCATTCGCTTAAATCATTTTAAATGCTTCATTTAAATAATAAATAATAATATTTAATTAATAAAAAGTTACATTTAATTAAATAAAAAATACATTACATTTATGTGAATAATATAATAATTATATAATTAATTAAATGATGCTGAATATCAATATTTGCTATAGTTATACATAAATTATGTTTTCTAGTTTTATATGATGTACTGTGAAATAGGAACAGAAATACTCAGAAATAGGAACAGAACAACCATAATATCACGAGAACTGAGAAAAAACTGAAACAAGGCTTAAATACAAATAGCAAACCAATCAACGAAATGAACAACAGGTGTAACGATGAATAACCAACTGATAGGTAACCAACTGAAAACACAGGAAACAGAACTAAACATGTGCAAAACCAACCTAAACAGACACGAAACCCAGATAGCCCCTAAAGGGAAGTGTGCTATTGCTTTTCTAAGCGATTTTGAACATTTATGAGCAACCACACAAACACCACTCGCATTTTCTTCAGTAAATCTAAAAATGTAATGTTCATTAACATTGAAAACAAAAGAAAAAGAAAATGATAAGTCCATTCAGTATGTCACAGTGTTAATTGGTTCTATATTGTCTAATTTTTATAACATTTTTCTTTTTTTACCAACTGACACCCACAGGTACAAAACATCCGTCAACATCTGTCTTAGTTTCAGTTTAGTTTTCATTTGCTTAAATTAAATATCACATCTACCCAGACTAATATAATTATATTACTTAACATCATATTATGGTAACAAATGTTGCATACCTGTAGGTCTGAACCCAGTGGTGACGGCTCAGCTGTGACCTCATCTGGGGGTCAAAGGTTAACCCAGGAGGATTGGCAGGGAGGTCACACTCAGCTGTCCACACATCTCTAACTTTGTGCATAAGATTTTCGCTGTCAAGCACAGACTTGGTTCAAACCTCGGCTTTAAAAGTGTTTGACGTCAGGCGATCGGCACGCTATAGTGAAAAATACCACACATTTGGTTAGGAGGAATAAGCAAGGGGTGACCCCTTATTTCTTCTGTGGTTATCTCGGATGTTGGCGTGACACTTTCAAATGGCTACATGGATGTGATCCATCTGACAAGTGATTTATCACGTAATCAGATGTTGGTTCTGTGGTATCTTCTCACATCACTATCCATCGGTTTAACAAACGCCCTGTTATCTGACAGATTCACAGCCAGAGGCAACGGCACGGCAAGTTTTATTGTTCTGAGATCCTTATTCATTCCTCATTCAATATGATCCCTGATAACATGAGATGTTTCAGTCAAAGACAGCAGCTACCTGCAGAGAACGGCACATTCCTCAGGACTGATCGCAGGAACCGGTGGCCGTGAAGGCATGTCTGACGGCTATGGCGTGAGACGCAGAGATAGCATCGGGACTTCACAGCTAAGACTGAAGCAAAGAGGACGTTCCCTGAAAGAAGCTTATCTCCTGACCTCACGATCATCAACTTCAGCGTGTCTGTTTAACCGAGATTAAAACTCACATTCTTTGTCAGATAATCACGGTCCAAAAATGTTTAGTTCAGAGAACGAGGGGATCTGGCCCCAGGCTAAGAGAGAAGAAAAGCAAAAGCCATTTTGTTCATTAATATAAATATATATATATATATATATATATATATATATATATATATATATATATATATATATAAATGCAACAAAACTACAAAACCAGTGTTTTTAATGTAAGAAAGGTCCATGTGGACAAAGTCTCTGAAAAATGCTTACTTTTTATTGTATTGTATAACTACATGCTTCTTGGCATGCATACATAAACTGCTAAAAGTCAATCTGAAATCAACAGACACTGTTTACTTTATCAATACACATTCCCTTGTTTATATATATATTTTTTAATATTCCGTTTTTCTCAAAAATACATCACATTACAGCGATAATGTTGATTTATCAAATAAAAAAGGAAGCTGTACGGTGTGGGCAATTTTTTATACTCACTGCAAAAAATAAATAAATAAATAAAATAAATGACTGTATTTTTAAGTTGCTTTCCAGTACAAACATCTAAAAATTATTAAATCATGAAACATTTACTTGAGATGCAAGATATTAAGGGCCGGTTCACAGAGAACGAATTTTTGCTATTAAGTGCGGTCAGTAGAGCAAAAAAAAAAAAAAAAAAAAAGGTCTGGAGATGAGTATTTATTTTAAGTTGAACTTATTTTAGCTTGAGCACCATGTTTTTAGAATGTCATGTTATGCACGGGACGCTGCAAAAGATGCAAGACATAAGCACAACGGTTCAAAATGTCCGTCTAGTGTGTGTTTACTGTACACTGAAAAACAATGGAAAATAGTATAGTGGAATGGAAAAATGAGTTCTGTGTGAATGGTTCCTAAGTCTTGTTTTCTAGAAAATGTTGAAAATTAAGTGAGTTTATATTTAAAACAAGGAAAAATATCTGTCAATCTGTAAAAAATATCTTCTAATCAATCTTGATTTAAGAATGCTTTGATATTTTACAGGAAAAGCAAGACAAAAATACTGAGCAAGAAAATCATTTTTGAAGTTTTTATTATTAATTGGCGTTTTCTTTTTTTTGTAGCATGATAGCATCACACACAATCTGCACAAGTTATACACAAAATCCCACCTCTTGTATGTTTGTTTATTAAAGCTGCAGTACGGAAGATTTGGCCCTTTTAAAAATAATGTTAAAAAATAATGATATGCCTTCTGAGGCATAAGTTACTCTGCAAGTTACTCAAGGAGGAACAATGATGGTATCATTTTATCAGAGTCACTAACAACAACAGGTACATGTCTGTTCATTTGATTCATTGAAAATGATTTAAACTAAAGAACATTAAAAAAGTTAGAAAACACTGACATTATATTTAATGATTGCTTACGTGTCGAGAAAAAAAAGGCCATCTTTGGGTACATTTTAAACCCTTTGTCTAGGAGCTGTCGCTATCTCTGAAAAGCAGTCTGATATTGATACGAGTTGTATTACGGAGTTTGTCCTTTTTTCTTTTTTTTAACAATCCATTATGTTAATAATGTTGCCCTATAGTCAGAGGTGCACACAACTGGTGTGCATAAATGGGGGGGGAAAAATAAACGATGCGCAGCAGAAAATGTGGACGGAAGTGCTTTATAGTACCAAAATGTTTGGGGACAGGGATACGTTTAGTTCCTGGAGTAGGATTAATTTGTGACGAATTTGGCCTCTTCTTCCGTATTTAGAATCATTTGAATGTGTAAATTGGCAAGACAAAACACGTCCAAATGATAGCCTTTCACGCTATGATAGTTAAACTTAGCATTTAATCCGAAAATCACATGCGTGCCGAACCATGGGGCTATGGATCACGGTTCAACTGCGATCCGTTGCACCCCTAATAATAAATGAACACACTTATCATCATGATACTATCTTACCAGAGATGGAGAAAAATCCTACTCCAGGAACTAAACGTGTCCCTGTTTCTCTGAGAGAGAGGCGCGTTTTAGACAGCGCTCAAACAACAAATTGATTCCTCTTTCGCGTTTGCTTGCGCTTGAACGGACACATACACACAAATACACGTCTCTGCAAGTATTCTCTCGGTTATGTCATAAGTGAACAGTTGGGAAAGAAACCGGATGTGTATCAGTATATTTGGTCCGTGCATTCGGTCTTAAAGTGACAGCAGCCTAATATTCCTGCTGTTGTCATTAATGTTAATAAAATAAGATAAAACATCATCATCATCTACCATGTTTGAGAGAAAAGTAGAAAGTGAGGAGAGCAGTCAGAAGGAAAGTGATGATAGAGCTGATGATGATGAGCTTGTAGGATAAGTGTGAGTACCGTGTTGCATTGTGGTCTATGGATCTGGCTGAAGTCTACATGTTAAGTAGACTCGCTCCCTCTGTCAAAATCGAGGGGTCGAGGGTCTGCTCAAATAAACTTCCCTCGCCCACTTTACGAAGCTGAATGCACTTCAAAATGGCGGTAGGGATTCCCCCGAGGGCAAGTGCTTAGGAAAGTTCACGAGTGTATGTCTAAAAGGTGCCAGAGTTTTGAACTTTCTACCCCTGCATCCTATTCTTCTACAATCCACAATGGCAGCACAGCTGAAAGGTTTGTTTTTAGCTGCGCCCTCTATTGTTCAGGTGTGAATTTGCCTTTCCTTCAGCCTGAGGCATATTCATTTCAAGTAACGTAATGCAAAAAGTAACTATAGTGACGCAATAAGTTAATTTTTTTAGGGAGTAACACAATATTGTAATGCAATACTTTTAAAAGTAACTTTCTCCAATACTGCCCTCAAAATCCAACCTGACAACTCAAATTATTATAAAGTCATTATCATAAACTTACAATCTGGGTAATTCAAGGAGACACAAATTGTTTTTACGAAATTGCTTAATTGATGTTTGTTCATTTTTAACATTTTTTTTTAAAAATCTTCCATACTGCAGCTTTAAAGTCAACAATATAACGCTGAAACTCTGCTCACAACCCATTTTACTTCTGTAAAGATATATGGCAGTGAATCACAATATTCAAAAAGAAAAACTATTGAGAGGGATTTGATCTATGGGGAATTGATTGGATGATGGTGGTCTCTATATGACAGAGAAATATTAGAAGGCTAAGAATGTTTTTCAATGGCAAAACAAGTTATCATATTTTGATGGGTAGAATAACATTCACCAATGAATTGTGCACATAAAGACCAGGTACATGCACTGAGAAAGTAAATAGGTCATTGTCAATTTCACGATGACTAATTTGATAATGTTCTTAGCTACCATATTTGAGTCACTTTGGATGAAAGTTTTAGATAAATTACTACATGTAAATTTGCTAATGAAAGTGCAGTTCCATTTAACTCATTTTGCCACACTAAATCCATCCCACAGAGTAGCCAATTTTCCTTCGAAGTCAGTGCAAACAAGTGTGCTGATTTGTGTCTGGCCAGTAGTCTCATTTGCTGTGTGTTTTCAACAGTTCTTATCAGTCTGCTGAGTCACCCATGAGAAAATCCCTTTCCTTCTTTACGGAGCTAAAGCATAACTCAAATTCCTTCCTTAATTTCCATGTTAACGCCCGCATGCAGACTAGAAGTGATACAGCCCTCCTGTGTCCGTGAGCCACAGGCGGTCTTTCAGAAGGTCATCTATGTAGTGCATAACCTGCCAAGATCAAACAATTAATTGATTGATTCCGGCAAACTAATTATGTGATAAAATGTGGGTTTAGAAACATTGTGGTGCAAAACAAACAGCTCAGCCCAGATTTGGAGCTCAGCACACTGAAAGACGTTATTGAGAGCGGAAGAGTGAAATGAAAGTGCATTGTGAAATACAGGATTCATAAAGTTATAAGAAGCCAGGATTGTCTAGACCTTGTTAAGCTCCCAAGAAACCCCCTAAAACTCTATGTGTGGGTCACTTTTATTACTTTACGGGCCTAAAGAGAAGCTCTCCTATGCTCTCCTGGGTGGCTGTTGACTTTGCTAAGTGGGGAAATGACAGCTTGTCTCTATAGTTAAGATGTGTGCCATGGAAAAGAATGAGTTTGAAATGTGTATGTGTTTGTATGAAAGAGTTATAGGAGGAAATGTGAGTGAACACAAAAGATCCAGGTGGAAAAAAAGCAATGATGGACCAAAGGAGAGAAAACAGAAATGCTTTTTTCCCCCATGGATTTTCCCTGGATTACTGGAAGATCCCTCTTATCCAAAAAAAAAAAAAAAAAAAAAAAAGACAAACACACAATATTACCAGTGCAAACAAGAGATGGGAGTTTCCTCAAAATTCTCTGTGCCAAGAAAAGCTTAGGGTATCCTCTACCCTTCTGTAAACACAGCAAGACTGGTCTGGAAAAATTGGGATTGACATCAAGAGCATTGGATGCTCCTGAATCTGTCACAACGATCACTCAAACGCAATACTGTCAAACTCAAAGTTTGACTTCAGTGAACATCTGCTCTCAAATTGCATACTTGCATTTATTATAATAAATCAAGTTTTAAAGTTTTGTCTGAGATTTAAGTGCTGCATTGGAGGGATACTGTAGCTCATATAGTGAATAACAATTTAATTTTCGGGCTGTTCCTTACACAAAGTAATTGTAAAGCATCAGAAAACCACCATAAAGGAATTTAGCGCATGAGTCTTATGGACTACGTTTATGATGCTTATATATATATATATATATATATATATATATATATATATATATATATATATTTAGAAAAGGTCATAGTATGCTTTCAGTGTATATAAAAAAGAGTGTAAACATCCTGCCTAACATTGAGCTCCACAGAAAACAGTAATTTGGGTTTAGAATAATGTGAGTGAATGAAGGTGAGTAAATTGTTACAGAACTGACATGTTTGGGTCAGAATGACAGTAATATTTTTTGGGTTGAATATTTAGGCTATGTACTAATGGTATACAACATACAGTTTCTCTTTGAGGCAGAAATCTTGACTACTCATAAAGCCACACCATAAAAAGGAAATTTGCACTACTGTTTTTAGAGTCATAAGATGACTCACATAGCATGCATTGACTATCCAAATGTTTTTGACAAGCCTGGCTATTTCTGGATGAGTTGCAATACTGGTCAGTTTCTGTATTCCAATATAAACCAATGCTTCCTTTTTCAGCTATATTTGGAGACTAGTCATAGGTGTTCTAGACAGATGACTGCCGTAATTGACCAGAGAAGAAATAACACTTGAGTCATAGGCAAGTCATCCAAAACAAATAATATGACTTACATTGCAAGAGTCCAGAACAAAACCATATTAAAATACTAATGCAAAATATCCAATAACTGACCGCATCACTGACACACTGCAAATATGAAAAGCCACTTCAAGCCCGTCTCGGGTAACACACTGTGGTTAGATGATGTGGTATTCTGCTTATTTCAGAAAATGTGGCCAACATGTCAGTCAATGACATGTGTCCATCAAGTGTTCAACTGAGAAGACAGCTACCAGATCAAGAAAAAAAGAAAAGAAAAAAAAAACACATTTATTGTCTTATAAAACAGACAGAAATGCTCTGGAATGAACCCAACCAACAACTAGAATGGCGCAACTCACACAAAAGCATCTCTGGCAACTGACCCAACAATTGGCCCATAGCTGCAGTGAGTAGAGCCAGAAGAGTTTTTTTTATTGTTATAATTAACTTAATTGGGCAACTCCTGGCCCCTGTAGAGGGAAGTTCACATAAACAAGTGAATCTTGGATGCGAATACTCCCTCCATTAATGAGGTCTGTGTTTACTGAAGCAAACCACACAGAATCCCTGAGCATAAACAGACTTGTGGTCTGACACTGTGCTCAGGGTCACTATGAGCTTGATAGATGTCAGTTAAAAAGTGTTGAAGGGCGATATCCCTCAAAAACCTTAAAAAAATAAAAAAATAAACTACTGAGGCTGCACCATGATTCATCTGGTACAGATGGACATATGATGATACTCCAAGGTACTTCACTTACCGTGGTATATGGGCAAAATATCAAAGTGCTTGACAATACAATGTGCACTTTAATTAATGTTCTGTGTAGTTATAATAGATAAACAAATTCAACTGCCTTAATCCTGTAAGCTACAGTAAACAATGCCACAGAAAACCCTGAACAAAATCAAAATTTTCACTCCAGGCGGCATAATAAAATAAACTAGATAAAAAAATGTTTGTCAATACTTTGAAATTGACTTGAGAAAGCCTGACTAGAAAATGTGAAGGTTTTCAGTTTGAAGTAGTTTGAAGTTTAAAGTAGTTTTAAATCTTAGGCAATACAGTCTATCAGAAAACAGACAGACATTTAACTACGCTAATAGGGGGAATTCTATCAGTTTTGGATACGATTCATTAAAAGGTTTCTTTTATAAAATGTATTTTCCAGCAAAATATTTGCAAATGCAGTGGCCACAAAAAGTGCATACTTCACACTTAAAAAATGTGTAAATGTCACAGGTTACAACCTATCAAATACAACAGCAGAAGAACATTCAAGCAAAATGTTTCACAAAAATAAGTTTGTCCGCCTTTAAATATTTAAAAAAGTAGATATCCTGCTTAAAATAAAGACAAAGATATTTGTTCACTTAGTCCCACACATGCCTGAAATCTGAATGCCATTACACCTGAAATAGGCTACACAGGTGTCCAAGCATAATAACCATAGGTGTAGCTCATTTAATAATAATAATAATATGATGATGATGTATATATATATATATATATATATATATATATATATATATGATGATGATGATGATGATGAGGGTGTAATCACTACTAAAAATAAAATCACTTGGAAAACAATGTTCTGTCCTCTTCTCCTCTGCTTCACGCCATAGGATCTTAGGTTCTTCAATTGTTCAGAAACTAACCTTTTTCTTATTAAGAACCATTTTGCCCGTATGATCCAACTTGAGATTAAAAGTTTCTTATGTATATATATATATATATATATATATATATATATATATATATATATATATATATATATATATATATATATATATATATATATTGTTTCAGCCTATCATTTGAAACTTTTACAAACCTCTTTTCGAAATGATTGCCCGAGAAGAGCTTGTGCTATCTTAAAATATGATATGAAAGAACTGAAACACCTTTAAGTCAATAAAATGGTAACATTATTATTTAAATACATTTTTGAATTACTTTGTGGAGGAAATTAATCTGTAAATGTCATTAGCTGCACAGAATCTGATTGGGTTTGTAGTGCGACCCGTATCCTTGCGCATCATCTCTAACAAAATAGATACAAGCGTGAAATAGGAAATGTAATAAGTTCATCTTACCCAAATTGACAAAACTCATGACCATGTCCGCGTCGTGCAGGAACTCGGTGTCATGATGTGAAGCTAAAGCGGGTCGTGTGGTGGTAAACAGTGATCTGTACTGATCCACGTCGCTCTTCTCTTCAGTGGACATGCTGTTGTACAGATCCAGCATGAAGAGGGGTGCTGAATTATATTTGCCGCTGTTCAGATGAGGCCTGGGTCTGTGGTTCAGTCCCAATATGGACAGAATCTCTTTCTGCATCTCTCTTTTCTCCTGATTCCGTAATCTCCGATGTATAAAGTTGGGCTGAAGCTCAGAGCCCTCCAGTACAGAACTACCTGCCAAATATGAGCTCCACAAGAAGCCCAGCAGAGCAACCCAGACGCTTGTCATCTTTACATCCAGTCTGTGATGATGATGATGATGAGGGTGTAATCACTACTAAAAATAAAATCACTTGGAAAACAATGTTCTGTCCTCTTCTCCTCTGCTTCACGCCATAGGATCTTAGGTTCTTCAATAGTTCAGAAACTAACCTTTTTCTTATTAAGAACCATTTTGCCTGTATGATCCCCTTGAGATTAAAAGTTTCTTATGTTACATTATAGGATCTTCAGATCAGTGTTCTGGGTTCTTTAAAGCACCAGTACATAGATGGTTTTCTGAAGAACTACAGAATAAAAAAAAGTTATTGACTATAGGTTTTCCAATGGCATCAGGCTGTAAACCAGGTCGTAACTGTAACCTGTCTCTGTATTATCCTGTGCAAAGCAGATGCAGTTGTCCAGGTAATTTTTCAATTCGCAAAATCTCCATCAATTCTTCGGCGTTATACTTCGTTCCGGAGAGAAAACAGCTGGAAAGTTCTGTATGCCCCCTCAAAGTTACTTTGTGTAGGCTTTAATTCAAAACGAGGAATAAAGAAAAAGTTATCCGTCACTTCCAAGACAGTTTTTCTTATTATATATTACTATATATTTTCCGTTGAGTTCTTTGATTTAACCACGGGCTAATCCCCACAGAGTAGCCTATGTTTGTAGAGTGGACAGCGCGTCAGTCTCAGAAGCTTTTAAATAACGGGGCTGAAGCAGGTAGACGAGTCTCGAGCCCGCCCCAGTGCGCGCGTCCAGAGGTGGAGCTTTACAAGACAGTTTTAACATCCTCAAACTCGTCTTTACGTACACGTCTACGTGTCTTCTTTTGCATATAAATGACAATATCAGCTCTCATGTCAGGTGTCTATAGTCTGGATACGAGCGACGCGACGCGGCCGTAACGCTCCAGTTCTACTCAACAGTGCAAGATTATAACGTCATGTAGAAAACTCCGTTCATTATAAGAGCAGCAGTTGCGTTTCGTGTTCGTGTTTTAGTTTTGTCGCGCATAATGGAACCGAACGCGCAACTCTCGGAAAAAAAGTAGAACTATTTTAGTTTGTCGCCGTCTTAAAATAGTGACATCTAAAACCAGCGAGATACGCAGTGCGCATCACGCATGTGTACAAGAACGCCTCCTATGAGTATAACTGTCCGTATTGTCCTGCATTGATTATACTGTAAACAGTTTGACCAAGTATTGGATAACGTTCTAGTCGTAGAAGCGTTCTAGTTGTGTTGCGTCGCGCTTTGCGCGCTTGAAGAGTAGACAGTGCTGATGCTGACTAAACTCATTTGACCGATGTTCGCTTGTTATATTGTGAGAGGATGCCATAAATCAAATGAGGCTTAATGTAATTATCCAAGTAATTATTTTGTATAGTTACAGTTATAGTTCTTTCTACAAAATCTAATAACTTGCGCAATGTAAATCGAGCCATTTTATGGCCGAAGCGTGACCCCTAACGACACAGAAAATTACAGCAAGTTGACGAAAACAACAGCACCAAACAGTGCAGTACAGTGGGATTACCATGTTTTTGAACATGGTACCATGGTAATATCATATTCTTTGTACATGTACCATGATTGTTTTTGGACTTAATATCATATTATTTAAATTGCCTCAAAAGGATAGTTCACCCATAATGCAAATTCTGTCATCATTTACTCACTCTTATGCAGTTCCAAACAAGTAGTTTCTTTCTTCTGTTGAACACATATTTTAAAGAATGTTGGTAACCAGACAGCTGACAGTAGCCATTGACTTCCATAGTGAAAAAAAAAAAAAATACTATGACAGAATTTCCATTTTTGGGTGAACTATTCCCTGTTAGGCTATATCATGGTACATATGGTAATCAGTAAATTGTATTTCTATCTGATATTACAACTGTACGTGATACCACCACGTGTAGCTTACATATTTTGTAAAGGTATATACAGTATAGCTTTTCTGAATAAAAAAACACACAAAAAAAAAACTGATATTGACAAGGCACTGAATCGACTGTATTGTTTTATCTTGTGTGAAATCTTGATCACTTGTCTTTCTCAGGTATTTTTAAAGGAGTTCTCTGATGTTTAAGATTACAGACATCAGACAGATAGACAGCAAACTAGAGATTGTGGTCAGGGTCAGGTGCAGCGCTTTTAAGATGAGACACTCACTGAACTTACTATAATAAGAGAAAGAGCTTACATGTTTATGTTATGGAGACCGATTTCAGAAAACACACACACATCCACACACTATGTTGTGTCTGGTGAGATTCAGATCGATAAGAGGGCTGAGTGTTCTTATCTCTAAGTGGCTAATCTTATCTAACAGGGCCGAAAAGCATGCATCAAAGACCAGAGATGCAAACCAATCTCAGCCACCCCCTTCCCTTCCCTTCATCAGTCCAATCACTGATAGCCCATCACTCACACATACACACACACACACACACACACACACACACACACACACACACACACACACACACACACACACACACACACACACACACACACACACACACACACACACACACACACACACACACACACACACACACACACACACACACACACACACACACACACACACACACACACATGCACACACTTTACGGGGACTGTCCATAGGAATAATGGTTTTTATACTGTACAAACTGTACATTATATCCCCTACACTAACCATACCCCTAAACCTACCCATCACAAAAACCCTTTTTTTATTTTTTATAAAATAAAATAAAAACATAATTTTGTATGATTTTTAAGCCATTTGGTTTACGAGGACACAGGAACTGTCCTCATAACCATGTTTATGTTGTAATACCCATGTCATTACACATTTGTGTCATCATAAATCATACATAATACACACACACACACACATATACACATACACCATGTTTTACGGGGACATTCCATAGACATAATGATTTGTATACTGAACAAACTGTATATTCTATCGATAACTTACCCATAACAGAAAACTTAGTATGATTTATAAGCTGTTTTCCTCATGGGGACCAAAAATGTCCCCAAAAGGATACAAATTTTGGATATTGCCATTATTGTGGGGACATTTTTGGGGACACACCACAAATATACATAGCTTACACCCACTGGCATTTGTGGTTTACGGGTACTCTCCATAGGCGTAATGTTTTTTACTGATCTAATCAAATATTTTATCTCCTAACCATCACAGAAAACTTATGCCATTTTTTGAACCCCCCCCCCCCCCCCCCAAAAAAAAAAAAAACTGTTTAGTATATGTTTTAATCCATTTGGTTTACATTAAGTTTTAAAGCTTGGTTGTCATGACAAAATAATGTCTAAAACCCTAAAATAACTCTGAATGATGAGAATTAAACAACTTTGAAACAAAAAGAAGTTTTAAAAGAAGAGTTGGTGCTGGTGCTTTTATAAAATCCTCCATAAATTGGCCCCCTTCACTTCCATCATAAGTGCCTCACCATAACCTTGATTTTTGCTTTTTGTAGAGTTTTGGAGCAACACGCTACATAATAATAGAATTTTCATTCATGGGTGAAATATTCCTTTAAGAAAGAAAGAATTTTAAGCTGTGAGAGAAAACAGAGACTGACAAGATAAGTGGGATAAGAGAGATAAAAGCTGAGCATTCCTGTGCAAATGTATTTCTATCAGTAGCTGAAAGTGTTAAACACACACTCACACACAGCCATTAGACAATGTGTGTGCACAGCATGTCACTGCACCTATTCTGTGTATGGTAATGATAACTTTAACATAAATGGCTGTAAGTGACTTGACATGATCAAAAAATGGTACATTTATTTCAGGGGATCCGATCACAGAAATGATGAGAGTAAAAGACATTAAGGAATGCAGAAGTGCAGCATTCATGTTAGAACTCATCCATTCTTCAAGGGTCAGTCGCTAATCGGCTGTCAGAAGCATGATGAATGACCTGTGCGTGATTCTGTGTGGGGTCAGTTAACACTAACTCTCCTGTCATCATACTGTCTAGACAAAGGCTCACTTTAAAGACACACATGCATATATATATATATATATATATATATATATATATATATATATATATATATATATATATATATATATATATATGTACTATTTTCTGTGTTATTTTGTTTGTTTGCCTGAACCCTCTATGCCCGTAGTAAATGTAAAAGTTTTAACGAAGAACAAATTTTTGAGGGCTGGTATCAAGTTTGCTGATTTGAGCCCTGTAAAGATGATCAATATTGTGCCCTTACATACAAACACTCATTAAAACCAAAGCTTTACATAGTTTGAAAAAAAAAAATTTTTACAAGTGAAACAACACAAACAGTTTGTTACAGAATTCATTAATTAGTGGTTCTGAACCAGGGGCCCCAGAAAAAATCCAATGGTATATATATATTGAAATAATCTAACTCTAAAATTAAAACTAAACACTAAAAAAAACCCACAAACTATCAATAACTAATAACTAAAAATCAATAACTATTTTTTTATTGAAGAACGTACAGTTCTTGAAACATTTGGAATTGTGGTTTATTAATGTAATACAACAATAGTATAAAAGTTGTAATAATTGCTAGTTCATGATACCTACAGTAATGCATTCATTAATGTTAACAAATTGAATCTTATTATAAACAGTTAGCAATTCAATGCTTTGAATTTTATTACTACTACTCATACTTGGGTTAATCATTTTAACAAACTCCAAACCCTAAGTATTTGACTTTTGGAGATATCTTGTCCTGTTTGTGCTCCAGAAATAATGCATCAAATTGTGCAGCTTGAGCATCAGAGAAGGTGAGCTGTTACATGTCTAAGCAAACTAATTTACGATGTTGATCTGGCAGAATATTATAGATCTTGTGGGTGGGCTTGTGGGCTCGTTTGATAAACACCCACCCATAGTGAATTTTGCACAGGAAAGCACGCATTTCACTCAAATTGTCTTCAGTATGATCTTTAATACATTCGATTAGCCATTACAAATACACCGAGGGGAACTTGATCTGAGGTAAATTTACAAATGCACATTCTTATGATTTACAAATAGAAACTTACAAATATTTGACAAAGGTTCAGTTGTCACAGTTAAGTTATGGACAACAACAAACCATTATTAATAGCAGGCTTCATCTTACCCCAGGCCTGGACTGGACCAAATAAACTGTTTATCATAGACTCTAACATGTGATTCGCTCTACATTAATATCTGTATTATTTAGTTAAACACTGACTAATTTCCGATCAGCTGTCCATTTACAGTTTACTCTTAGAGAACGTCCCTCCTCTTCCAGCGCCTAAGCTGAATTTTGTTGCCCCAGTGACTGCTTCAGCTGGAATGACTGGCAGACCTTGGTCGAACTCATATTGCATGGCTTGGGTGAAGGAGGAGGAGTCAAAGAGAGCGTGGTAGGTGGAGTTACGGTCGGCACGGAGACAGAGCTGCGGAAATGCGCTGACCTGTTCAGCAAGTTCAAGAGCCACTTGAAGTGCTAAAACAAACGCACACAAGACTGATTGTTAGATGTGAACATGCTGCCAAAATGGGTCCATTCCTAACTGGTGAGTGTAACAGACAGAAGAGGTCAAAATTTCAGCAATAGATGTGACACCTCTGACCACAAGGTTTGCTTTTATTTTTAGCTGACCTTAAAGTCACCAAGATTTTTTTTTTTTTTTTTTTTAAAGTCGTTTCACTCGGATATACGTCACAATAAGGAAGATAATACGATCACAACTTCCGTCTCATGATGACTTCAATGTGTGACCTTGAGTGACCTCCATATCATCACTCATTTCCTTCTGATATGGACTCATGTTGTCCTTCTGTGTAGCAAATTAAAGCTCTGGCCTCTGTCCAGATCTCTTATGGAAAGTCCACTCGAGTGACTCTCACTTTGAAACTGAAGTGTTTACTTTGATGGTATCTCTAAACAGCTTTGAGCTCATCTCATCTAACCTGACTGTGACTGTGTGAATTGCGGTCACATTACATTAGTTTTATCTGCAAACATTCTCAAGGGAACTCTACTGTGGATGAATGAAAGATGCAAACACACGCATAGTGGTCAGATAACAACACGTATTCAGTACAGCATCAAAAGATGCACTGACATGCTGTGGAAAAACAGATATAGTCTAAAAGAATCACATTTTTATAAACATATATGGCTTTCTTTCTTCTGTAGGTCATTAAAAGGACCAGCTGGGACTGCAACTGAAGTCTTTAACAAGTGCTTAGGGCCATTGATAATCAAAAACCAGTCATCTACTTCTGGCTAAACAACAGGGTTACACTTTATGTCAAAGGTACACTTTGGACATTTTGTTATCTAAAAGTAATTTTGCAACTACATGTCAACTAACACTCATTAAAGTATTGGTAGACTGTAGTAGACTTTTAGGTTAGTGTTAGGTGGACCATTGAAATAAAAGTATTTCAAACGGCAGCTCTGACTCTACCTTCAGGTTTCAACCTGCTGGACAGACTACATCTCTTCCATTTTTACATAATGCTGGCATGATGTATCCCACTCTTTAAGCAGAAGGTGCTGAATGCAAAATGTTTGAATAATATCAATCTACAAATCTGACTCGTGACACAGTCTGGAAACAAAAATAACATAATGTTCGTTCATTTGGCCATCTCATTTGCACTTTCACATATTCAAGCTTACCACATCAGACTCAGGATTTGTCATGTGGCAAGCCATTTTTTTCTAAGCAAGACACCATCAATGACATTTCTTCAACATGGTTAAAATCTATTCCAAGTGGTTTATGATTTTCAATTGCCTCTATAACGGAGGCAGGCCAGGAGGAGTTGTGCGTGTAAACCTCACTCCCCTGGCCTCAAGAGGCACGTTAGCGACTGACGCAAGAGGCTGCGGTCTTTAGTGTCCTTGTTAGCGCGCCCGCCTCCCACGCCGGAGACCCTGGTTAGAACCCCGCTCGGAGCGGGTCGAGTAGGATCAATTACATTTGGTGCCATGACCCAGATGGGAGTGAGGTTTAGGGGGGTGAATGTAACGGACCTAGGCTGTAAGAGCAGTGCGTGTAAACCTCACTCCCCTGGCCTCAAAAGGCGCACTAGCGGCAGTGGTCTTTAGCGTCTTGTTAGTGCGCCTGCCCCCCACGCCGGAGACCCCGGTTCAAATCCCACTCAGAGCGGGTCGAGTAGGACCGGTTACACCTCATCATGCTAAAGAAAGTTTCAGGGTATACTGTATGTGTACCTTGGCCATCGGGCACCACTCTGTTTGCCAGTCCAAATGTTAAAGCCTCTTGCGCCTTCACCGGTCGGCCTGTGAGAATGAGATCTAGAGCTCGAGAAAGACCAATCAGCTGTGGCAATCTCACAGTACCCCCATCAATCAATGGAACACCTGCGTGAGACAAATAAAAAGAGGCTTATAGACAAAGGATTAACTGGAAAAAGTTGAATTATGAACACACAGAGATATATGGTACTGTTTGACGTCAGTTTTTCTTATAGATATAGGATTAACTGGAAAAAGTTTAATTATGAACACACAGAGATATACGGTACTGTTTGAGGTCAGTCAGTCAGTTTTTTTTTTTTATACTTTTATTCAGCAAGTAAATACATTAATAATGTTATGAAAGATTTATATTTAAAATAAGTGCTTCTATTTATCAAAGAATCCCGAAAAAAATTATCAAAGTTTCACAAAAATATGAAGCAATACAACTGATTTCAACATTGATAATAATAATAATAATAAATGTTTCTTGCGCACCAAACCAAAATATTACATTTATCATGTGACACTGAAGACTGGAGTAATTGTTCCTGAAAATTCAGCTTTGTCATCAGCAATAATTAACATTTTTAAATATTTGTTAATTTTTTTAATTTTAGATCAAATAAATGCAGCTTTGGTGAGCATAAGTGTCACGAGTGTATGCAGGCAGATGAAGACACAGAAGAGTAAGGTTCCAACACAAAGTTTACTTATATAATCCAAAACGGGTAGCGATCCAAACAGGCAGAAGAGTTCACACACTTAAGTATAACAGTGACCGGACAAACTCAAAGGGAACAGACATGAACTAATATACAAAAGATAAAAAGGTAGACACAGCTAACCAAACTAACTCAAGACAGTAACCATAGAAATTAACGAGTGGCGGGAATTGCAATGGCACAGACCAAGGACAGATGGAGCTGAGCAACATTGCTTGTGCTGGAGACCCAGGTGATTCCGTGGTGAAGAGCGTCAGCGGAGGAGCCAGATTACCCATGGATTGGGGCGGTGCCGGTGTGACTGAGGACAAAGGCAATCCCGAAGGGAAGAAGGAACCCGCTGCAGCCGTAGGGGAGGAGGGACGGAGCGCAGCGGACAGAAGTAGGGCAACGACTGACCAAGGGGGAACCGGTGGGACGAGGGGACCCGGTCGAGCCGCAAGGCCGAGGGTCTCTGGTGGAGCAGAGGGTGGGAGGAGCCAAGGCAGAGCCATCAGGTTGATGGGCCGAGATGGAGCGAAGTTATCCGAGGCAGGAGGAATTAGATGTTGGGTAGGCTTGGGTGGGAATCGATTCTTCCTCACTGACGTCCATCAGCCAGTCCTCGGTTCCCATTCCCTCGGCTGCTGGAGTTGCGGGCTCACACCACTGGTCAGACTTGCTAGGGGTTGCACTTCCGGGGCGATGGTGAGTGCTGTTCTCTTGTCCCCGGGCTCTGGTTCACTCGTCGCAGCGGGTGGTCCCTCAACGTCTGCAGTGGGCTCTCGCAAATTCTTCACGGTCGAAGATGGTAAACCTGGCTCTGGGTCTGGCTGTGCTTTGAATCGGGGCCAGACGCTCTTCAGACACCTAACGATGGCCTCCCTCCAGTTAAGTCCAGTGGTGTCTGGGAGGTTTATAGGGTGGTGAAAGTTCACCCCAATCCAGAACAGGCTCTTTAGGGTCTCATCGTCGAGGGGGCTGGTGATGGCAAGACGTGCTCTCCTGAGCCACCTGGATGAACTGGGCGTTCCAGTCCAAATTTTGTGGTCCGGTCATCTGTCCCAGGTGTACGCAGGCAGGCAGACAAAGACACAGGGTGTGAAAACTAACGAGTGGTGAGAATCTAAACAAAGGGAAACCAGGAACTGAAGTCCAAGAACAAAACAAACTGAACATAATGGTGAAATCATGAGACGTCTTTCAAAAAAAGACTTTTTTTTTTTTAAACTCTTCAACGATACCGTGTAAATTAGGTATGTACAATATATTGGTGGCCACATTAATACTGAATTTAGTGAAATATTAGCTAGTGACATCAATTATTATGTTAATATTAGTAAAAATGTATTAATATTTTCACTAATATTAATATATATTTTTTAAATGGATTTAAATCACTTAAATTGATATCAATATAAAATATACTGCAGATATAATTTAGATATTCATATTAGATATTCATATAAATCACAAATATTGATTAAACTAAACTGGGGAAATGTGATGTCACATAATTAATTCATATATATGAGCTGTTTTATTTAAGCCCTTAAAATAAGATTTACATTAAGCTCTAAAGTCTGAGTTGACTTATAGATTAGGGTTTTAGATCATTTTAGATTTGTTAAATATTGCATGGATGTTTAATAATATTAGCAATTGTATTGCTGTCTTCATATTAGTATATGAAAATAAATATCTTGTAATAAGCATCAGTCAGAATATATATATTCTGACTGATGCTTATTACAAGATATATATATATATATATATATATATATATATATATATATATATATATATATATATATAATATAATATATTATATATATATATATATATATATATATATATATATATATTCACATTATTCACAAGTTTCTGCATGGTCCTAACTAGTCAAGTCAAGTCAAGTATATTTGTATAGCGCTTTTCACAATACAGATTGTATCAAAGCAGCTTCACAGTATTAAATTAAAATAATACAACAAAGTTTGTTTCAAGAGGAATTTATTGATTGATAAAATTAAATTAAATATCCCCAAAATATCCCCAACTGAGCAAGCCAAAGGCAACAGTGGCAAGAAACCGAAAAACTCCATCAAGTGACCTAATGGTGTCCTAAAACTCCATCAGGTGACCTAATTGGTGGTTGACCTAACCTCCCTCCTTTGGTGGTTCTGGATATCCTAGGTATGACCAAAAGCCTTGAATTTAGTGATCTTAAAGAGCGTGATGGATTATAGGGCGATAGAAGATCCGTTAAATAGACTGGAGCTAAGCCGTTTAGGGCTTTATAAGTCAGTAGCAATACCTTGTAATTAATTTGTAATTGTAATCCAGAACCACCAAAGGAGGGAGAGCATTTTCATATTTGGCTCCAAAACTCTGGAATAGTCTTCCTGATACTGTTCGTTGCTCAGACTCGCTCTCCCAGTTTAAAACTAGTTTAAAACTAGATTAAAGTCGCATCTCTTCAGCCAGGCATTCATATAATCCTACAGTTCAAACTACAATCCGGCCTCTAGCTCATAAATGCCAGAGGAGAACTGGCCCCCGACTGAGCCTGGGTTCTCCCAAGGTTTTTTTTTCTCCATTAGGTCACCTGATGGAGTTTTAGGACACCATTAGGTCACTTGATGGAGTTTTTCGGTTCCTTGCCACTGTTGCCTTTGGCTTGCTCAGTTGGGGATATTTTGGGGATATTTAATTTAATTTTATCAATCAATAAATTCCTCTTGAAACAAACTTTGTTGTATTATTTTAATTTAATACTGTGAAGCTGCTTTGATACAATCTGTATTGTGAAAAGCGCTATACAAATAAACTTGACTTGACTTGACTTGACTTAATTAATACGGAACTTTGTAGGTAACCAAATGCAGTGATGATAAAATCGGTGTTATATGATCATATTTTCTTGATCTCGAAAGAACTCTAGCGGCGGCATTTTGGACTAACTGTAGCTTGTTTATTGAGGATGCAGGACAACCAGCTAATAAAGCATTACAGTAATCTAGTCTCGAGGTCATGAATGCATGAACTAACTTTTCTGCATCAGAAACTGATAGCATATTACGTAGCTTAGCAATGTTTCTAAGGTGGAAAAAGGCTGTTTTTGTAACATATCAAATATGATTTTCAAAAGACAGGTTGCAATCGAGTATAACACCCAGGTCTTTTCCTGTAGAGGATAAGGTAACAGGACATCCTATGATGTTAAAGTTGTATTGTGCGAGGTTTTGTGGGCGTTTTTTTTAACCGATAAGTATTACCTCTGTCTTGTCTGGATTTAATAAAAGAAAATTACGCGTCATCCAATCTTTTATATCTTTAACACACTCTGTCAATTTGGAAAATTTAGCGTTTTCATCCGGCCGTGATGAAATATATATTTGAGTGTCATCAGCATAACAATGGAAACTAATTCCATGTTTCCTTATAATATTTCCAAGTGGCATCATATATATTGAGAATAACAGAGGGCCTAACACAGATCCCTGCGCCACTCCATAGTTTACTGGAGTTATGATCGATTTTTCTCCATTTAAATAGACAAAATGGTAGCGGCCAGATAGGTATGATTTGAACCAGCTTAATGCTTGTCCTTCAACACCAGTATAATTTTGTAGTCGATCTAAGAGTAATGTATGATCTATAGTATCGAACACAGCACTAAGATCAAGTAAAACTAGTATTGAGATACAGCCTTGGTCAGAAGCTAAAAGTAAATAATTTGTGATTTTAACGAGCGCAGTTTCAGTGCTATGATGCGGTCTGAATCCAGACTGAAACTTTTCATAGATATCATTTTGTTGCAAGAAAGAGCCCAGTTGAGCGGACACCACTTTTTCTAATATTTTAGACATAAATGGAAGATTTGAAATGGGTCTATAATTTGCTAGATTATTATGATCTAATTGTGGTTTCTTAATGTGAGGTTTTATTACTGCCAGTTTAAATGTTCTTGGAACATGACCTAAAGATAAAGACGAGTTAATAATATTGAGGAGAGGCTCTTCCACTACAGGTAACACTTCTTTCAGTAGTTTAGTTGGTATAGGATCTAATAAACATGTTGTTGTTTTAGATGAAGTGATAAGTTTATTTAACTCTTTTTGTTCTATAGTTGTAAAGCACTGTAATTGTTCTTGCGGGGTGATAATTGAAGCTGAATTCTAAGGCGCAATTGAAGATTGAACGTTTACAATTGTGGTTCTGATGCTTTCTATTTTCTCAGTGAAGAAGTTCATGAAATCATTACTACTGAACTGTAACGGGATATTTTGTTCGGGTGACGTCTGTTTATTTGTTAGTCTAGCCACGGTATTAAATAAAAACCCTGGATTGTTTTGGTTGTTTTCTATTAGTTTGCGGAGGTGCTCAGCCCTGGCCGCTTTTAGGGCCTTTTTATAACGTGACATACTGTCTTTACACACGATTCTAAAGACTTCTAAATTAGTTTGTTTCCATTTACGCTCTAAAATACGTGTTTCTCTTTTCTCTCTAACTACAGCCAAGTGTTTTATTCTGTCACATATTATATAGCTGCTTTGAGACCAAATATCACTCAATTGATCAGTGATGTTCTCTCTCACCAACAATGTTGTTGCTTCCTGCATTACATTTGTTTCTGACTGATCTAACTCCCATTGCTTGTAGTAGTAGTAGTAGTACTTTATTGGTCCCAGTTGGGAAATTAAAGTGCATTAGCAGCAATACATGAAGACAGTAAAGTACTCGCAGTACACACAAAACATACAATACACATTTAATAAATAAACAAATAGCCATCATCTTGTTTGAAGTTTAAAAAGGACAAAATAGAGTAAAATATAAAAACAGGTCAGACAGTAAAAGCAATAATAAATATTTTACATCTGATAATTAACTGCCTTAAGTACAGCTATACGATGGGTGTAGTTACCTAATTCCTAGACCTCGGCACAGGATAGATGAATTGTAAAGTCTCACAGCAGTAGCCATAAATGACCTCCTATAGCGTTCTCTGTTGCACCGTGGCTGGATCAATCGGTTGCTGAGACAAACTAAATCCAGAAGAACTGCGGGAACGTCTCCAAGATGCTTGAAGAAACCTTCCTGCAAAGCTACAGTACTGTGAAAAGTACTGGCACTTGTGTTAAAAATGCTGTAAAGTGAGAATGTATTAACATACCTAAGACTTTTGCACAGTACTGTACTTCTCATTTTAGCAAGCATGTCATGGAGGGGGTGTGAGGTATTGTTTGTGATGTTCAACAGCATGGACATTATTCTCCTCTCTGTAACAACCTCAAACATGTCCAGATCCACTCTAATGACAAAGCCCGCCTTCTTAATAAGCTTATTCAGCCTTTTGGTATCTCCAGCTTTAATCCCAGTGCCCCAGCACACTATGGCGTAAAACAGGGCACTAGCGACGACAGATTGATAGAACATGTGAAGCATCTTGCTACACACATTGAAGGACGTGAGTCTTCTCAAGAAATAGAGTCCGCTCTGGCCCTTTTTATAGATCGTTCCAGTGTTTTTTGTCTAGTCAAGTTTGTCATCTATGTGGATCCCCAAATACCGATAGGAGTCCACTATCTCAACGTCTCTGCCGTGAATAGAAATAGGTGAGGGATGGTCTTTTTTCCTTCTAAAATCAGTTACCAATTCGTTTGTTTTATTTACATTTATTTGTAGATGGTTCACTCTACACCACTTCACAAAATTGTTGACCAGAGCTCTATATTCCGTCTCTTGCCCGCCCTCAATGTAACCAACCACAGCTGAATCATCTGAAAACTTCTGGAGGTGGTATGACTTTGAGTTGTAATTGAAGTCTAAGGTATAGAGGGTGAATAGAAACAGAGACAAAACCGTTCCCTGAGGAGCACCCATGTTGCTCACCACCCACTCAGACACACAGTTCTGCAGTCTCACAAACTGTGGTCTGCCTGTGAGGTAGTCCATGACCCAGGAGATTATGGAGGAGTCCACCTGCATAACATCCATTTTTCTTCCCAGTAATGCTAGTTGGATGCTGTTGAAGGCACTGGAGAAGTCAAAGAACATTATTCTCACAGTGCTGCCAGCCCTGTCCAGATGTGAATAGACCCTCTGCAGCATGTAGATGATGGCATCGTCCACACCCTGAGATTGGTAGGCAAACTGTGAGCCAGGACCAACCTCTCCATGGTCTTCAAAATATGTGAAGTCAGTGCTACTGGTCTATAGTCGTTTAGATGGGCGGGGCGCCGTTTCTTTGGTACTGGAACAAGGCAAGATGTTTTCCAGAGCACCGGAACTCTTTCCAGGCTAAGACTCAAGTTGAACAGGCGCTGGAGCACTCCCCTCAGCTGGTCGGCACAGGCTCTTAAGACTCTGGGACAAATGCCATCAGGTCCTGCTGCCTTACCCTGGTGAAGTCTCCCCAGCTCCTTCTTAACCTGGTCCTCTGTGATGGTCAATGTGGCCTGATGGCTGTCAGCAGTGAGCAGTCTGAGAGGGAAGCTGCTGGGGGAGTTGAAGGTGAAAATGATTGTTGTGGGTGGTCTCTATCGGTACAGTGAAGTAACTGTAGGGGGATGTGCATTGGAGAGCAGCCTGGGGCCCTATATCAAACCTGCTGAACAACTGATTCAACTCGTTAGCCATCTCTAGGTCCCCCTCCGTTGCAGTACCTGGCTGTTTAAATTGTTGTGTCTCTGGCTATCCTGATAATTATTAGCAGAACTGTCTAGGGGTGCAGTTCCATCTATTCAGGAACTCTTTTGATCAGAAACACCATCAGCTCATCATGGATATGAAAAATGAAAATGTGCTTGACTGCCTTTTTGACCTTTTGGCAATATTAACTTATTTTTATTGGAATAATTTGTCAGGTATACTCTCTCCAAACTTTCCGCAGTTCACAGCACGCAAAACAAAAAACTGTAAGCTGTCACCATGTATTGCCCTTGTTAACATACAACTGCCGGAACGCAAAATCTGACATTTTCCTGACCAGGATCCAGCAGGATCTGGCTTAAATTAATAACAGAGTGCTTATGTATTATGTGAATGATCATAATGCACACAGGCCATTGTTTTACCTTCACTTATTGACACACACCTACACACACACGCAGGGGCCTTGAATACGTCGAATCGCCAGCAATCTCTCTACACAGAGACCTCTCTCTATCTCTGCCAATTCAAACTAGCATCATTACTAGCACATTCTCGAAAGGACATTTTCTCCCAAAATTATCAGCCCTATTGTAACGGGTTATTAAAATAATGCAGCTTTATTCATAGAGGCTTGAGAGGGTGAGAGATAATGAGTGGATACATCTGCTACCAATCACATGTCCTCCAGTCCAACACACTACACATCTGGCAGCCCGAGCTGAGGTAGGAGGGAGTTTCTGTCAGCGAGCACATCCTTCCATATTTCCTCTGCTTCTTTACCCCATTACTCAAGACCGTCGTTCCGATAGTCAGTCCTCCATCTCTATTACACATCTGCGAACATGCAGCTGACACGACAGACATGATGAGGTGCATCTGTTTCAGAAGGTGAGTCTAGTCTAAAAAGCAGAGGCAGAATGTAGAATACATAAATGAAAGAACTCAAAATGTCACCAGATTGCTACTGTACACTTTCTACACTCATAGAACATATTTAACATAAAATATGTTCAACTTTGTTTCACCAGCAGCCACAGTCACTCAGTTAGCTCAATTAGCCACAAATCACCAATATTCATAAAGAACAGTTGACGTCTGGTTTCTTTGTCATGATTTTGAGGTTGTAGAAAGAGCCAGGTCCATTAGAAATCTAGCAGAAATACAGCAAAGTGGACTTTGGAAAGCATAATTGGATCTGAAATTCTCATTAGTCAGTGGATGTCAATGTCAGAGCATTATCCAGCAAAAGTTTTAGTCGTAAGATACAGTGCACTTTCACAAACCTTGCATTGTTCCTCTATGTCCTTGCTCCATTTTAATCAATGCTTCCAAAGTGACTATGACATACAAGATCAGAAAAACATGAATGTTTATGGGTCAGTGGGGCAGTACCCTCAAAGGTATGTACCTTTTACCCCTACAACAGGGTGCATATTAATACCTCAAGAATACATATTAGTACCTTAAGAAGTATAAACTGGGTATAGATGCTGCCTTTAAGGGTAAATAAGGAACAAAGGTGCACCCATGATGGTAGTGCCCTAGTGATATATTTTTGCAAAATTTTGTTTTACAACAGGCATGTTTATATACACTTTTTTTTTTTTTTGTCAATCCAAATAAATCCAACCCGATTTCAGATTCTGAAAGCTCTATGTTCCCTAGACCAGTGCACATTCATTAAACATAAGCCCTGGTCACACCACCAGCGACACACAGAGACAAAATGTGAGATTTTTGAATCCGATTAAGAAGGTTGTTAGATCCAAGGGTTTCCATGGCTTAAATTATTCTTGTTAAACGGATTAAGATCTACACCACCCATTTCAATCAGATTGGAATTCATTTAGGATCAAGCTCAATCGAGGGCGGCACGGTGAGCCAGGCTCTTTCTGTGTAGAGAATGTTCTCCATGTGTTGTCTTTGGTTTCCTGGTGCTCTGGTTTCCCCCATTATCCAAAGACATGCAGATAGGTGAATTAAAGACAGTAAATAGCCTGTAGGTATGGTTGAGATTGTGATAGCCATGTTTGTGTGTGTTAGCCCTGTGATGGACTGGCCATCCATCCACGGTGGTTCTTGGGATAAGCATACCCCCATCACCAAACATAAAACTGCTGGTCCTATGTAGACTTACAGATGGATTGAGCTCAATCGGATTGAAGGAGGTGATTAGTTTGATTAAGCCATCTTTTCAGTTGGCCTATCGGTAAGCCCCTCCCCTTGAACAGATGAGCCAATGTCAGTTGAGTATCAAGTGCACGGAGACCGGAACTCTGACATCTTTAGGTTTCAGAACCATAGAGAAACATTGGACGATCTGAAGCTCTCATCGGTTTGATGGTGTTTATGCTACAAAAATGGTAAAATGATGTGTACTTGTAACACTGATTCTAGGTATCCTGAGAGGATGGGAAATGGAATTTATTTTATTCCATTTCCTAAACCCAAACAAGACAGAGCAAAATGTCTGCTTTGGATTAAGCTGTGTCTTAATCCAATGATGTGGGTGCAGTAACCTAGTCCTTAAGGATTCAACCCCAATCCCAATGAAGATGAAATGAAATGTTAATTTTCTGATTGTCATACTCTCATTCAGTTACAAATAAAGTTAGTGAGTCCATGCTAACGTACAAACCTAAATGGGTAACTGTTCTCACGTCATGTACAGACTGGTGTACAATTCAATGCCTCTCCATATTAAACTGGTTAAACGTAAATTAATTTAATTTACCCTGCGGTACATGAACAGTGTTGATCCTGGACGTTGTCATCTATGGTTACCCACCATATTTATTTTAAAATATTTTATATATCCCTCCATGGCATATTTAAGTCCCACATGAATGCTCCTCGACGAGAGGTGGTCCTTCTGTGTCCAAAATGTATCAAAACATCTTGGGACAAGGTTTAGCAAGTTAGCAACTTTTTGTCCGAGTTAGCAATAGTAACAAAAGGGTCTTACTTACGATAGGTCAGTTATGAAATTAATTATAAGGTTGCATTTAAAGGCAAGCACATAGATTGGTCAATATCTCAGCCAACACACCCAGAAAAGGGAATTTATTATTTAATATGCATCAGAGGGAAGAGTTAGGTAAAGTAGCCCATACATCTCATCAAGTCGATCCACTACCTTCATGCTCAGACTTTCACTATTGTGCAAAGACGCGCGCACACACACACACACGACATTGAAGTTGTACAATGGTTTTACAGAAATCCCTGCATGACTCCATGTCAGTAGTCCAGCATTAGCACCTGGGTGATTTCAGTTCACCTCAGGTGTTCGACTGAATGAATGGATCTGTCTGTGTAAGCCTGAGCCTGCGGTTGAACTTTTATGTCTTCCTGTGTGAGTTCATGCTGGTGATACTGGTATCCACAGAACATCAAAGTCCCAACAAAGCCTATGATGCAAGCTTGCACACACACAATGGTGTTGGGGTAGGCCTAATGCTGTTACAGCTCAGGAAAAAACCTTTACACGTACACACACATATTCAGTTACACAAACTTAACAACAGCTAAATGAGGACACTAAACTTTAAGTTCTGATCTACATGTCTGTGAAATCAGAACCAATAAGACAAAGCCTTGATACAAAGCCTTATTAATTATATTTCTAAATCCCTAAGGGTTAAACCTGAGTTAATTTCAGTTAAAGCTATTTAACTTAGACTCATTTCTTGAGCATTTTCATTTGTTCTAAGTCTTTCATTCTCAAGATCAGTCAAATCCATCAATGTATTTTATGAAAACTTCACCTCTGAGTCCAAGCATTATAAGCCAAGGAAGGATCTGACGGTTGAAAGAGAATGTCTGTAAAATCGGAGAAAGGTCGAGTCATTTCAGTTGTTGGCAGCTGCTCTGGTGGCTGAGGTGAACGAATGGAAATTGCATTCAGAACAAGTGGCTTTGACCACCTGGGCTGTTGGATAAGATACAACGTGTGCAGTTAGGGCCTCTTAAAAATGATAAACTCAGATTTCACAGATCTTCTGGTCTCTGATAAATGTACTGCATTTCATTTGAGCTGGGAACAAACTATCCAAGAGAAACAGAATATTCAAAGAGGGAAAAATAATTGGAACATGAAAAGTGGGCGTTCTCCTCTACAAGAATGGAATGAGACCTGAATGTAAAGTTCACGTGAAGTTCCCGTCCAAGACTCTGCCGGAGCCCACTATTTGACGTGGAGGCTGAAAGTCAGGTCATGACATTTTGATACATCCCAATGGTAACACTTTTTATCAAATTACCTGCAATGCCTAAATCGCTATAGATGATGTCAACAAAAAAGAAAGGTCAATTTAAAGGCATAGAAAGTTATTACATTCAAATGAAAAGTTATCACAAAAATGTATTTACCTTTTCTTTGGTATAACATGCACTGATGAATTGTGCACAACAGACTTACAACAGACACTCTAATGCGTGCAATCAACCCTAATTGAGAATGAAAGGGGGAAAGTCACGTGAGAGGAGGCAGTGCCTCCATCTCACTTTGATTGGATATGATCGGTTATGATTGGATATGATTGGTTCATGTGATAAATCCCGCCTCTTGTTTTTGTGCGTGTTCTCATCGGCCTGAATGAAGAAAATGATTGCGTTATGGGAAGACTAATTAAAAATAAGTAAACAACTTAGAGATCACCGATTTATGTCACGTCAAAATCAAACTTGAAATGGCCTGAAAACATGATGACTGTGTAGGGGTTTTAGTGAGCATTCAGCTTGGGGAAATTAAGGTACATCTTCATGTCTGTGACCAGTGTGTACAAGCTTGATGACTGCTGAAAATAAGTTGTTGGCTATCAAAAAGAACAGCTGAACATTAGTTCACAAATAATATGTATAAGTAGTTTAAATTGTTACTGCCTTTAGCTATTATTTTGAAATAAATGTAGAAATGAGTAAAATAACTATTGTTCTATTTATTAAAACCAAGTATAAATTTCATCATACTTAAAAAAGAGAGACCAAATACAATTCTGTTTTGTATTTTTTGCAATATCTTTGATGTAATGTTTATTTAACCAGGAAAATTAAGTGTAATTGGCATAAATGTACATTTGATATACAGTGAGGACTTTGCCTTATTTTAAAACACCACCGCACACCACTAGTGCACAATAAGACCATGAAGGTGTATTAATAAAGTAAATAGGGACAAAATGATAAAAACTGCGTAACTGTACTCTGTCAAACAATATTTCCCTTGGAATATAAACTGTATAACTTCACTTAAATGGCTTGCCCACATTCTTTTCAGGGCTTTTTTTTTTTTTAATTTACTGGCTGAATGTAGTATTCTGAAGACACAACAGGAAGTATTTGGCCACATCAGACAGATTTCAGTGAGTTTTGGTAGCATATTTTCCTTTCCCAGTGTTGCCTCCCCCACCCGCGTCTCTTTCTCATTTATTTCTCTTCATCTCTCACCATGAGGGATTCCCCTAGGCTGTTCCCATCTTGGTCTCCCAAATACAGCCCAAAAATAAAGCCCTAAAACCTGCCAAAACAAGATTAGGTAAAATAAAACCGACAAGCAGGATGTTAAAATAAACCCTTTTCCACTGATGGTGGCCAAGACGTCTATTATGTGAGATGAATGGTGTTTAAGGGCCTACTGTGCACTGTAGGGTAAGTACAGGAGAGAGTGAGGAAAATGCAGAGGAAATAAGTGGGTAGTGTCAGAGTGCTTAGCCTTGTTCTGGGTGAAATAGTCTCCAAATGATAGTTCTCATTTAAGCTCGATCATAGCAGAATGGCCACAGGAACCAATGTGCGGCAAAAACAACACATCAAATTTGTTGACAAAACATTTTGGTAAGTTGAGTGAATGGTTACATGCTACATGCTCCGATCAGAAGTGTAATGCGACAATAGAGATGTAATGTAGTGGATAGATACAATTTTCTGGGGGTAAAATGTGTGGTGTCTGTCCATGCAAAAGTCGCTACAACAATGTCAGGGTGTTGCCAGTGGTTGCTCAGCTGTACTGAGTATGTTTGAACAAGTTGCTTTGTGGTTGATAGGGTGCTATTGGTGGTTTCCAATGAGTTGCTATGCAGTTACTTAGATGTGCTTAGTGGTATGTAGGCTAGCATATTGCTGTGCAGTTGCTAGGGTGTTGTGGGTTGATATGTGCTTGCATATCTCTTCTGAGCACAGATATGTATGTGTAGATGCCTTATTAGGGACTGCTTCTATGGGCAGCTATGTGTAAGCCTTCCGCCATACTGGAATGGTCAAATCAGGTTCATTTGCACTTGAGAGCAAGTTCTTCATGCTTTAAAAAAAGTTTGAATGTAACTCAACACCCTTCTCTCATTTAGTATACACGGAACCATGAATATTCAAATTAGCCCCGCCTCAACTCACTCACACCAGCTCAGAGATCCACTCGCTTAACTCAACGTTTTAAAATGCATAACTTTTGCTACGGTTACACCTGTCGTCTACACTACTCCAACGTTTTCGACCCTCGAAAATGGAGACTTACGAAAATGCTACAGATCCCGATTTAGTTTGAAATCACCAAAACTCACTTTTTGCTTGCCTACGTATTCAAACAGCTACTAATCTGTTGCTAATGTTACACAAACCATGTTCCCGTTCATTTTCTCAGTCTGCCTTCTAATAATCAGCATCCCAAGAAACGCTTTGAACAGCTTTAAACATCAGTGGAGAAAGGCATATAGTTCATCATAACTTCGTAATATATATCATAATTCACCCGCTATATTGCTAAAACTATACCTGATTTTTCATATAAACAGAAAAAAATACCAGGATAACCTGGCTTCTCTTGAGACTCCACTGCTTCCCAGTTAATGATATACAAAAACCGGCCCCCACATTGACGTGATTGGTTGCAAGGTAGTCTGTGACGTAAGAAACAACAGTGATTTCAAACTGCGTTTTTGTGACTGTCTTTGGTTCACTGTCTTTGGAGTTTTAAGGAGAAAATTCTCAGCAATGGTGTTGACTTATGAATATGCACATGGTTTGTCTTAAAGCATATTAAATACGCCACATAGATATATATTAACATTAAAAACATGATTTTCACCACAGGGGAACATTAACAGTTGCCAATTTTACCAATTGTTAAACAGAAATATGTAAGCAATAATTTACATGGGGCCGTTGAATAATTAAAAAATAATGCACACTTGAGGTGAGTTTATGATCCAAAGCAGAATCATTTTTCAATAATTAAACAGAACACGATCATTTATACTGTTTATATCCAGGTTACCACAGCTCAAGATATTGGGATTTATTTACTAATAATTGCGTTCACTATTCGTATTTATATTTTATGTGTGTGATTTTTGCGTACGAGTGGTTTTAGTTGTTCCTGTATTTTTTTGTAAATTCAGAATATATTTTAGAAAGTTATTGGTGAATCGTGATTTGTTCGTGAAAACTTTTGTACGCAGATTTCACGATGCGTACGCGTGCTATGTGAATGAGACCCATTGTTCAGATGTTTTATTTCAAGATATGAGTCAGGTTTTTTGTCATTAAAACGGTTGCACGCATAACAAATTATGCATAACGGAGGCTAGAGAGATATAGAGAGATATTAAACATAAGTCTGTGTGGCTCTCAAAAGTGTTCGGCAGCAGTGTCTCCACTAATAGCTAAACTGTACGTTTAACTGCTTCAAAAACAACGACGTTGCCACCACACTACTTAGAAATGTCATGTAACTTTTCAGTTGTGAACAATTTTATAGAAAAAGTCGATCGCAGGGCAGCACTGACAATATATTTCTGTGCACATGTATGTTTTCGAGTGTGTCAGTACAGTACGTGTGCATGAGAGAGAGAGAAAGAGAGAGAGATAGAGAGAGGGACAAACCATGCTTTCCATAAATAATCAAAGGAAATTTGGTGGGAAAAGCATGGAAATTGTTTTTATTTTTATCCTTTAGTTCGCTTAGGTCGTAGACTGTAAGGATCTTTGATTTAACTTAAATAATAATGGCAAAGTAATATGACTGCAATGCGATCTACAGGCCTGGAACTACTTCATAGCTTCATACTATTGGTTTGTCAACCAATCAGAATCAAGCATTCAACAGCTCCATGGTAAACACACACTATATTTTAATGCATTTGAGTGTTTTCGCAAAATTTGCATAATGTTGCAGAGGTGAGGTGGTACAAGTCAGAATTGTAATAACAAGTTCAACAAGGATGTGAGCTGTCAATTTCAGCGATCGAGCCCTTGGTTCAGTTCAAACCCCTGAGTAAAAATCAATGAGTTTTTTTCAAGATGCCACAACATTGTGCAGCTTCTGGTTGACTGCAGAGATTTAAATTCCCAAAGAAATGGGACAACCTTTCACAGGTGAGGATGTGTCAGTTTGAGTCTTTTTATATATGTTAACTCAATGTTACAGGTTTTTAAACTATGGTAACTTTTTAATGTCGTGTTAGCTAACGCCTTCGTCTTGTTGTATTGTGCTAAAGATAAACTAAATCCTATGAAAATCATCTGCTGAAGTCTATTGCAGATATAGAAATTCATACATGCGAATAACTGTGGTTGTAGATGCTAGAGCTGTCGCAATAACCGCAATATTGTAATACCATGATACAAACAATAGCCCAATGAGCTTATTGTCAGGTTTATGTTCCGTTATGTGGACCCTTATTTTGACATTCTATTCTGTTTCCTTTATTTCTTGTTTCCTCACCCTGTTTAGTTTCGGTTTCATTGGTTACTAATTACATCCTCGTTTGCTTTTGTAGTTACGTATTGGTTTCACATGTCTAGTTTACTCTCCATTGCTCTATCCCTGTTTATATAGCCCCGTGTTTCATTTGTTCTAAGTCAGTTCTTGTGTGGTTTGCATTATTTTTCTGTGTGTATTTGAATTATTAATAAAGCCAAAATCTCCATCTTCATGCATGCTGACCACATCGTAACAAATATTTATATAGCAATAAATAAATAAATAAATATCATGTGTATATCAAACACCGCAGATCATGATATTCAGCAACTCAAATTCACCGCAAGGGAAATTCCTTCAGTCTAACAGCCCAAGTGGACGCACAGTCAACTTGCTCTCGAGTGTTCAAGGACAATGGCTGCATCCGAAATCACATATTTCCCTACTATATAGTAGGTAGGGGCGTTTCCTCCTCAGAGGGGGCAATGGAGGCAGGGCCTTCTCAAAAAAAAATTGGATGAGAAAATAATCCATATTACAAAATTAAAACAATGCAAATATTGTAAAATGTGACATTAAAAAGTGTATAAATCACTAGTTTTTTCTATAGTAACACTATCCAACAGCAACACCAGCAGCCCATTGAGTTTTACCAGGCCCCTTAAAGCAGGGTTCACCAATCTCGGTCCTGGAGGGCCGCTGTCCTGCAGAGTTTAGCTCTAACCAGCTCCAACACACCTGTTTGAAAGTTTCTAGTATGCCTAATGAGACCTTGATTAGCTGGTTCAGGTGTGTTTAATTGGGGTTGGAGCTAAACTCTGCAGGACAGCAGCCCTCCAGAACCGAGATTGGTGAACCCTGCCTTAAAGCAACACTAAATAACTTTTTTACTTCACTTTGCAGCCCTATATCTGCTATAACCGCACTATGCAAGTTTGCCAGATCAGGTAGCGTTTCTGTAGTTCGAATGAGACAAACTACAAATTTGACTTGCTTTACGGCAAGCGTTACAATAGTCATTATTTAGTTTTTCTTCGTTTCTGATGTCGCAATACATCATACTTTCATAAAATCATGCAACATACTCTACCTTGTCTGTGGACATCGTTCATTCTAAAGCCGGTGCTGGATAAACAGCGAGTGTACGTGCGACAGTAGGCTGCGGTAGGCAAAATTATTTATGACAGCGGTAATGGGCAATTCCACTTACAACCTGTAGGGGGACGGACGAGGAAAAGTTATTTAGTGTTGCTTTAAAGCCTGCCACGGGTTTGGTGGGGGTTAATAGACTGAATGTGAGAAAGTTGAATGAGAGGAGACAATACCTTCATCATGCTATGATTGGATATGATTGGTTATGACTGGATACGATTGGTTCGCGCAATAAAACCTGCCTCTTTTTTCCCTGCAGGTTCACAAATCGGTCTGAATGAACAAAATGATGGCGTTAATGGGAAGACTAATTAAAAAGTAAGTAAAAAACTCACCCACTTAGATATCACCGCTCTATGTCACGTCAAAATAAACTTGAAATGGCCTGAAAACAAGATGACTATGAGTTAAAGGTTTGGTCAAATTTCTAAATAAAAACAGAAAAATGCTCAGTAGCACTAAAAATTACACAAACATTTTCACTGATCATTACTGTAGAGTGCCATTAAAGACTTCTAGACAGCAGACGTCACGCCTTCCTGGGTGGCGCGAGTGCAGCAGAGGCAGACAGTCTGAGGAACGGGTTCACAGGCATATGCGGGCAATGCCCGGATGCTTGGTTTAATGAAAGAGAGAGGGTCATGATGATGGCTCTATGTTTTAAATGAGCAGCTGGAAAAATCAGTTCCTGGCAGTAAATTATAGCACTGCTGGCATATTTATACACACTGTGGTCTTAGTGTATCTGTAGCATAGAGAAACTAGTACACTCAGAATGAAACTGCATCAAATTTCTCTTTCTAGGTAGTTTCTAGTCTGTCTGCAATACTTTTGCAGCCCAGGATTTAATTTACCAACATTTTTGGGGCTGAAATTGACATTTTATCCGTCGTAACAGAGCCATTTACAGTATTCAGTAGACGTCAAAACAGTACTCTGGTGGGACCACTAGTACTCTGGTGGGTACAGTAATGTATCAGATATATCAAGCTTCATGATTATGGTAATCATTTAGTACTAGGGGTGTGTAATATTGACAAAAAATTATTTCTCAATATTTTCTGGAATTTTGTCAGTAATGATAATTAGACAGTACTTCACTGAATGTGTCTCTGTGCTTGTTCATTGGCTGGTTTAGGCCTGTCGTGGACAGGTGACTCTCAAAGCTTTTAATATTCTTCATATTCTGTGTGGTGGTTACTTTTTTAATTAAGGGGTGATATTTGCCACCTCAAATTTACCTTTATAAGGGCAATTTTTTCTAACCTTAGATTTCGGCATCATCTTATATGTCAAAAGCTTACATTAAATCGAAGACATCAATTAGAATAAGACACCATAGTCTTACCTATCACATTTAATCAAAAGTAACAAAATCCATTTTTGCACTGCATAAGTGGCACAGAAGGTGCATCTAAAGTACCATGTATATGTACAACCCCATTTCCAGAAAAGTTGGGACGTTTTGTAAAATGCAATAAAATCAAGAATTTTATTTAACTGACAAATGTACAAAGAAAAGATTTTCAAAGTTTTCACTGACCAACTTAAGTGTATTTTGATGGCTGCAACACACTCCAAAAAAGTTGGGACAGAGGCAAAATAAAAGTGAAAAGCTTACAGAATATCTAATTTAAACTCTTTTGAAACAGTCCACAATGAACAGGTGAACTGGTAAGTCTCGTGATTTAGTGTAAAAGGAAAATCTCTCTTTTTTTTTGGAAGCAAAGATGGGTCATGGCTCATCATTTTGTGCCAAATATCATGAGAGAATTGTCAAACAATTCAAAAAACACATTTCTATATGCAAGATTGCAAAGAATTTATGTCTTTCACCATTTACCATAAAAAAAAATATTGTGAAAAGATTCAGGGAATCCAGAGAAATCTCAGTCTGTGTAGGGCAACGCAGGAGACTTCTGTTGAATGTGCGTGACCTTTGAGCCCTCCGACGGCATTGCATGAGAAACCATCATGCAACTCTATTAAATACAGCCACATGTGCTCAAGAGTACTTTGGAAAACCATTTTCACTGAACACAGTCTGACATTGCATCAAGAAATGCCACTTGAATCTCTGTTATACAAGGAGAAAGCTATACATCAGTTCTATGCAGAGTTCTCTGGCCCGAGCTCATCTCAGATGGTCTAGAGGACAGTGGAAATGTGTGCTGTGGTCAGATGAGTCAATGTTTCAGCTTGTTTTTGGGAAAAACAGACAACGAGTTCTCAGTCCCAAAGACGAAAGGGACCATCCAGACTTTCATCAGCGACAGGTGCAAAAGCAAACATCTGTCCTGGTATTGGGGTGCATCAGAGCAAACGGCATGGATGACTTGCATTTGTCTGAAGGTACCATTGACATGGAGGCATATATTGGGATTGTACAGAAACATTTAATGGCATCAATAGCCGCTTTCCGACCGGAGGAACCTTTTCACAGTTCCTAGAACTATTGCGGGAAGTTCCCGGATGTCGGCGTGTTCGCACCGCTGGAACTAGGAACGATTTTAGTTCTAGGAACTCCATTTGGAGGAACTAATTTAGCTCCTACTTCAGAGTAGGGTCTAAACCAGCACTATAGGAACTACTCGTGACATTAGTGTACGCTGATGACCTAACGCACGCAAAACATCAGCACCTGCCATTTTTAAAACAGCTATATGTAAACACACAGATTATAGCCTATATAGGCTATTTACTCCAGAAACTAGATACAAACATGGAAAACAGTGATAGATGGGCCTCTAAACCTTTAACGTTATGCTGAAGAGAAAATCCAACGCAACTTTGAGGGGACCAAGTCAAACATGATTATGTATTTCTCCTCAGCTAGCAACACTGGACATCAACCACACGGCATATAGGCTAATAACTTTTTTTTCATATACGGTGTACTTTCTATAACAATTCTATCTAATAACATCAGTACTGTTAGACAGATCGCTAACTAATGAACCGAGAATGCGAGCATTGTTTGCTCTGGCGTTCTCAGCGCCGTCAAAATAAAGGTCCGTCGCTCCGTCAAAATAAAAGTCGCCGTGCTTGCGTCACTCCCTTACCCCTCCTACCAGTTCCCATGGCCACTTGGCCAGTGCGAACGCAAACAGCAAAACCGAGTTTGGGGGAGAGTAGTTCATAGAACTGTTTAGAAGTGGACAGTTCCTATAACTAAGTTCCTGTAACTACTTGGTCAGAAAGCGGCTAATATGACATCTTTCCTGGGAAGCAAGACAATGCCAGGCCTCATTCTGCACATGCTAAAACAAGTGGTTTCTAGACACTCTGCACCATAGAAAAAATGTGCCTGACTGCAGTCCAGATCTGTCTCTTATTGGATATGTAAGGCACCTCATGAAAAGGAGAATCGGACAGTGATGACCACAGACTGTTGAGCGAGCAGTCTTGTTTCAGAAAAAGATTGGGCAAATATTCCACTTTAAAATCTGCAACAAGTAGTATCCTCTACTTGATTAAAAGGAAAGGTGATGTGAGAGTGGTAAACATACCTCTGTCCCAACTTTTTTGGAGGGTGTTGCAGCCATCAAAATCAAAATTTGAGAGAATAAACAAAATCACAGATTCTTGATTTCATTGCATTTTACAAAAAAAAATAAAAATTAAATGCGGTGTAAAATCAATATCACATTAGCAATTGTGCTGAGATTTGGGAAAAACAGCATAAGCACAGTAACTAAACCATGGGCATTTTTGCGCTATATCGAATTTTGGGGTCATTCGAACTGCATTGTAAGCAGGCACTCTCAAAGCGAGCTTTTTATATTGTTTGTTTTGTGACAGTCGTCAATGATTTTTGTTTTCCTATTCCGTACTGGGGATCGCGCTGTTGAGCGTATATCCGGGGAACCAGGTAGGAAGTTATTTAAGGAAGTGTGATTGCGTCTCTCTTTCTCTCTCTCGCGTTCTCTAGCCTTAATGCCAATTTATACTTCTGCGTCGGGTGCGCGTAGAAGGTACGGCGTAGCATACGCATTGACGTGTACCATACGTCGTACCCTTCGCCGTACCCTGACGCGCACCTCCTCAAAAATGTAACTACGCGTCGCGGCGACGCGGACCGCAAGATCTGTGATTGGTCGGCTGGATTCCTCCTACGCATTTCCGGAATGATCTTCTGCACTCTGCACCGCCCGCCCGCCATTTTTAAATTCCGAAGATCAGTGAAGAGCCATGGAAATAGACCAAGTGACCGAGAGATTGCTTGAAGAAGTGCGGAAATACAGCCATCTGTATGACTCCTTCAGTCGCCATTGCTCGTAGAAACCTAAACTCAAAAACAGCCGCGAGGAATGTAAACACAGGGAACATTAAAACCCACCCGCGCCAACTAGCGTTTCGGCGGTGTAACTGCAGAGCAACACAGACATTCGCAGAAGTGTAAATGCTCACGACGGCGTCGCCTACGACGTACACTACGGCGTACACTCGACGCAGAAGTATAAATTGGCCTTTACACCGGTCATGGTCACGCTAGCAGATGGCTTGTGAGTATTGTTGTTGTAGCCTTTCTTATACTGTCTATGGTTGTAGCACGCGTTGCATTGATGTGTTAATGCTGCTGTCTTTTCCTGTTTTTAATGCTTACGATTCATGTTTTGAGGAATATGTTTCCCTCATTGAATTTCGTAAAGCATTGGGAAGTTGTGTTGAGAACGATTTGGTGATTTGCGTGTACATGGAGCGTTTGAGAGAGAGCTTTTTCCAATCCGGTTATGCTGTGGTTTACACGCTTATTCAGGGCATTATAGGTAGTATGTTTTGAGGAGGTTTTGGTGTAGGGAGGTTTTTCTTTTGGTGTTTATTTTGGCGCTCGAGTTGCCGAATTATTTTGTAAATATTGTTTGATGTAATGAATTGTATTTCAGGCCCAGTAGTGAAGAGTGACATGGTAAGCAAACGTTTTTTTTTTTTTTTATGCCTATTTTTTTTCTTATGCGGCTGTTTTTTTGTATTTTGATTCATTTTTTCGTTCTTGCATAAGATTCATTGAATTAATTATTTAATTGATTCATCTGTTATTAATTTATTGTTCTGAGGTAATTAAAAGGTAAATGTTTCTTGCATTGCATTTAATTATCTGAATTATTTATTTGATTTATCTGTCATTCATTTATTGCTGTGAGGTAATTAAAAGGTAAATGTTTCTGGGCCTGAAACTAAGTCGATTTATTTAGTTATTGTTTTTTTTTGTTTTTTTGCTCTATTTCTCTTTTGAATTGAATGTATTGATGTCCTGAATTGTAATGTAATATGACTGGAATTGAACTTGAATAGAAAACTTTTAAATCAACTTTCTTGTGGTTCCTTGTTCTGTTACTTTATAATTGATAATGTCATCCCTATGTGTAGTGTTTCAAATGAGGGACTAATTAAATAATTGTGGTGGTTTTTACCCCTGGCACCCGAACCCAATCTTTTAAGGCCAAATACCGTCACAGTTTGTTTGTTTGTTTGCAAAGTGAGTGACTTACTCAATAACACCAGCTTTAAAGGGATACTCCACTTTAAAATGAAAATTCTGTCATCATATACTCACCCTCGTGTTTCAAACCTGTATGAATTTCTTTCTTCTGCTGAACAGAAAGGAAGATATTTAGAAGAATGTCAGTAACCAGAAAGTTTCTGGTCCCATTGACTTCCATAGTATATTTTTTTTCCTACTATGGAAGTTAATGGGACCAGAAACTGTCTGGTTACTGACATTCTTCTAGATATCTTCCTTTCTGTTCAGCAGAAGAAAGAAATTCATACAGGTTTGAAACAACATGAGGGTGAGTATATGATGACAGAATTTTCATTTTAAAGTGGAGTATCCCTTTAACATTGTTAAACTATACATCTTGTACACTCCAATTTAGTACAATGGTATATATCACTATAGTGTTGGTCCAAATTAAAACATGGTTTTACCATGATGCTTTTTTTGTTATTGTAAATAAATAAATGTTCAAATAAAAAAACTCAAATTCTAAAATAATTGAGGCAACACTGCAATTCCGTTAGATATGACTGCATACCTCAACCTTAAGCAAAATAACACCTCAATGTGAAATAACAGACAACTCCTACCAAATCTCCGGCAGAAAACGCCCATGATAGAGCTCTCCTCCACCACCCTCAGGTCAGCCAGCAGGGCCAGCTCCAGACCTCCAGCCACAGCATACCCACTGACTGCTGCGATCAAGGGTTTTGAGAGCCTCATACGAGACGGACCCTACAGCAAACAACACACATCAGTTTATTTCTGTTATAAATATCCTGCAAACCAATAGGTGCCTCCACTATGAAGGACATTTGCAGTGCCAGTTTTTAATCATCAGAAGCCGCTAACTCGCTTTTACTAGTAGGTGTTTCCAACAGTACACATGGTTCAGTAGATTGCGTGAGTTTCACAGTCTGCACTACTCTTGGTAGTTGTCGATGGTCTCTATCGCTCATGTGTCGCTCTACGTAACTTTGCAACTACGTCAACTTATTCAGACCCGAACCCTAACACCTAACCCAAAGTCTACAACAACCTACTAATACTCTAATGAGAGTTAGTTGACATGTTGCAAAGTTATGTATAGTTAGTAGAGTGTCTAAAGTGGACCATTGGAAAAAAGTGTAACCCATTTTCAAATAGAAGTCATAAACCAACTCGTTTACACCCAGACAAATGTTCGGTTCAGTAAACATTTTTATTTATTTATTTGAATGAATGGCTGTTAATGCATCCATTCATATGACACAAATGTTACAGTCAATGCAATTTTTTTTTATTCTAATCGCTTTTTTACTGCATTGTGAAAAAAGCTGGCCAAACAAAGAGATTTGCACCCAGAGCCACTGCAATTTGAGGGGCTCACAAACAGACTACTTTGCTAAGCGAAAGAAACCAACTCCCTTGTCTCTGTACTCTTGTATTTGTGGTTGCTTGTTAAACACCATAGTAAATACAAAAATATGTGTGAACAGGCCTTAAGGCTCAGATAGGGTGGGAAATGGTCATGTAAAACTATTTTTGCTGCAAGAAACATTCATTAGTTATAATATTACAAGCTGAATTAAAAGGAATGCATTATATGACTCCTATAGTATTAATATGCAATACTGCATCTGAGAAGGACCACTCCATACCATGGGACCAGGACCACGGCGGACATCTTGCTCCAGTTTGAGAGAACCAGAGGTCTGTGCCAACTCCTTCAGATCAAATCCAGCACAGAAATTTCCTCCTGAATCAAACAAACTCAATTATACAACAAAGCAGATTAAACCATTAATGTCAAGACAGCATAACATAACTTAATAGCATGAGTATCCCTTTCATGTGTTCAGGCCTACACGCTCTATTCTTATATTAATATTTTGACATGTATTCAGGTTCTAAATTACATATGAAAAGAAACTTACACATTAGAAAGAATGACCAATACGATGGCATACACTTTGGTAAAGACAAAGCAACCCTTGTGAAAAAGTAGTACACTTTAGCATACTTAATCATTTGAAGTATATTATTTCGATAATAAGAACTTAAGTACAAAAACTGAATGTTCTGTTTTCAGACACATCACTGCAAGTTCATTTCAATTAAATGAAAATGTATTATAGGTTAAATTTATATTAATTGCAATTAGCTGACCCTATAAAGTATGACTTAAGTATATTAATTTCATAATTACTTCTGTCTTTTTGAAATATGGTTAAAGTGTACTGCCGAATGTTCTGATAAGGTAAACTAAAGTATACTTTAATGTCATTTCTATTGAAACTTGCATTTAAATGTGATGTATTATGTACAAATGTACATATACACATGTAATGATTAAGTTGCATTTAGTACATAAAAAAAAAAAAAAAAATCACTTTAAGTAACACTTTATTTTAATGTGTCATTGTTACATGTATTTATTATGGTAAATTATTCATAATTACAAGTACTAACACTAAACCAAATCCTAACCCTTAACTTAATAGTAAGTACATGTTAAATCAGTTCTTATTTGTGTAATTACACTGCAAAGTGTACTCCCTTTAAGTACACTTACCCTTTTATTTGATTAATATAATATTATCTGCAAGACAAGTAGATTTTTTTTTTTAAATATACTATAAAGATTTTAAGTACACTACAAATGCACATTCAAAATAATTAAGCGCACTTCTTCAGGGAAACACATGCTAATTACAAGTCATTTTTAACTTCAGTAGTTACCAGTTAAAACAGTCCTTCAGTGTACTTGAACAAATCATTGCTTGAACCAGCAATTATTCATAATTTAGCTGAAATGCGAACATGCCATGGACACAATTTTCCTAATGGCTTCCTAATGGACTTGTAAAATCTAGACCAGTAAGTCAGCTTGTGTAATGTGCTCAATTGCATTTTAATGTTCATTTAAATGTCTTGAGATACAGTAGATCTTAACACAAATAAGGGAATTCTTGTGTGGTCAACATTAACTCTGACACTTATTCAAAACTCAAGCAATTACTGTCATCACACATTCTTTACATGTGTTGTCAATGTAATGTTATCTGCTGTGGTCAGTTCACCTGCAGATGGTCCTCTGGCTGGGATCCAGGTTTAGAGTGTGAGAGAAATCAAAACCTCTCGTTTAACTCGTGATAAAGGTGACTGAGGAAATTGGAGTAGGGATGGTTGATCCAGGTTGAACTAATTATTTCTATTGAGCGTGTCCAATTTGATGGCCTGAGATAATTGTTTTCAATGTGGTAATATTTTCATCACAGACTTTGACATAACACAGGACTCTTGTAGCCATGTGCATGTCTTTTAGCATATGAAGGCAGCAAATTGCAAAGAAATGTTAATATGCTTAAGACATAACCAAGTAAACATTTAATATCTACATTAGATTTTATGTGCCATCCTTAGAATTTGGTCTTTAAACTTCAGTTTTTGCGGTATCTCTGTATATTTCTATAGGTGGGTGGGAGACATGACATGCAATTCTACCCGTACATGATGTCATAACCTAATAAAAATGGGTATTTGTTAAAAATATATATCTTCATGTTGTTCCTCTGACAAGATATTATTACAGCATACCATAGCTGTAGTTGGTGTATAAAGACCTCTACTTCAAATTTTTATCTAAACATCAAAATTGTCATGTGGTGTGACTGTCCGGGATATGTGTGACCTTACTAATATGACAATATATATCAGCAAAGTATAAATAATTGATAGATTTACAGTTTAAGTAACAGAATTAGGCCATTTCAACAGACACAGAAAGTGTTGATGTCTGTCGATGATTTTAAAGCAAGTTCTGGCCAAATACATTTTGTCCGTAAAATGGGCGTCATATGGTGTGACACTGCAATCTATATTTTGAACGGGCAATAATTTGGATATCATTATGATGAAGAGGTCCACACTCAACCAGGAAGTTGCAGTGTCATCTCTGGAGTGGTTTGCAAGGTCAAGAGTTGAGTTCTGGCTTTTTAATTTTTAATTAAAAAGCTCTGTATCTGATATGCTCACTAGTGGTCAATGTTTTGTGTCTTATGGTGTGACATTATTTACATAAAAATGAAACACTTTTATACGAATTTTACTTATTAATTCTTAAAAATCATTCCTGCCATGTGGCAATTTACATGCTAAGTATAAGCTAGCTGTTTTTAGTTAACCAAGAGATTAGCTTAATTGAACAAAACGTCATATGGTGTGACACTGTATCATATGGTGTGACTGTTTTTCTAAGTCACACCATATGATATATTTGTCACACAATATTACATACACCTTTTTTAATGATAAATAAATAACTATTCAAAACATATTCAATGATAATAGTGAATGTTTAATAGTGAACATTAAATTACCTATACAATTAATGTATTTCTTTTCAATTTTTTACTTAATTTAATGTTCTTGAAGTGAGATGGTGTTTGATTTACTCATATTTATGAGTTTCTTATAATTTTAAAAGTTTTAAAACAATGTTAGTATGTTTTTTGGATTAATGTTAACTGAATTGAATTAATTGAATGTTGAATGCAAATAAAATACAGTTTTTTGCATTGACAAATTGTGGATTGGTGCAGTTCATCATATAGCGTGACACTATATAATTTGGTGTGACATTCAGAATTGTGCCAGTAAAAATACTTTCTTAATTATAAATCATAAAAAAGTCAACGGAACACAAGAGAAATAGTATCAGCAAGAGTCACAAGCATTTAATCTAAAATATCTGGAAAGGCTGAGGAGAGATGACTTACTTTGCATGATGATTTAGAAAAACAATACAAAATCTAATGAATCTGCACAAAATAAATGTTAAATCTTAATATAGTAATGAAAACAATTTATGTTGAAGTTAGTTACTTAGGGAGAGTATATCCCATTTTCATTTTATATAGAATAACTTTTATGTCACACCATATGACAATTTTAGGAACGAATGCAACAAATTAGTGAATAAATCCAATTTCAAATACAAAATCTAAAAGACCACATATATTGTGGGAAATGCAAGAGTCAGTACAACACAACTCAATATTTTTTATGCCTAATATTTGAAGTAAAAAATAAAAACTTTTTTCAGGCTTATATGTCTCCCACCCAGGTGCGTCTCAATCAGCTCCCTAGTTCAGTAGTCAGGGCACTGATCAGGGAGTCAACTATTTTAAAGGCTGTCTCAATCGCAGAATCCTTCCAGTGCACTGAAACGTTCGCTCCCTAAAAAGTCCCACAATGCACCATGAAAACCAGGCAGCATCGATGCTCACTATGTTCCCTAAACAGAGGTTCTGAAGCTCAAAACTTAAATCCTGTGAGCCAACCTACTACACAATGACACGCGATAGATGTTTTTAAAAATAAAAAACATTATTTTATTATATTTCAGCATAAACATTCATCGCTAGACAGGTAATGACCATAATCTTGCTAATATTTACAATTTATTTACAGCTGAAATGTTGCACGTATATTTAACAAGTCAAGTATTTATCATAATGTCATAATCATAATTCATAAAAAACAGTTGGGATGTTATACAATGAGGACGTTCTCATGTCGCCGGAAATAGAGTCATCAGTGTCCCAATGTGTAGTGAGTGAGCCAAGCTCCTTACTGTCCTTACCAGTGCCTGAATTCATGAACCCGATATACTGATTCACGAGCTAGGGAGATAAATGAGACGCACCCTATGGCATCGCTGTCGAAGAGTAATAAGTGTATATATTTATCATGAGCATTGTAATGTTTGAAGTGGAATCATAACAAATGTCAGTAGACTGGGAAGACTTTAAAACGAGCGGTTCATTCATAAATCCGTAAGATCTTACCTTCATGATGTGGAAATACAAACCTGAAGAGAGAAAACAAACAGTGCCGCTCTGAAAAGGGGCGGGGCTACACATGGGCGTCAGTTTGGTTTGAAATGTGTTGGGGACAGAGACACATTCGGAAGTGCATTTTCAGAAGTGCTGGGTACAATGACGCATTAATTTTTTTCTCTCTTTCGCGCAGGTTATGTTTTGAAAGACGATGTCCTGTTGTAGCTCAGGCACGGCCCCACTTTTCAACAGGCCCATCCAAAACGTTCAAAAAAAAAAAAAAGTAGTTTATTTTTTTACTATATTCTAATTTTGTCAATAATTATAAAAAAAATCGCCAATAAGCTCATAATTTGTGCTAAAATAGTGTTTAGTTTTAAAAACCATTTTAAAAAGCTGGTTATATTTTGATGTTTCTGCGCAAGTTCAGCAGACAGTGAGGTTCGGGTTTGTTACGATCAGAGCTCGTGAGTGGAGAGCGCATTTCTGAAAATTCCGCTCCGCTCGTTCATTCCGCAGGGTCGCTCGCTCAACCCAGATGTCCTGTTGCCTGGTTCGAAAATATGTGGAATAAGGGCTGCTTCCGACTAAAAGGTTTTTTTTTTGTTTTTTTTTGGTCGACTAGTAGGCTAGTTGTTCATAAGTCATTCGTGGACAAATCTCCCCTTTATATTAATTGAATTACTTATATAGCCAACAGGATAATGAGCGTTTATGTAATATAGCCGCACTCAAGCGCACAATCATTACTTTTACCGGTTCTTTGTGGCAATCTTTATGCGTGCGGTCGCTTTCAGAGCGCTCACGTCCGAGAACGAAAAATAAAATAAAAATAATATTATAATGTTTTTTTGTTGGGTCAGACAATGATTACCAAATTTCTCTCATATTGCTCCTCATAACCACTGAAAACGGTCAAAAAAATTTAACCAAAAGTCAAATTAATATGGACGGAAGTTAAAAGTGGTGGGTACAAAATGACTCATGACGAAATCTGGTGGGTACGCGTCCCCCCCGTCCCCCCCCCGTAATCGACGCCTATGGGGCTACATAAACTCTATACAACTTTCACAGCAAAAGATGGAAAAAATGCTGGTAAAGTGCATTTATAAACTATTCTTTGCTTTACTGCTCAATCAGACGACATTCTTCATTCTTTCCACTGACCATCAAACTGAACTAAAGTCATCCCACTTGTTCCACAGTGTGTCACAGTAGTGTGTAACTGAACTTACCGACTCCATAAAGCACTGCCACATTAAGGCTGTTGTCCTGGTCAAAGGCTGTCAGCTCCTCGGTCAGTCTCTGAGCAGTCTCTTGATTTACTGCATTACGCGCTTCAGGACGGTTAATCCCAATGACCATCACTGCACCCCTCCTTTCAGAAACCACCGTCCCACCTGTACCTGCATTAATCACGGGAGCAAACACATGAACATTTGAGCAGAATGAATCTGTCTGCAGGTACATACAGTAGATTAAAAATAAAATGTGCGACATGCATGGCCTCATTTGGACACTTCAAATATTAGATAACAAAATATTAAAACAAGTTTCATTTTAAATGTCTACGATTTTATCATTTTAAAACCTAAGAAATGTTCTTTTGTGAAATGTCTTGCTAGAAAAGTGAGGCATGTGTTAACTTTCTTTGTATGTATGTATGCAATGCAATGACATTCACATATTTTATGTGTAGCCTACAAATTCTTTTTAAGGCTAACATATAGGTGCCACAAAACTGCTTAACCTACAAGAGAAACGTTTTTTGTTTTTTTTCATAACTATACACAACTATTCTCTCATAGATAATGACTTGATTTATTTATATATCTCTACCCACAGACATAGTAGGTAAATTAAAATAAAATAATGGAAGTCAATGAATTGAGGTGATGAATAAAATGTATTGAAGGCCAATACGATGAAGAGCAGGCAGAGCAATTTTAGAGGTTACAAAATCTCCTGTCTGCTAATCTTCAACATGACATATACTCACTTTGAAGCGAGCTATATTTGTGGTCTTCCACAAGAATAGAATAGGCTAGAGCAGTCACAGGCAATTTTGTAACAGGTGATTTAACAAAAATTTAGCTAAATCGGAATAACATTACAACAACAAGGCCTAACGTTACTTCTTAAATGGCCGATAAAATAGTAACGTTATACTATTCCAAATTCAGTCCGTAGCTTTCTACACTCACCAAGGTGAAGAATCTCTGATTTTGGCATTGCAAAATCTCTGCCAGACTGGCAATAATGACAGAATGAGTTTTGTAAAACAACTTAAAGTGTAAAGTGTAGTAAGTTTATACTGACCTCTACTGTTAAGAAACGGAAACACGGTTATAACTTTACCTGAGTTACCGCAGTTTCTCTCTTCTTTTAAAACGGTGCAATAAAGTCTTTGTCTTTTCACTGAGTTGAAACACGTGTGGTGGATTACCCTCCTAAAGCCTTTATCAAATGACCTTATCCCTAAAATGAAAGCCATAATTTCGGGAAAATGCAGAAAGCACTTTTAATCTGTGTTTTGCAAAGATTATTGTGTCAAACTTCACTGTTTTACGTTGCCGTAAAAAGAATCAGCATTGCGGATTACCAAAGTAAAAGTCACTCATAAATCACATACTGTAGTAACACACACATCCTCTATTTTACTGCCAAAATTACCAAGAAATGACACCAAAGGTTTCCAAAACATTAAATGACAGACCTTCCACTGCATCTAAACAGAATTGCACTTCTTATCCAAATTATGGTAGCGTACATATCTACAAATGAGAGAAACGTTCTTTCTCTGTTTACAAAAAAATTAGTCTGTTATATAAGGTAGCCTATATTACAAACTCACATATCTGCTTGGTTAAATTAAATATTTTAAATAAACCAATTAAATGAAATCTACCATAAGAAGAAAAAATCAGTCATATAGAAATACCAATCTGAAGATGATACTACTTTTCTGAAATTATAATAAAAAAATTAAAGAAAAGCAGTACAAAAATATTACCATTATGTGTATAAATGCTTCACAGTTTACGGCTTTCTTTATGCAAAAATATAACTCTTTTGAAATTTAATTAAAATATGGAACATTTTTGTGACAGGTTTAACAGAGAAACACATGAATGAACACAGCATTGAAAATTAATTGTAATATAACAAAACCAAAAAAAAATGTTAATTTTTTTTAAAATGTCATTTAATTTTGCAAAAAAATTCAAAGCGTGAATAAAAAAATTCAAAGCGCATTCTTAAGAATAACAAAAAGAATAACATTTATCAAAAATAAAATACACTACTTAATGATCAAGTAACTAATAGTGAGATATTGTACAACAAAAAGATTCACGATTCGAGATGTTACTCGATCTTAGTGCTGCATTTGATACTATTGACCACAACGTTCTTTTAAATAGACTCGAAAATTATTTTGGCATTAGCATGCATTTAAATCATACTTATCTGGGCCCGGTTTCCCGATAACGTTGTCTCTTAGCGAGCTACGAAGACTTGTAATGTATTACTTAACTAAAGATATACCACTACTAGGCGTGTTCCCCGAACTATACCTTAGAAAGCTGCTTAAGATATACCTTCTTACGTGCGACGTTACCCGGTGCTGTCCGTGGCGATGGTGCTGAATCTGCTGATATCGATGACTCGACTCACTCGAGAATCAATTATTCTCTTGTCCAGGCGCTGTTTCACTGTTATATGCTAGAAAGTGGTGTTCTTTATAAAAGAAGCACTTCCGAAATAGTTGAAATTACATTTATTAGGACTATTGGATATTATAAAAAATAATCCAAACTATAATAGCCTATAATATCATATCCTACATAAAATTGTATCATATATTGCTGTCACAATAACCATTTAAAAAATTGTACGTGCTTTCATCTCTTTCCCATTTTTGTTCGCTGAGGTGGAGCTGCGATGAAATATTGTTCTTGTAAATACTTTCCAGCATTTCAGTAATAAAAGTTTAGGCTACATCTTATGTACGGTGCTCGGCAGTGATCAAAAAGCATTTTAACAGTGAATTTTCAATCTCTTCTTGTAAACTCAGAGATGTGGATTCAGACGGCAATTAAATTAGCACACGACCTGATTGTCAAAAAACAGTAGGTACTAATTTGGCCAGGGATTTTTAAACGGGTTGGGTGAGAAAAAACACTGATAGAATGGATTCGGACGGCACTAAAATCACCGACTTACCCCGTAACTGTTTAAAATACCGGACGAGCCCATGAGAAACAATAGCGTCCGAATAGGACTTAACTGACAGTAGCTAGGCTAGCCTATGCTTTCACTGGCCTTTAAAAGCGCTCTTTTATTAAATTAATAATATAATATTATAATAATAATAATATAATTAAAATTCTAACAACAATCAGTGTGATTGACAATTTTATTCTTTGCATGAAAACACTTGAATTAGCCTAAATGAACTGTGTGTATTAAAACTTGAGTGGTCCAGACCAACCTTACGAAAGTGTGACTTACAGAAGATATACTTAGCGTACGAACGTGTCGGGAATCGTGCCATAACGTTAAGAGAGAGGTTAAGGAATAGGTTAAATACTTAGCGATAAGAACGTTTTGGGGAACCGGGCCCTGGGCTGAGTTTCCCGATAACGTTGTCTCTTAGCGCGCTACGAAGACTCTTAAGGTAGGCTATAACTTAACTGAAGGTATACCATTTCTAGGCGTGTTCCCCGAACTATACCTTAGGAAGCTGCTTAAGATATACCTTCTTACGTGCGACGTTACCCGGTGCTGTCCGTGGCGATGGTGCTGAATCTGCTGATATCGATGGCTCGAGAATCAATTATTCTCTCGTGCAAGGGCTGTTTATCTGAGAAAGCGGTGTTCTTTATAAAAAAGCACTTTATAAATAGTTGAAATTGCATTTATTAGGACTCATGGGATATTATAAAAAGTAATCCAAACTATAATAGCCTATAATAGCATTGCCTACATATTTTTAAATTGTATCATATATTGCTGCCATAATAACCATTTAAATTTGTATGTGCTTTCTTCTCTTTCCCATTTTTGTTCGCTGAGGTGGAGCTGCGATGAAATATTGTTCTTGGAAATACTTTCAAGCATTTCAGTAATAAAAGTGTACGTCACGTACGGTGCTCGGCAGTGATCAAAAAGGATTTAAACAGTGAATTTTGAATCTCTTCTTGAAAACGCAGAGATGTGGATTCAGACGGCAATTAAATTACCACACGACCTGTTTGTCAAAAAACAGTAGGTACTAATTTGGCCAGGGATTTTTACGTGGGTTGGGTGAGAAAAAACACTGATATTATGGATTCGGACGGCACTAAAATCACAGACGTACCCCTGTAAATGTTTAAAATACCGGACGAGCCCATGATAAACAATATCAGCGTCCGAATAGGACTTAACTGCAGTAGCCTATGCTTTCACTGACCTTTAAAAGCGCTTAAAATACATTTATAAAATTGTATTATATATAATAATATAATTACAATTCTAACAACAATCAGTGTAATGACAATTTTATTATTTGCATGAAAACACTTGAATTAGCCTAACTGAACACTGTCTGTGTGTATTAAAACTTCAGAATTATATTCATGTAGCCCTTCAACAGTGATAAGGTGAAGCTAAGAGTGGTCCAGACCAACCTTCCGAAAGTATGACTTACAGAAGGTATACTTAACTAAGAACGTTTCGGGAAACACGTATTATCCATAAGGTACAGTTTAAGGTGTAACTTAATAACGACATAGCGTTAAGAAGGTTTCGGGAAACTCAGCCCTGACCGTTATCAGTTTGTAGCAGTAAATAAAGAGATGTCTCATCGATCACAAGTTCAGTATGGTGTACCACAAGGCTCAGTACTAGGACCGTTGCTTTTCACTCTGTACATGCTACCCTTGGGAGATATCATTAGGAAGCATGGAATTAGTTTTCACTGTTATGCTGATGATACTCAGCTCTATATTTCTTCACGCCCTGACGAAACTTACCAATTCACAAAATTAACGGAATGCATAGCTGAAATATAAAATTGGATGACTAGTAATTTCTTACTACTTAATTCTGAAAAAACAGAGATTCTAATTATTGGACAAAAAACGTCCTCACGTAATAACCTAGAATACTGTCTAACACTTGATGGCTGCTCTGTTAAGTCTTCGTCGTAGTCGGTTAGGATCCTGGGTGTGCTCTTTGATACCAATCTTTCATTTGAAAGTCACGTGTCTAGTATCTGTAAAACCGCACTTTTCCATCTTAAAAATATATCTAATGAACAATTAGTTGAATTAATTGAATCTTTGACACAACTGATTCGTTCAAAACACTGAATCATTCGGTAATGAAACACGGTTGAGTTTTCCTTTGAGATGCGCTGTGGAACTATTTTCGCTGCTGAAATAGAACAAAAAAAAATGCCAATATTGTGTCTAACATTCAACTGACTTAATATTAATTACTTGTTTATTGAACTGTAACTGTATCATATAAATATAAAAACAAATTTTGAATGTTTCATTTGTTTCCAAATTAGGCGCGCAGAAACTTGTTATCATCAGAAGCCTACATTATATATTATATTTACATTTATGCATTTGGCAGACGCTTTTATCCAAAGCGACTTACATTGCATTATCCTATACATTTATACATAGGTATGTGCAATCCCCTGGGATCGAACCCACAACCTTGCGTTGTTGACGCAATGCTCTTACCACTGAGCTACAGAAATATTAGGCTATAGTTTTCACTATCAGTCGCCACTTACACTAAATGAATGCAGAATAGTATTTTTTTTGTTATTGACGTTTTAATCAGGCTATTTGTCCGGTCGGGCAAGTAAAATTCTCTTTCACTTGCCCCTTCAAAAAATCCACTTGGCCCGGACAAGCGTAAATGTCGAGCCTGTAATATTACATATCACATATTTTAAATATAATGTACTATTTTCATTATAGCACCCATCAGCCTGCAGCATCCAAGACGATGTTTACTGTAAAACACACAGAGACAGAATAGCACAAACAAACTCATAGTCATAGCAGAACTCATGTCTCCATTCATATTTTGTTTCCATTTATGTTGATTTATGAAAAGTGAACAGCACGAGTAAGATAGGATGCGCAACATGGAGACATGGTGTGGTTGATTGAGACATGATTTTGACCACTTCATTAAGTTTTGTTTTGTAGAAAGCATTTCTTTAAAGTGAATTTCGTTTTGTATAAACTGTATCTTAATTTTAATCCATTTTTCATCAACCAATTGCCTGGATTTAATTCATAAGAAGCAAATATAGCAGACAATATAACCATGGAGGCGCCTGCGCGGTCACTTGCACTGCACGTTAACTGGAGCGCATCTCATCCTAACTTAACGAAACTCAGTGTATGCCTCACACAGACATGAGAAATACATCAAATACACAAAGCTTGAAATGTCTTTAAACTAAATAATTCAAAACGAAAAGAAAAAGGCTACTCTCTGATTATGTAATTATGTGCATTTCTTAGGCGCGTTCACGACACTGTCAGAAAACACTATAGTTTATTAATAAAAATCAATACACGCGTCATCGGATTTACAAATGCACATCTTGCTTGTTGCACGCACACATATTATGTCGAAATAACGAGATATTATGTTGAAATAACATTATTATTAATAATACATCTTTTAGAATATAAGAATATAGAATATAAATTTAGAATATAAAAATATAAAATATAAAACTTTAATTGTGATCATTAAAATAATTGAATATAAAATATTTTGTGGTCAAGTGTTGCTCATTTATTAATAGTGTGATATATATATACATACATATACATACATATACATACATACATACACATATTTCGCCTATAATTGTGCAGCTCCCCCTGTCAATGATATAGCATTAGCACCCCCTCAGCACATGCATTAAAAATTCTCTGGCGCCGCCACTGTCTCCATTTGTGTTTAAAATAGTTACAGTTTATAGACTTTAAAAACATTTATCACCACTTGTGATTCACAAAGTGAAAATTAATTTTAAGAATCCAGTTGGTTATTGGCTTTTACCGATAAAACAGACACTTTACTCTTGTTCTGAGGACGTAGTTTAACTGATTCTCTAAATTCACTGTAAATATAATCTTAATTTGAGTTTCATAAACTCGGCGTTGCGTTTGAAATCCGAACTTTATTATTCTCCATTTTTTCAATCATAGCGAAAATAACCTGCTGAAAGAAGCAGTTTTTTTGACAAGAGACATCGTTATGTTTCGCTCCTCTGTCTGCGCTTCAGAGAGCATCTCAAGCCGCTAAACGTATGGAAAGTTTTCAGTCAGGGAAACTGTTTCTCAAAGATGAGCATAGATTTATAGATTTATTTGGAACTATCTTTGTTGCCGATATATAGAGCAAAATGTAAGTCATGTAATATTTACGACTTAATATAAAATCAACGTCCTGCTGATGTTCGGGACAGCACTCTTTCTTGTCCTATCTGTTGCTTTTTAAAATAACTGTCATAAATAGAAAAAAACAAGGATAGCCTACAGGAACTTTTTTTGTGAATTATATTCTGTTTCAGAAATGTGCTTTTATTGTTAATATCTAAAAAAAAAAAAAAAAAAAAAAAAAAATCAGTGGTCTGTTATGCTTAATAACAAAATGTATGCCAGCTTCACTTGCTCCCGTTTATGCACCAGCTGCAAATGCTAAAAAATAAATAATAAACAGCGCTAGTTTTTGAATGATCAATCATGAATTAAAAAAGCTAAGTCAGTCTTGCATGTTCACTTTTAATACAGCGAAACAGCCTATAGGTCTTCCATCCCTCACAAACTCTTGTGGTCGACTGTGACGTCAACTCGTGTGGCCGACTGTGACGTCAATTCGTGTGGCCGACTGTTACGTCAACTCGGGTGGCTGACTGTGACGTCAACCGTCGACTGTTACGTCATAATGATCGCGAGTATAAACACTGCAGCTGATTTATTCTTCTTGTAGCGAGTCGGCGATTGTGTATGCTAATGAAAAATTACTATATACATTTACATTATTTATATATTTTTTTTATTTAAAGCTTTTCACATTTTTACAGAACAACCCCCCACCCCATGCCAGCAAATAAGTAACAAGTAAAAAAATAAAAAATAAAAAAATAATGATAAATGCCTATATATACATATGTATAAGTGCATATACACACAGAAACATACAATATCCATACATACATGTATACATACACATTGCAAACCTACACATACATTAAAAGTAAAATACTTAAAAGAAAATGCCAATACCAATGTTTACCCAATTATGAAAAAAAGTGAATTATTGCACCCTGCAAGATGCTATATAATCTACAGTACCACACCTATTAGAGTATATGTCCAGTATGTTAAATTCCATGATCCCCTTCCAGAAAATCCATAAAGGACTTCCAAATCTGTAAGAATTTCTTCGGTTTACCAGCAATTTCATATCTGATCTTTTCCATATGTAGTACACTGCTAAACTCTGTAAGCCACATCTCAAATTTAGGTACAAACTCTTTGTTCCACGTCAACAAGATTGTCTTCTTTGCTATTGTCATCCCATATTGTATCGACTGGATTTGATTAAGGTTATTGGTCTCTAAAGAAGGGGCACAGCCAAAGACCTCAGACCAGAATTTACATATGTTTGGGCAGAACCAAAATAAATGAGCCAATGTACCCTCATTAGACTTGCATTTAATACACAAAGGTGAGACAGAGGGATATATAGAATGTAATTTTGTACGAGAGTAGTGCAGTCTATGCACAACTTTGTATTGTATCAGTTGAAAATTAGAACTGATGGAGCAAGATCTAACACCTCGGAGGGCCTCGGCCCAGGAGTCTTCTGAAATATCTATACCCAGGTCTTTTTCCCAGGACATCTTTAAATATTGTGTACGAGGAACTCTGGAGTCATTTAAGCATTCAACAAATTTAGAAACCAGACCCTTCATGTCAAGTTCAGAGGTCATACAATAATAAAGATGCTCAGGGGGGTTATAGGTTTCAAAATTAGGTATATTACTTTTAACATAGATTCGTACTTGTAAATACCTGAAAAAATGAGAGGGGGGTAGGTCAAACTTTTGTCTGAGCTGGGCAAAAGAAGCAAATACATTGTTAATGTATAAATCACCTATCCATACAATTCCTTTTTCTTTCCATGAGGAAAAAGTTGTATCTGTCTGCGAGGGAGGAAATGCATGGTTATAGGCTATAGGAGTTTGAGGGAGTTTAAAGACCTTCCTAAGCTGATACCACATCTTTAAAGAATTTACAACGATAGGGTTACATTTCTTAAATTTTCTAATAGGTTTATTTTCTGCAAAAAGTAAAGAGGGGAGGGAGGAATCCTGAATATCCCGCTCAAAAATGAGCCATGCAGGAACGGTGGTAGTCAATACCTCGGGATATGCACTACGCCAATACATTAAGGCCCTTAAGTTGGCTGCCCAATAGTAGTGTTGAAAACAGGGAAGGCCTAAGCCTCCTACATCTCTCGTTTTACAGATATAAGCTTTAGATATACGATGGGCTTTATACCCCCAAATAAATGGCATGATCACCGAATCAAGTGTCTTAAAGAATGATTGGGTTAGAAATATTGGGACATTTTGAAACAAATAGAGAAACCTGGGTAAGGTAACCATTTTGATTGCGTTGACACGACCAATCATTGTTAAAGGGCGTACTCGCCAAGTCTCTACATCACTCTTCAGTTTGTCTATCATAACTTTGTGATTTGTTTCATATAAACTTTTGAAATGTCTAGGGACAGTGATACCAAGATATTTTAATTCACTTACAGTTCTAAAGGGGAGGTTATTAACAAAAACTGGATCCATCATATCATATAATGGCATAAACTCACTTTTCTGCCAGTTAACAGTATATCCAGAAAGGGTACCAAACTCCCTGATTAGGTCAAACAAGAAAGGCAGAGATCTCTCTGGCTCTGAAAGAAAAAGAAGAACATCATCCGCATATAACGAGATCTGGTGTTTTACACCCCCTATCGTTACAGGAGAAATATGCGGATGATTTCTTATACTTATCGCTAAAGGTTCCATCGCGATAGCAAAAAGTAAAGGGCTCAGTGGGCAGCCCTGACGGGTACCACGATGAAGGCGGAAAGAGGGTGATCTGTTATTGTTTGTGAGAACGGAGGCAGAGGGGCAAAGGTACAACATCTCAACCCACGAAGAAAAATGTTGTCCCTGTCCAAATTCTTCGATGGTGCTTAATATGTAGGACCATTCCACACTGTCAAATGCTTTATAAGCATCCAAGGCTAGAATCGCTATTTTGTCATGTTTTCCTTTACTCCTATACACAATGTTCATGAGCCTACGTACATTATGAAAAGAAAGTCTCCCGGAAATAAAGCCTGTTTGGTCTTCATGTATTATTGAACTGATACATTTACTTAACCGATTTGCTAAGATTTTAGTAAATATTTTAAGATCATTACCGAGGAGGGAAATGGGTCTATAAGAGGAAGGGTCCGTACTATCTTTATCTTTCTTTAAAATCAATGCAATATTGGCCGAATAAAGTGTTTCTGGTCATTTTTTGTTTTCAATAGAATTCTTAAACATCCTTAACATCAAGGGGCCAATTTGATTAGAGAAAGCTTTATAAAATTCTATGCAGAAACCATCTGGACCAGCCGCTTTCCCATTAGGAAAACTTCTAATAGCTGTAAAGACTTCTTCCAATGTAATGTCTGAATTTAAGTTTTCCCTTGCATCGTCACTGATTTTAGGAAGTCCTACATTTACATTTACATTTACATTTAGTCATTTAGCAGACGCCTTTATCCAAAGCGACTTACAAATTAGGACTAAATTCAGCGAGTCATCTTAGAGGCAAAAGCAACAACAACGCAGGAAGTGCTCAAAATACGAAGTTCAGGTATTATTCAGAGTAGCATAAGCCTGATAAGTGATGTTTCAAAGGGAAAGGAATTTTTTTTTTTTTTTTTTTCTATAAGGTTAAGTGCTCACGGAAGAGATTGGTTTTCAGCTGTTTTTTGAAGGTTGTCAGGGATGGCAAGTCCTAAGGAGCGGAGGAATTTTGTAATATCAACTGAATCTACAGTACTTTGAGAGGAATATAATTCCTGATAGAATTCCCGGAATACATTATTTATTTCTGTTGGTTTATTGGTCAAGGCCCCGGATTTTAGCTTGATGCTTTTTATGGCTCTACTAGCTTGTATGCCCCTAAGTTGACGAGCTAACAAGCGGTTGGGTTTGTCACCTAGTTCAAATTGTCTCTGCTTTATCTTTGATAAAAGGGTACTAATTTGGGCAGATAAGAGTGTATTATATTCATATTTTAGCTTCATAATACTCGCCAAAGTTAAATTGGACGATGTGAGTTTGAACTGATACTCTAGCACTGGCAGCTCTGTCTTAATTTCTGAAAGTCTTTTGCCCCTCTGCTTTTTCAGTTCTGCTTGAAAAGCTATAATTTGGCCTCTAATGACAGCTTTAAGAGCTTCCCATAATGTTGAATCGGACACATCCCCCTTATCATTCAGAGTAAGAAATTCAGCAATATGGGTGGCAAAAGTTTCCTCAAAATGGTCCTCATTTAACAGAGTGGGATTAAAACGCCAAGAATAGTCTAAAGTCTACTGCAATAGAAACCGGGGAGTGATCAGATATTAGAATATTATGATATTTAGAGGATAAGATCTTGGAGGTTAACTTGAAATCTGTTAAAAAATAGTCGATCCTTGTATATGAATTATGAACATTAGAAAAAAAAGAATAGTCTTTGTCAGTAGGGTGCTGAAGTCTCCAAATATCAAGTATATTAAGTGAATGAATGAGATTATTAAGGACAGTAGCTGAATTAGAAGGTTTGGGAGGGCTGGGGGAGTGCCTATCCATAAAAGGATCCAAGATGCAATTGAAGTCCCCTCCAATAATAAGATGAGTGGAGTCGACATCAGGAATGATATTAAAAACAGATCGAAAAAAATGTGGGTCATCGAAATTAGGAGCGTATAAATTCACAAATGTAACATGTTTCTCTAAAATTGTGCCAGTCACAATAAGATAACGACCGTTGATATCCTGTTTAGTGGACAAATGTTGAAAGGGAATATTCTTACGTATTAATATAGACACTCCACGGGCCTTTGAAGAGAAAGTAGAGTGGTACATTTGGCCTATCCACTTCTTCTTCACTTATCCCGTAGTCTTTTGGACCGTAGGGGCACCACTGAAGACTTGGCAACCAGCTTCTTCCATTCCTCCCGGTTCTCTGCTTTCCGCACTGTGTCACTCAGCTCTAGACCTGTCCACTCTCTGATGTTGTCTTCCCATCTCTTCCTCTGTCTACCTCTTCATCTGCTTCCCTGTACTGTGCCTTGTAATATTATGTGGGCAAGTCCTGATGATCTTGTGACGTGCCCGTACCAATTCAGCTTGCGTTTTTTTACTGAAGATAGGAGGTCTTCATATGACCCAATGGCGCTCTCAATTCGGGCTTTCACTTCTACATTAGTGATGTGATCTCTGTAGGAGATGCCAAGAAGTCTGCGGAAGCATCTCATCTCCACCGCCTGAATCCTTCTCTCAATATCGGCTGTCAACGTCCATGACTCGCATGCATATAGAAATATTGACATGACCAGGGAACGCATCAACCTGATCTTTGAGCCAATGGCGATGTTACTGTCGTTCCAGATGACCTTCAGTTTGGTCATGGCGGCTATGGTCTGTGCTATCCTGGAGAATATTTCTGGCTTAGATCCTTCATCCGAAACGATGGCTCCCAGGTACTTAAAGCTGTTAACAGTCTCAAGCTTCTTATTGTTTATCTTGATCTCAGTGCTGATTCCATTGGGGTTGTTGGTCATCAGCTTGGTTTTCTCTGCATTAATCTGCATATTATATGCTGCCGAGGCCTCGTTAAGATGTTTCACAAGATTGACGAGTTCCTGTTCTTTTCCAGCTAATCCATCGATGTCATCGGCAAAACGCAAGTTTGTAATCGTCCTGCCTCTGATGCTGACTGTACCTACATCTAAGTCTGTGAGCACAGGAATGCTTAATATGAGTCTCTTGCAGAAACAATATGTCTGCATGCAAAGAATTCAAATGCGTGAAGACTTTAGATCTTTTAACAATATCATTTAAACCGCGCACATTCCAGCTCAGAATATTCAAATGCTTCTTAAGGGCGCTCATCTAAGTAGCTTGGGGTAAACCACAGGGTCAAATATGTGACAATTAAGTACAGGCATAGGCATTGTTAGATGTGCAAAACAAACAAAAAAACAAATAAACATTTCCGATACAAAGATAAGCTGGCATAAGTTTAACCCAATAAACTCGCATCTCGAACCCCCGCGAAAATCAAAATACCCCATTACTAAACGTGGGACAGCCGAACGGGACACAAAGAGGAGGGGAAAAAAAAATAAAGCGAAAAAGAAAACAAAAATCGATCGACGACTTAACTGCTTTTAACCTAAGCTAACAACAACACACAGCTCCGTCTCCACTCGCAGTAGTAAGGAAAAAAAACTTTGCGTATAAATAAACGAATGAACATTCTGTATAACATTACCCATAAACAAACACAAAAGCATGAACAATCTTCAGACATTACTGACTTGGTCATTTTTTAGTCCTTAATGACAACATATAAGAGTGGCCCGACTGATCCGTCAAGAATTATATATCTTAATATATAAAAAGTCACGCTTAACGAGTCCATATTGCGCAGGCCATCAGTAGCTAGGAATAGTGTCTTACCATGATGTACCACAGTATAATCTGCTTCGCGATCCATCACCGTGAGAGATTGTCAATGTATGATTCGGCCTCCTGCGGGGACGAAAATATTTTCTTCGTCTTCTCATGAGTGAAGATGAGACGGGCAGGGTACAGCAGACCATATTTTATTCCTTTAGCTCTTAGTTTCTCCCGTGCACCGTCAAACTGTTTACGTTGGGAGGACACCTCTGCTGGAAAATCCGGGAAGATACTGATTCGACCCCTGTCGAAGGAGAGCGGGCTTTGGTTACTGGCAAGCCGCAGTATTTCAGTCTTAACAGTATCATGATGAATCCTGGCAATCATAACTCGCGGCCTGTTGTTCACGACGGGGCCAATGCGGTGAGCTCGGTCAACCTTTACGCCACACGGAAAGTTAGCCTCGCCCAGCAGCGAAGGTAACAGACCAGATACAAATTGTGTGGGGTTGCCCTTCTCGACGTTCTCAGGAAGACCTGCGATCTTGATATTTTGCCTGCGGGATCTGGCCTCTAAATCCGTTACCTTAGACTTCAGAGACGTATTCTCCTGTGATAAATTGGAGCAAAGCTGCTCCAGCTGAGAGATGAGGCGCTCATAGTCAGTGCTAGCCTCCTCCAGGTCAACGATACGGGATGAGTTGGCCGCTAGCGTTGACTTGACTCCTGACAGGGAAGCCTCCAAGTCATTAAATCGGGTAGTCATGGAACCGTCCATCTTTCTAATGGCCAAAAGAATAGCCCTAGGTGAGGGCTCGTCTTCACCCTCCAAAGTTTGAGAAACATCGGTGTCTGTGGTCATATTAACGGAGTTAACGTTACCTTGACCGCACGTGTTTGTAACGGCCAACTTTGGACTTGCTGGATTTCCCTCCACGGTATCGGCAGCCGGGGACGGAGCCTTTTTGATAGCCTTTTTAGATGTATTCATCTTTGGCGTGTAAATTAGGCACAATTATCAAATTTAGCAGGAATAACGAAGTTTTAGATTATTTATTTCGTCAAGTGTGACGGAGCTAAATGAAAACGCGTCCTACTCCATGTGCTGCTCTCTAGCGCCCCCTATATACATTTACATTATGTGCATCTGAGTTGTGCATATTAGTAGGGAAATTGATACAAAATATTGATTATTCAAATAATCTCTTCCCTTTCTCTTTCTTTCATCGTGTTTCACAGATATAAATTGCAAGAAGTATTGTTCACTTCTAGTTCATTTTCGAGTATGTCAACCATGCCCACCATTTTTGAGAGTGCAGAGCAGTCCTCATCAACTGAATTGTCAGATGAGCTCACTACGGCCCTTGCTGCGGGGCGGTGGTGGGCGATTATGGAAGTTTTAGACCCCATATCTGAGTATCCTGAGTATGAGGACCTCATCTCAGACCAGTGGTGGGAAACAGTGGAGGAAGGAGAAACATCATGCCCCACATCCCTGGTCTTCAGTGATGCATCTGAGAAGGGAGAACTGAAGACCACGAAGCAGTGGAGGCAGCAGAACTCTCCCAGTGCTAAAAAAGAGGACCTCACCTCATCCCTGGTCTTCGGTGATACATTGGAGAAAGCTCAGCACTCAGCACCTGTGCCTGCTGTGTCCCCAAAGGGAGCACCTGTGCCTGCTGCATCTCCAAAGGGAGCACCTGTGCCTGCTGCGGCCCCAAATGGAGCACCTGTGCCCATAGGGTCCCAAAAAAGAGGAAAACTCAGGATCCCTGAATATTTGACTAAACATCTGAAAAAGGCCGCTTTAGAAACACCCATACCCATCCAGTCACTACAGAGGGCACCAGTGGCTTCCTCAAAGGTGCTCACATGCTCCTCACATGGAGCACCAATGCCAGACAAGATCTCCGAGAGGGGAAATCCTAAAAACCCTGAGCTGCTGAGGCAGCATTTGCAAAATGCACCAGTGCTTGTGTCTTCCGCAAACCTCAGGATCCCTAAGCAGCAGAGGGAGAAGAATATCCAAAAGGGAGTGTCTGTGCCTGCCAAGATCCCACAGAGAACACTTGCTCCACCGTGTTCCCCACAGCAACCACCCAGTTGCTACCAAATTGACTATTTATGTGGCATATTTGCTAAATGTTGTGTCATTTCAAATATTTAATTGTAATTGTACATGCTTTATATGAATGCATGTACACATTAATAAAAGGTTTTCAAGCGGTGAGTACCTCATCCAATAAAACATTTGTCTTAGTTTCAATTCATTTTACCATTATTTGTTTTATTTTGCAGGTAATATTTTTTTTCGTTCAAAACATTGATATAAATGTATAATACATATTAATATAAATATTTTTCATTAAGAGCTCAACTAAGAAATATTTGTTTTTCGACGAATGTACAATTTCAAGGTTACACGGTGAAGCCAGCGCACCGGCATTAAACACAAATCTCGACCAATCACCAGACCGCTCTTCAAGTCTATGTTCCGTGGATCACTTTCCTGCACCGGAGAGAATCATCGGTTGCATCGCGTATAAACTGAAGTAAGTGAAAAAAACAACTATTTAAATGTGCTGCTGTATTAAAAACCCTCTGGGGTCGGCAAACGAGCCCGCGCGTTTTGCTGGATTTTTTTCACATTGTAGCACAATAAACTTAAATTACTCCGTCATTTATGGTCAAACAGAAAAAATGTATATAAAAAAAGAATCTGTGATATTTCTACTTTTGTATATGTCAACTTACAATCAAATCAAAACATTGTGATTTTTCAAAATAAAGAAAATAAACAGGGTGTGCTTTCTGTCTCTCCGTTTCGCTGAACTTTTTTTTTCCTGAGCACGTCTATAAACTGAAACAAAACTCAGCGAATACTTGTCCCACATTTATGAGCCATATATCTATAATCATTTAAGTGTGTTCTTTTAAAAGATCGGATTCAAAGTGAAAACAAATATTCTCTGCTTAAGTAATTTGTATAAAACCAACAAGATGTCCAGTTTCTCAAGCTTGCTCATTATTTTTAATTCGACCACGCCCACACGTGCAAAAGAGATTGACATGCAAATTTCCCAGGCCTCACAAGAACGCGCTCGTTACCTCAAAAACAAAGCACCAAAAAACTTCACAAGTCTCTGCTTTTCATTGAGTTTGGAAGACGCTGTGAGCTTACATTGGATTTACCTCAGAAGAAGAAGAACGCGATTTGAAGACAAGAAAGATGTAAGGTAAGAAATTCTTAATTATTAGTTTATGTTATTGTTGCATAAACTTCACATTGCAGTTGAACCGTTACTGTGTTTGTGGATATCTGCTCAAATGTAGATATGTATAATATGGTAACCATACTGTTTCATATTTTGGAGCGCACTCTGTGTTTGAATGTATCATATTTTGGAGCGCACTCTGCGTTTGAATGTTTCATATTTTGGAGCGCTCTGCGTTTGAATGTATCATAAGTGCTCTGCATTTGAATGTTTCATATTTTGGAGCGCTCTGCGTTTGAATGTATCATAAGTGCTCTGCATTTGAATGTTTCATATTTTGGAGCGCGCTCTGCGTTTGAATGTATCATATTTTGGAGCATGCTCTGTGTTTGAATGTATCATATTTTCGAGCGTGCTCTGCCTTTGAATGTATCATATTTTGGAGCGCGCTGTGCCTTTGAATGTATCATATTTTGGAGCGCGCTCTGCATTTGAATGTATCATATTTTGGAGCGCTCTGCTTTTGAATGTTTCATATTTTGTAGCGCGCTGTGCATTTAAAAAAAAGCAAAATGCACCAAACAATAGGCTTCATGTTTTTATATTGTAATCAATATATTTTCTCTAGCATAGTTGTTCCTGAAATCTTTTGGAAGATTTAATTTATTGTTATTATTATTTTATGCAGCACTGCGTAGCTTATGCCTACAAGGCACAACAAACCTGTTCATTATATATTGTTGGAAACATTTGTGTGTGTGTGTGTATTCTGTGAATTGTAAAAATAAATTTTAACCAGAAAAATCTAAAATCTATTTATAATCTTTATATATATATTTTTTTTTTACAGGGACCAGATGCCACCGAGTCCTGCTAACTTCAACATTCACATGAGTCTCTGTACATGAACATGGTAAAGTGAAAATCAAACACCTTGGAAATGAAAGGTATGTACAATGTTTTTAGGAATGGCACAAAGGTTTCTGTCTTTGGATCATTGTTTTCAATAATGTGCTTTTTTTGTCATTTGTTGTGTATCTTTGGATTATGTTGTGTTGTAAATAAATCCAAACAATTTAAAAGCCATTCTTTTTTAAATCTCCTCATTCTTTGTGCAAGGTTGCTCAGAATGACAGGGTCTGATAGCTCCTAATAGGGCATTAGGGGAGTGTCTTTGTCTTTCTCAGGTGTGAAAACCATACATATTAATGATGTGTTTACGCCTCCCGCATAAAGCTTTCTTACACAAAACATGTCTTACAAATTTTAAATCAATATATTGTCTTATCTGAAGGAGCAGTCAGGGTGATTTTCACATAGTTTTGGAGCAAATATTCTAGGCTACGTGATACAATTTCCAAAAGTCTTGTGAAGAAATAATCAGTATGGGTTTCATGGCCCTATTTCAGTGACAATTTTTTTTAGTATTTTCACAAACCACGCATAAATGTCATTATCTCAAAACTACAAACTTTTACATACATACTGCTGATATATTATTGTAGTAGAGTTTGTGCTAAATACAGTGTAATCAGACTTTAGCCATGAAAATGTCACAAGTAACAGAAATAAGCACAAATGTCAGAGCATGTCAGAACACCTCCAGGGCCCAGAAAACAGCTCAGACCCCAGAGCGGTCTGTAAAAAGCCTGTAAATCCAGCAAAAGCCTGTACATTTTATGCCAGACATGTTGCTCTGCTGGCTTTCTCTGGTAGATAAGTATATGTATGTTAGTTTGAAAATGTTAACTTGGTGTTAGCTCGCTTAGTTTACACTAGGTAAGTTAACGTTAATTTGTCAACGTTAATCAATTCCTGACCAATTGCAAAAGGGAACATAAGTTTACCCGTGGCTTATTTCGATTTTTCAATGGTAAGTTAATTAACGTGAACGTTTAATCATTGAAAGTATCTCGAGTCAGCGTCATAACGTTAAAACCGTAGAAGTTAAACTGATCAACAACTAAAGTGAATGAGCTAACTTACATCTAAAGCGACTGGCTTACACGTGTGATTAATGGTAACGTTAGCTAACAGTTGTGACTGGCGATACACACAATGGTCATTTATTTATGGCTTGTATGCATAGTAGTATTGCTGCATTGACACCAATCGGTTGATGTCAGTTGGTTTTCAAAAAAGTGCAGTACTAGCCACAGGACACTGGGGGGCAGTAAAAATAAAAAATAAAGTTTTTTCGTGGCGTTAATAGGGTTGACACACTATTGAATCATATTGTAATGATTATTATATCAACTGATAACGTATATTGTGATAAAGATTGTTGACCATAATGTCCGGCCCTACCCTTCTTACCACATACCCTCCTGAATGTCTCTACTTTCGAATGCATCCATGTGCATGTGTGACCATTCCCATTCATTCATTCCTACATAAACTAGCTCTCAATCACTCACAGTAAATGAATGGATCGACTTAACCAGTTATATACATTTTTACTATCTTGATGCAGGATACTGACACCGCTACAAAAAGGGAGATTGCACTTAAATGTCTCATCCTTTACAAGGGAGAAGCAGTGGAGGACCTCATCAAAGATTTCCTGGTAAGACAATATTACTTTAGAGATGTGAAAATGCTAGCTAAGGCTCCACTTCAAAATTAGCCATCAGACTATGTTCAGATATATGTCTGAAAACAGTCTGAAGGCTAATTTCATATAGAGATACAATTCCTTTCAGCTAAAATCAGAGTCCCATGCGCTGATACGTTTATGCGACTTAACGTTATATTTATATTTCAACAACGAATTGGAGTAAAATGTATCATTTATCCTCTTGGTCAACTTTTAAGATCACTTGGTCTCAGTTTTCACTTTTATGCAGATGACACCCAGGTTTATAAACATTCAAAACCTGATGTTAATGTGGCTGTGTCCTTTCTTTCTCTATGTATTTCTGAGATTAAAAAATTGATGTCTAGGAATTTTCTATGTCTAAACAGTGACAAGACGGAGGTAATGCTCTTTGGTTCACCACACCAGCTGCGGAAGGCTGGGTCTCCAACTATAAGTGTAGATGGTTCTACACTGCAATTTCAAACAACATAAAAACATTTGGGTGTGATATTTGATACTAATTTAATATTTGTTCCTCATGTTCAGAGCACTGTCAAGACTCAAGACATACTTTTTTCATCTAAACAATATTGCCAGATTGCGTCCCATGTTGTCACTCCCAGTGGCTGAAAAGTTCATTAACATCTTTGTATTCTCTCGCATTGATTACTGCAATGCTTTGGTGGCCGGGGTATCAAAAGCTACCCTTAATATATTACAGTTGGTTCAAAATTCTGCCACTCGAATCCTGTCTGGAAACAGGACAAGGGATCATATCACTCCTTTATTGGAATCTTTACACTGGCTCCCTGTCAGATTCCGTGTTGATTTTAAAATCCTTATGCTTACTTATAAGGCTTTGCATGTGCTGTCACCTCATTATCTCTCTGAGCTTTTAACCCCTTACACACCAGCACGTGATCTCCGCTCCTCGGAAGCTGGCCTTTTAATTGTTCTGCTTACTCGTTTTAAGTCCACGGGTGATAGGCCTTTTTCTTTAATTGCTCCAAAACTTTGGAATTCCCTGCCAGCTGAGATTAGGCAAGCTGAATACTTTAGTGTTTCTAAATCATCCCTTAAAACTTATTTGTTTAGGGTATCTTTTATATGATTGTTTGTAATTGCCATATTATTATTATTATTATTATTTACCTGACTTTTGAAAGTATGTTTTTATTTGGTATTTTATTTTCCTCTGTTTTTTCTTTCATTAACACACTGTTTGTATAATTGTATGTTTTATCTTGTTTCTATTCTTGTGAAGCGCTTTGAGATGCTATAAGGCGCTATAGAAAATAAAGTTTATTATCTATCTATTAATTACAGAAACGTCTGTATGTCTGTGTGTGTGTCTGTATGTCTGTATGTGTGTGTGTGTGTGTGTGTGTGTGTGTGTGTGTGTGTGTGTGTGTGTGTGTGTGTGTGTGTGTGTGTGTGTGTGTGTGTGTGTGTGTGTGTGTGTGTGTGTGTGTGTGTGTGTCTGTATGTCTGTGTGTGTGTCTGTATGTCTGTATGTGTGTGTGTGTGTGTGTGTGTCTGTATGTCTGTATGTCTGTGTGTGTGTCTGTATGTCTGTATGTTTGTGTGTGTGTGTGTCTGTATGTCTGTAGGTCTGTGTGTGTGTCTGTATGTCTGTTATTCGCATATCTCTCGAACCGTTAGTCCGATGGATATCAAACTCGACAGGTGTCTTGCTACGGGCATGAGTAAGTGCAGTGCCAAGTTTGACGTTGTTTCGATGAGAAATGCAAAAGATATCGGTAAATATATCGGTAAAAGACGCACTTAGAAGGTTGTGTATGGAAGTAAAATAATGTCAAATGTTTTTGAAATAAAAAGCCTGTTGAATTGCATTACTTGAAAGAAAATAGGCATTGCATTAACCATGCTTGCATTTTAATGCATTGTATTTTTAGGGCTTGCATTTTTATGGGCTGAAATTCAACATGGTTGAATATTTAAGCTGTGAATATTTCAATTAAAAACATTTCAAACACCTTTTCATTATTAAAAATTCAATAATCCATATTCACCTTTCATATTTTACATCCAAAAAATTCAAACTGTTTAAAAATACAACCAATAATATTCAACAGGCAATTTTCGGTCCATTTTATTTCGCTTTGCAAATTCGCTTCCACAAATTCAGTGGTTCAAATTCGACAGTAAATTCAACATTGACGTCCAGGAACTGCAGGAAAAGCAGTAGATTGCCGAGCATACTCTCCATCTGCTGTTAGTCGACCTCACCAGCAGGAGGTGCAAAAGCGCTTGTTGTTGACGAAGACATTCATTCATTCATAAAATGAAAATGATTATCTGTGTCAGTATATGCGGAAAAGATGATAAACACACAAAAGCTGTGTTTATGTTTCATTCAATAACTTCATTGTTACTTTCCCTGTAGCCTACATGTCATCAGCTTTCTCTACCATGAAAGGGATTATAATCGGTTTCCCTCAATACCTCATACTCAAGGATTCCCCTTCCGTTGGGACAAAACGCTAGCTGGACTAATACAGTGATATGAAAGACCAATCTTGCACCTTATTGGGGAAGTAGGCTGTAGGCTAGGCCTACTATATAGGCTACAGGCAAGCAGATGGACTCAGAATATGAATTTAACGCGCAAAGTTTCATGCTGAGCGTTTACTGGCATAAAACACAAGTTTGATCAATTAATACTAACACTTTCTCTTCTATTCTATTCTATTCTATTCTATTCTATTCTATTTTCTCTCTCTCTCTCTCTCTCTCTCTCTATATATATATATATATATATATATATAGTAGGCCTATGCCTACGTGTATTGCATTAGCTTAAACTGTCATAGCACTTGCATATTGTTGTCCTATTGTTATAGTTTAACTGTAAATCGCTTTGGATAAAAGCGTCTGCTAAATGACTAAATGTAAAATTGGCTTGACATTGGACATTCGCACATTTAGGGACCGTCTCTAAAGTTGCATACAACATTGGCATACACGTTTTGAATAAATATCAAAAATCCAAAGGGTGCGCATTATGCCTGACACTACATGAACACTTTACAGTTGGTTTTATGACTGTAAGTCGTTCTATTAAAATGCTATCGGAGTTAGAAACGTGTATACCAAAGTCGTATACACTTTAGAGACGGTCCCTAAATGTGCGAATGTCCAACATCAAGCCATCTTTATGCCAGTCTATCGCTGGGAAACGCTCAGCATTAAACTTTGCGCGTTATTCTGAGTCCATCTGCTTGCCTGCGAGTTTGGTCTTTTACATCACTGTAGTCCATTAAGCTACGTTAAGCGTTGTATATGTCCAGCAGGGGAAATATTGAGGGAAACCCTACATGCAGCACATCGCCACAATACAAAGTTAAGGCAACTAAACAACCAAGAGAAATATGTCAACCTAAAAAATGTAACATTGGATCTGTATATCCGCATCGGGGAATAACATTATAATCTCGTTCACGGTAGAGAAAGATGCATGTAGGCTACACAGGAAAAGTAACCGTGAAGGCACTGAATTTAACATAAAACAGCCGTCATAATAATCACAAATACACTTACATTGCTGTAAATGAGTTTTATGAATGAATGACTTGCTCTAATTTTGCTGGTCTTCGTCAACAACAAGCGCTTTTGCACCTCCTGCTGGTGAGGTCGACTAACAGCAGATGGAGAGTATGCTCGGCAATCTACTGCTTTTCCTGCAGTTCCTGGACGTCAATGTTGAATTTACTGTCGAATTTGAACCACTGAATTTGTGGAAGCGAATTTGCAAAGCGAAATAAAATGGACCGAAAATTGCCTGTTGAATATTATTGGTTGTATTTTTAAACAGTTTGAATTTTTTGGAAGTGAAATATGAAAGGTGAATATGGATTATTGAATTTTTAATAATGAAAAGGTGTTTGAAATGTTTTTAATTGAAATATTCACAGCTTAAATGTTCAACCATGTTGAATTTCAGCCCATAAAAATGCAAGCCCTAAAAATACAATGCATTAAAATGCAAGCATGGTTAATGCAATGCCTATTTTTTTCAAGTAATGCAATTCAACAGGCTTTTTATTTCAAAAACATTTGACATTATTTTACTTCCATAGTTGTGGTTTAAAAATAAACATTTTGACATTAGAGGGTTGTATCGGTCAAAGAATCCCCAAGAAGGTTGTGGTTTAAAAATAAAAATTCTGATATAAACACTCTGTCAGCTACACTGTTTACTTCTGAATATTATAGTTTGGTTCCAAAACGTGATAAATCCATTTTGATTAATTTGAGTAAAAATGTGTTTTCTTTACCAAGAAAGTGGCAAGATGAAAACCACTATTTTCTGTTTCAAACTTTCACATAGCATATTTAGGTTATAATAACATAAAAAATTCAAATCCAGATTTAGATTTTCAAAGATTTATTATAAAAACGGATTATTTTTCCCCAAAAATGCAATAAATTCATGACACTTTTTTTTTCAAAATGCAATTAATCCATTGAATCAATATAAAAGTAATTTTTTATCATATTGAAACTGTTGAAATCAGCCATCGCTAAGAAATATCTCCTGAACTTTTTTGACGGCGATCAGCTCACAAAAACTGTTGGCACTTTGCACTGCTCCCTGAATCAACGCGCTTATTCATTTGTGGATGTAAACTGAATCTATAAGTCAGCTATGCTGTTTACTTCTGAATATTATATTTCATTCTGGTGCGCTTAACGTTATCGCTATACTGTGTAATAGTAGCCTGTGCTATTCACCAACTAAACATATCCTTTTCAATGCGTTCACAGTCCCTTTCACGGCCATCATTTGTAGTAGCCTATTCACAAACTGTTTGCTCAAGCGTAGCGTTTTCTCACAGTTCACTTTGTGCTTTCTAAAATGCACAAATAAAAATGTCACTGAACTTTTGCTGTGTAATTGTAACAATGAGCACTCAAACACACCAAACCAACAATTACTAAAAACACACTTAAAAACTGATTTTGAACGGGCATTTTGCACTAGTTATTAAAAACATAATTTTATAATTAGTTAGAAGTTAATGCTAATTATAAAATTATGTGCAGCCTTATGTGCAGTTTGTGTTTGCATACAGTTTGTTATTTGAGTGTTGGTTATTATATCTAAAAATAAATAGCAACTGAATTTAGGCTAGTAGTTTGGGCTCTATTGTTAACCTTAAATATTATAGTAATGTGCCTAAAGTAAGCACTAGCGGAGTTTAAAATAAAAAAATTAAAGACAGAGACACAATTTGTTCAATAAACCATTTAACCACAAATTCACATTACATAAACCCCTATTCACATTCCATGCTGCATTCCTTTCAAGCTGACAGTCATATATGGCTTTGGAAATCTAAAAACTGTGAACCAACATTCTTTTGTTAAATTTTCAAATGAAATAATACTCTGTATAAAAACAAGATTTGGTCTTCAAAAAGCTGTTTTTCAAAAATGAGTGAAAAATAGGGGGTGGTCTTATATTCAGGCCAATACGGTATTAGCTGGCCTGAATAAGAATATACGGTATTAGCCTGCGGGCCATTGGAATGTTAAGAGGTTAATCTGGGGGGACACCCAAGCTTTATCGATTCCTTATTCTTTTCCTAAATTCTTTTCCAGGTGTCGGAAAAGGAAGAGGCTGAAAAAAATCTTGAGCAAGAAAGCATGGCAATCTTCGTCATCAGAGATGCACAAGCTGTACCCACAAACATTGGCATCATACTTGAGGGACAAGAGGTTCTGAGCGACTTGCTGTCTGTCGCAAATGCTGTTGCCATTCTCCTGGGCCTTCTTTATGCCTTATTCAGTCTGGAATATCCCAAGACATTTTAATATATCCAGAAAGTCATCATGGACCCAAAAGGCATGACAAACAAAGTCAAGAGGCTCTATGACCAGCTCTACAATAGAGCTTAATTCAGGGTTCCCACACATCCCAGTTTACTCCCGTAAATGATGTCATGTTTGAGTGGCTGGCTATGGTTCGGCGTTCTACGCAATGCTACGTGCTGCAGCGTTCTGAAAGCTGCCAGTTTACACCAATGAGATGAAATGGGACGGTGTATAGCAACAACTCTGTACTTCCATTCCAATTTTTGACTTTTCAACAATGTTTTTTTTTTTTTTTTACAGTTGGATATCATTTGCAGCATCATAAAATACAATGAGGACAGAGATAGTGAGATACTGACTACAGCTGCATTTCTATTAGTGATGAAACTGAGAAATTGTCACATTTCCCTAATTCACTGCATTGTTCTCGGTTAAGGCTGTTGTTTTCTAAGGTCAATGTTTGCCAGCTCTTAGAAGTTGAAAATCTGACACTTGAGTACTGAAATTGTGGATATGTGTAAGTAATGTATAAGTTAATAAATATCTATGTAATGAAAATTATTTGTCTTTTTTTTTCTTTCTTTTTTTTTTTGATTTTGGACAAGATTAAATATAAAGAAATGTTCCTTAATGGTAAACATGTTTTACTAAATCCATATCTTTTTGTTTGTTTAAAATAAATCATTTCAATTAACTTGTATTTTTAAAAATGAGAAATAATTGTATAATTAAATCTATATCTATTTGATTGGAGAAAACAAAATAATGTCTAATACATATTTCTTAAATGTGAATTTTTGTTTTGATTAAATCTATATATTTTTCTTTAGATCAAAAACAGATTGACTTTCTTCAATAAGAAAAATATACTTTGTGCCAAGGTTTAGAAAATACATAGAAAATATTGGTTAGGGCAAGTTATTTATTTTTCATTGGCTCAAGTTATAAAATATAGATGTGAATCATTACCCTACATTTTTTTTTAATTGGATGAATGAAAACCTTTTTTTCAGTGTGGCAACTGTAGTTTGCTGTTGAATTAATTGATTGTTGTTGAATTAATTGACTGTTAAAAGTACTAAATTGAAAGAAGATCATACTGTTGTGTTTCGGTGATTAAACCAAATGTTCTCATTACATATTACAATAATCATTACATAAATACAATAATTATTACAATAATCAATGATTATGTAGACTGAAATGTGTATAACTGTAATGAAAGCATGAGATCAGGTTTTGAAAGAATGACTAGCTGTGTTACAAGTGTGATCAGTTTGGATTTTTGTACTAATGTACACCTTACTTGTGAAAATAGTTAAAAAAAACCTGTTAATCTGGACCTTAAAGTTAACAAAAGTAAAAAAAAACTAAAAAAAACTTGAGGTAACTAAATTATATGTTTAACTAAAAGTGGCCCACCTGCATTCACCCTGGAGCACATATGTACTGTATATGGTCGATGATGTGTTGGCTGTGAGACGTTGGACTTCCAACTCCAAGAACATAGCTGTATGTGTTGATGGCATCTTGCTCATGGTGGCTACCCCACTAGATCCATGGCTTCATGATAGGCCTTTGTCTTTGTTGTCATTGATTAACGACCTGACTGGATTAGCAGCAGTCAGGACACGGTTTGTCTGGAGCCTACAATGCGACCCACACACTCCTGATGCCACTGGACACAAGATGCCAGGCTGATGGTTGCTCTTTCCACCTTGTCCACCTCCTCTTCAGTCACTTCATGCAGGCTGAAACACCATGGCTTCTTGGATGTTGTGGCAAAAGCGTTGAAACTGTTCAGAACCTCTGCATATGGTGATCTGTCATCTAGCATGTTCAGAAATTGCAGCTGCTGTGAAGTAGAGACTTTTGGAATTTGGGGCTTTTCTTTTCCTTTTTATTCCTCTTGATGTTTTTAGAGTAAAAAGACAAGTGCAGGCTCAATTTTTTTTTTTTTTTTTTTTTTTTTACATAAATCTGATTTTATTAAACCCCATCCTAACACAAGCCTGAATGGCCAGAGGTGTGGTTTCCCAACATTTGTTGCTACCTGATTGAGTCTCCAGGTAAGAGACAGCTAATCTTAGATTATTCAATCTGACTAATATGACCTACTCTTGACCTTAAAATGACCTCCCCCCTGAGAACAGCAGCCACATGGGAACACGACTCACCCAGACTGGGAGAAAAACATAAACAGTAGTTATGGAAATACAAAGCATGAAACATATCAAGCTTAATATCCATATGCACTCCAGATAGGCTACACCACTTACCCTGCTGTGCAGTCGCAATGGTCTGTCATTACAGTCCCGTCCCCCTGCACCAACACCATGCTTTTCCAGTCAGGGGGAAAGGATTGTTTTCCCCCACGCCCCAGCTGACTAGACACCTACCAAGTCTATGGGTCCACTAGTTCTAGATTGACAGTTCCTCCTATAGCCAATCAATCGAAGAGGGGAGTTGACATAAAAAAAAAAACTAATTCATAAGGACAAAAACTGTAAATAATAAATCAGATCCATTGTAGCTTCCAACTGATCAAGGGCTTAGGGTTTAAACACATTTCAAGGGTTCCTGCAGTGACGCAATGCAAGCAATAATGTTTATCCGAGTGAACAAGATGGAGGGAAGTTACTGAGGAAAAGGCATAGAAAATTGGCTGCCCTGATGACTGGATTGCTCATGGTGTCAAAAAGTGAAGCCACAGCGCCGCCATATTGGTATTACTTAATATTTCCTCTCATTCCATTTATTTATTTGGAAAGCATCTGATTTTAAAGAGAAAACATTACCTAAAGAGACAGCATTTTTCACATATGAAGACTAATATATAAACGCAAACATCCTAAATATTTAAATGGCTATATGTTTAAAATCAGTATTTTCCCCTGCTTATTAAAAGTTATTTTAATCTTTATTGCAGTAGTGAATATCAGATCAGCTCACAGACGAGACACTTAATTTGTATTACATATGTCAAAATTATGGTTTGAGAAGTCTGAATACAGAATTATGCTTTGTAAGGCATGCGCAACCAACTTAATTCGCCATGAACTGCACAACTTATTCATAGAACCGATGCTGACTGCGTATTGATTTAAAGAAGCTTTATCCAAGCATTTATACTGTTGCACTGAGCAAGATGATGCATGGTTTAATATAACATAGTTCAATTTAGTATAGGGGATTGTATGTATTGTAATATTGAATGAATATTCAAATCAATTTCTGCTAATTGGGTTAAAAAAGCAAAGAAGGTCTGCACTCTAAAATAAATTATTCTTTGGCTCTTTGCCTTCGTCAGTTGATTGCTAATTGGGTTAGACTAACCCTAGGGTTAGACTAAACCATGACCCTTTTCACATTTCCGGGCTTCTCAGAACCAGTGGTGAATGAGAGAATACATTAAATATCTTGTTCGAATTTGCTCACATAGCAAAATAACTACATAACAGTGTTTCCCACAACTTTCAAAAGAGGAAAATATAGAGAGCGATTAATAACGGCAGTCAGAAGAGAGAAAGATGTCAATTTTACCATCAGTCATGGTAAATGTAAATGAATAAATGTAAATGTAGAAACACCTTCACCGCAGCGTTAACTAGGTTTTTTATTTATTGTTTTATTTATTTTTTATGCAAAGGATACAAAGTATAGTGTTATGAATGTGTTATAAATGTGATACAAATATTTAAAAAATGAAAATATAAAAATAATTGCAGGATTTGCGATGCTAAAATGACAGTTAAAACGCGTCATCCCAGTCTTTGAAAAAGGTCCATAATCCCAGATTAAATATTACTTTTTTGCATGCAGTGTAGGGAATTTTGAATTAGCAAAGAAAATAAAACATTTATTATTGGCGACAAATGAACACCAGTCTTACTAAAAACAGTAGAGCATCAAGATTTGGTTTAATAATCCTAAATCTAGAGATTAATGATTACATTGTAAATTGCTGCCTGAAAAAAAGTATCACAGGTTCCAAAAAATATTAAGCAGCACAACTGTTTCCAAAACTGATAATAAATGAGTATCATATCAGCATATTAGAATGATTTATGAAGGATCATGTGACACTGAAGACGGGAGTAATGATGCTGAAAATTCAGCTTTGATAACATAAATAAATTTCACAATGTTTTTTTTTATTTTATTTTTTTACTTTTAATCAAATAAATGCAGGCTTGATGAGCATGAGACTTATTTCAAAAACATTAAAAATATTAATATTTCCAAACTGTTGGCTTCGTTTCTTAGGTCCAGATGCAGATATTTGTCACTCAACGGGCATATGCTGATTTCATCACATGGACACCTCAGGCTTGTCTGATATTCAGGGTTACAAGAGATGAGTTCATCAGTAATGCAGTCAGTGCAATAGAAAGGTTTTGGTCATTCCGCATTTCCCCTAAACTTCAGGAGCTGAAACATGCACTGGTAGGTGGTTTTATTTTGTGTCAGATTGTAAAAATGGAAACAAATAAGTCATTATAACTATAAGTTACATATTGTATTTGTTTTAAATTCTTATTTTAAAAAAATCCAACATTGAACTGAAATTTCAGAATTTGTAGATAGTAGTACAGGCAACAGAGGAGGTATGTCAGGCAGCAAAGGAGGTACATTAATCCCTGTTGTGCATAACACTGCCAGACAAGTTCATTCCTGCAAACTTGTACAATCTGGTCAATTATTGCCTCTGCTCTGTTTTCTCTCTCATCCTCTTCACCAGGCGAAGAGAAAGTAGGCCATCCCGAATGTGGTGAACTGGTTCTTCAAGACACCTATTACTCTATCTGCAGAGAACATATTAATCTGTTATTACACCTCCATTTTTACTTTAGATCCAATAAAAATATAAAGAGCAACATAATACCTAATGTCTGATTCCTAAAGCATTCATGAAAAGGAGAACTAACTATTGTCTCAATAATACTTACTGTGAATTCTCATGTTTGACGTGACATGAGAAGTTTCCACATTTTGTGCTGACAACTGTTTTTGCCCCCTGTGTGAAAGATGGTGTGATAAGTTGTGAACCCAGAATGGTGAAGTCGTCCTTTAGAGTGAACCCTCTGTCGCCAAAACAGAAATGACAAAATATAACTTAAGATAAAGACACTACACAAATATATTCCATCAAAACATTTGGGAATAGAGCCCAGTGCAACATGGGGAATACAGAACTTCAAATGCTTTCAGTAAAAATAGGAGTTTCAAGTTAAACTGTGACCTGATCTCCAGCTTGATGGTACTTCGAGGATAGGAAATCCGAGTTCCTTACAACCTGGTGCTCTTCTGCCCCAGCCTTTGGAGTCGTACGTAATTGCGCCAGATGGGTGGCGTGGCACGTAATTAAATATTTTATAGTAGTCCAGTTCTTGTATCTGGTTTAATTGACTGATCTGTGGGGAGAATTTTTGTTTTTAATTTTTGTTTAGATATGCTATATGCATATATCTTATCTGTGCAGTATGGCCATGAAATATCTTAACGTTATAGGAAAAAACACAGTTTTAACGCTCCAGTTTTAAGTTTTAATTTCCTTTCACGCTGTCTGACGAAAATGTGACTTTCTTCAACTGCCTGATCGCTTCATCTTTGATTCCATTGATTCAATTCCCTAATTGGAACTAAAATACAGGACTTCTACAATATTCATTTGTGGATGTTAACTGAATCTATAAGTCAGCTACACTGTTTATTTCTGAATATAATATTTTATTCTGGTGCGCTTTGTGGTGTCCTGTTATTCAGTGCAATACTTACTGAGATCACAAGGGGGGAGTAGGTTTAAGAGGGAAATACGAATAGGAGAGGGGTAGAAAAAGAAGGTATGTGTTAAGAGAATGAGCAATAAAAAGAAACATGTAACCCGTTCACCTGCTGTGGCCATACTGTCTTTGGCTGTGGCCTGGCTCAAGCGTGCCGCACAAGCCCTGAAAAGTGAAGCCAAAACGTCTCGATCGCCCCCCGGTGACTGGTCCTAGTATAGGTCATAAGCCCCGCCTCCCCGTGTTATTCAACGGGACGTGAGACCAACTAAACAATTAAATTACACTTCAAATATCTTTTTTCCAAAGGTGGTTTCTTTCATTTGCTGTCGTTTTTATCACGCTGATGTAAGTTCAAGTGTCTGTTTCAAAAATTAATTGTTTTTTAGTTAGTTACATGATGCGGTGGTGTAACGTCATGATTGACAGCTGTGATTGACAGGTTCTCTGAGCGAAGTAGTCACTGAAGCACCAACGGACATTTTTTCGGGATCTTCGGAGGACTGAGGAGATTGTGTTTACTTTATTGTAACAAGCCTCTTGTCGTACTGCAATCAATTTTTTAAAAAGTGTGCAGAATCCACTCTCCCTGAGTGCATTCTGCGAGAGTGAGGGCGGAGCGTTGATTTCGCAGCTTTACTTCCTGCTCACTACTGCGCAGGTCTGGTCCCGAGATCGCTACTGCGCAGACTCAAGTTCCAATATGTCAGCGCCATATCGGGACTCTGGCGGCTTCAGTTCTCATCAATGGAAGAGAGCGAAGGGGCGTCGTCCATCTTTTTTTACAGTCTATGGCCTGGCTTCGTATTGAAACCTAGAACACTACACGCTTAACATTATCGCTACTGTGTAATAGTAGGCTAGCCTATGCTATTCACCAACTAAACATATCCTATTCAATGCGTTCACAGTCTCTTTCACGGCCATCATTTGTAGTAGCCTATTCACAAACTGTTTGCTCAATAGCGTTTTCTCAGAGTTCACTGTGTAGCCTGCTCCATCAGTCGTGTAGTTCAATTTTCCATATTTATTGTATGTCATTATGTCAGAATCAGTTGCTTTCTACCATGCACAAATAAAAATGTCACTGAACTTTTGCTGTGTAATTGTAACAATGAGCACTCAAACACACCGAACCAACAATTACTAAAAACACACTTAAAAACTGATTTTGCACGGGCACTTTGCACTAGTTAAATAAAGCACATAACAGTACCTGAGATTATCATTGCCACACTTTGTGTTTGTTGTTCTAAACAGCGTCGCAGAAAAATAGAAAACCGTTTCTAAAATGGAATCGTCTCGTGTCGCTGTCACGGCTGGTTAGGACAGAAACTCTGATTAATATGGAAATGATAAATTTTATTGTGCGTCGCGTGTAGTTAGGACACGGTGTAAGGCTAACATATTAATATTAAAAGCTAAAAACATAATTTGATTTCAGGAGGCCTTTAAGACTAGCCTGGATGCCAGCCGAACTTAGCCCCGCCCACAAAATTTTTAGGTCGGGAAGTTCGGTCTGGACTCGTTCCGTTGAGGAGCTATTATGCCCGAACAAAAATTGTTCGGACCAATCAAATTGTCAGGGCGGGCTTTATACGATGATGGACAGATGAGCAACGTAACGTAATCATCCACGTCACCAATGAGCGCTTGGGTTGAATTCGTTTACAACACAGATGACTGCCGCTGGAGAATTGTTATTTCACGAGTTCACACTTACAAATAAGTCAGATAGAATAAATGCATATGGCGTGCTGTTTGAGGAGAGGCTCCGGGCTCGGTATTCGGCCCGAACCCAAAGTGCTCCCCCCGTATTCCAGACTGTGGAAGAACAGGCCGAGAGTGAGTGGAGGGATGCTGAAAACTGTCAAGGAATGTTAGGTGAGTTGACAAAGTGAATAAATATATGCTTCCTCTCATGCTGATAGTGTAGACCAGACGGTCATTGTTTGATGACAAGTTGATTGGATTGATTATTTGAACGTGCTCCTCTCGAACTTTGTTTATAAAACATTATGTGTAGATTCCGCCATCGCGTCTGTTATAGAAGATATCGACAGCGCATTGATTTTAAAAGAGGAACAGAGAACCACGATCAAGACATTTGTCGATCGGAAACATGAATGAAAAACATACGTCACTTACTCCGTTGCTCTGATTGGTTATAGGTCTATCCAATTGAGTGCAGAGGCATTTTCCTTCCTGGTTCGGTTGAAACACGCCCCATAATCAAAGCTCAATGGAGCAGTATCAGACTCACATTAGGCTTGTTTGAGATGCGACTTGCCTCGCCTGAAATGTATGCGAGAGTAGGCGGCTGCAGTGAGAGGAGGAGTGAAAAAAGAGCAGGCAAGCCGGACAGATCTCTCTTCTCGCAGTGGATCGGACACCTGTGAGATCAAAGATGGATATCGCGGGATTCACGGGATTCACGCTCGTGCACAGTGTTGCTAATAAACTGGATGGAATCTAAGTTCTGTTGCTTTTATATGAAAATAAATATAATGAACAAGACACCCATAAGTAGCCTCCCAGCAAGCAATTTTACGTTTAAAAGACGTCTAATAGCCGTCCAAACACAGCCCAGACGTCTAGGCTAAAACAAGGTAAAATTTGGGCTGTCAGTGAAACTTTAATAGACCAAATGAAACCAAACACCTTGTAATTACTTTGCGTACATGATGGAATATCATACATCTCACAAGATATTTTGGCAGAAGCGACATGTAACCAAATTCAATGTTATTTTGCCTAGAAGTGTTCATCATTGCCGGACTATATTGGGTCTATTAGTTAACCTAGACGGTGAAATGACGGCAATTGCTTGCTGGGCTACTTATTTAATTCCATTCCAAATACATGTTTATCAATCTTTTTTTTCTTTAATACGTCACACATATAAAAACACATATGTGTTTTTATTATTATTATTTTTTAATAAAAATGACATTGCATAACCCATAGAGATCGCACTGTCAGATAGTTTGGGAATATTCACACATAACGTATAAAACATGATATCAGAGTTTTAAAATCAAACATTTTAAAAGAGAACAATACATCACGGTTGTTTAAACCAATGATCATTAAGCTGTGTCGTCAGTTAGTCGTTTCCCATCATGCTTTTGATCAGCGCAGTCGGTGGAGAGCAACTGCGCTGGACTGCAGAATCCGACACGTGCGCCTTGCGGTAGCGAGAGTTTTTTTACCTACGTCAGCATGACATCAGAGCAAGGCGGACCGCACTCGGACACATTTCTAACCGGCATGCATCTCGCGCTGATCACCGGTGATCGATTCTGCGCAGATTTTGCTCATCTCAAACAAGCCTATGCTGACTAGAATCTGAGTATGACGACGTAATTTAACCTAATTTACATGAATTAAATTAAATTCACGTAAATTAAATCATTTTACGATTTAATTCGTGATTTAAATCACGAATTAAATCACGTAAATTACCGACCTAATTTACGTGAATCTCCAACCGCAACATTTTGAAAAGCAAGTGCAGAACGTGGAAAGAGGAGTGAAGAGAACAACAAAAAAAGCGTACAAATAAAATAAAATATGAGCAGAAAATGAAAGAGAGCTCAAAATACAGAGTAGTAAAAGCTACATAATTTGGTGAGTGATTCAAATTATTTTGCATTAATGTTTTGTGCAATGTAATTTTAATGTGTTTTAAGTTTTGATTCTTGCTTGTTTTTTTTTTAAATGCCTTTTAATTTTTGATTCACGCTTATTTATTTTATCCGTGACCACATTGTTTGCTATTCTGATGATAATTGCATAATTTTTTTCTGTGTATGAAATATATATTTTTACATGTGTTTTTAATTTTTTGATTCACGACTCAGTTTCTAGTCAGAATACTTCCCGACCTAAAAAATGTTGTGGGCGGGGCTAAGTTCGGCTGGCATCCAAGCTACCTGTTCGCAATCCTTTTGAGGGGAAATGAATTCCATAAATGCGTTGGTGAAGTAAATCCTGTGTAGGATTTCTATAATCCGAATAAAGCTTCAATGAATTAATTCACGAAATGTCTTAATGCCATTTATTTATTTATTGTGCTGTATTTTCGTCATAACGATTTCGCTTACATTACAGTTAAGACTTTTATTATGAAAGGATTTTTTTTTTTTTCACATGACCCGGATGTTAAAACACAAACGACTCAAAGCATGTTTTGAGTTCATTCGTTGTTTTCGCGTGTGTTTTTACAACTACAATGTAGGATTTTAAATTACATTGGCGGGCGGTCAGATGCATATTGACATTGTGCAACGGAGCTGTGCTAAGCAATGCCTGTTTGTTATTCCACTCAGTTATACTGGCTTTTCCATGGACTAACTTATCTGAAGATTCGTGTATGATAAAGCAGATGGTTTATCGTCCAGTTCAATAGTTGTGTTGTAGTGCAGTGCACACAAATATAATATTCTTTCAGGTTATTATTTTTCTTCTGCTGAATAATGTCTTTAGCTGGAGCGCTGTGGTTTGCTGTTCAGGATGACTTATTCACACACGGCGTGTGTAACAACACAACATCATCCAGCATCAGCAACACAAAACAAGACAAACAACCCAGCATCAGTGATTCCATCTCTGCTGCGCCCGAGACTCACACTGTCCTGGACAGACTGGATGATCGCTTTCTGTCTCAGTGTTTACATCTCAATCGGCAGTGTCTGCGATTCATCGTCGATTTCATCCAGGCCCGTTTAAAGAAAGACGTGTTTGCGCCCGGCCACAGCCCGACCCCCGCAGAAGCCAACATTCTGGCCGCGCTTGCCTACTTCGCACACGGGTCTTTGCCCAGGAAAATCACAGAACGCCTGGAAATAGATCAGACAGCAGCGGGCGAGGCGGTGAACCGCATAACCAAACTCTTATCCGACCTGAGCCCTGATTTCATCACCTTCCCGAACAGTTATAATGACCGCATGGGTGCAGCACAAGCCTTTAAGAACGTCAGCGGCATCCCGCATGTGGTGGGAGTGCTGGGGTATCTGCATGTGAAGGTGAGCCCTCCGGCCGGGGAGGAGCACATGTATATAAACACTGTGGGTTATCATTCAGTCATGATGCAGGTCGTGTTCGACGTGGATGGGAATCTCTTGAGTCTGGAGCAGTGCTGTCCTGGAGGAACTCCTGAGCAGACTGTTTGGGAAAACTCGGACATTGGCAGACAGTTCAGCATTTTTCAACACGGTCATACGTGGGTTGTTGGTAAGAACAGTTGAGAACTTTTAAATATAATTTAGGTCACACTTTGTCCAATTCTCACTATTAACTAACTATTAATTTTTGCCTTAATACACTCCTAATTACTGCTTACTAAAAGTAAGGTAGTTGTTAAGTTTAGGAATTGATGTAGAATATGGTCATGCAGAATAAGGCATTTTATATGCTTTACACGTAGGCTACTAATAAACAGTCAATATCATAGTAATATGCCTGCTAATAAGCAACTAGTTAATAGTGAGAATTGGACCCTAAATTGAAGTGTTTCCATAATTTATAATAAAGCTTGATTCAATTGTAGTCAGTTACCGTCTGATTCCAAACTACATGACCAAAAATTGTAGTTAATGTAATCCATATTATATGTTTGGCCTACACATAGTATATGTATACACATAGTTAATATAATCCTTTAGATTACTTTTGACATAACTCATTTATCACATTGATTTCAATTGGAGAATCTTTTAAGATATTGATATAAAAATACAAAGAGAAAGGGACATATCAAATATTGAGTCTTTGTTCTCAACAACATGAATAGTCCAGGCGTTTTAAGCCAAAATGGGGGTCAACCGTGAACAAATTGCAACGGAATCAAACTCAACTGATTTTGTATCCTCAATATGTCTAGAGTAAGGGAAAAAAAGCCCCGAAGAATCCCATTAGGGGAAAGTTCCGAAAAAGACCCAAATATATCCTATTCATACGCCTATATTCATTATTTTTCTCACATGAATAGGGTAAAAAAATGAACCTTTAGATATCACCATGAAAATTACTGAGTTGATTACTTATATCAAGACAAACAAAAAATGTATTACAAGTGTTTTTAAATTGTTTGTTAACATGGACAAACGGTGCATAATCTAATTACAGATGTGCTAATTTGCATAAATACCACAACAGATCTAAACATTGGGTATAGCCAGGATACAATTTTTAATGACTGACTGGATCTCTGAATGTTTTAAAAACACTGTACCAAATGTTTAGATCTGTTGTGGTATTTATGCAAATTAGCACATCTGTAATTAGATTATGCACCGTTTGTCCATGTTTACAAACCATAAAAAAAAAAACTTGTAATACATTTTTTGTTTGTCTTGATATAAGTAATCAACTCAGTAATTTTCATGGTGATATCTAAAGGTTAAATTCTTTACCCTATTCATGTGAGAAAAATAATGAATAGGCGTATGAATTTGGGTCTTTTTCGGAACTTTCCCCTAATGGGATTCTTCTGGGCTTTTTTTCCCATCACTCAGGACATATGGAGGATATAAAATCAGTTGAGTTTGATTCTGTTGCAATTTGTTCACCCTTTTTTCCTAAAACGCCTGGACTAGAAGTGCATTAAAATGTTTCCCAGACTGGAGTTTGTGATGGCACTGCAGGGGGTTCATGAGTTTAATGAAAATGTTCTGTTGATTAAATCATAAAAATGTAAAATTCAAAGAAATAATTAAAAAATATAAACAAACCAAAATAAAACACTTACCAATAAAGATGAAATATTTGTTTACCTTCATGTTATGTGGTCATTAACCGACATCAGAGAACTCAATAACTTAACTTTATTATTATTATTATTATTGACCTAACTTATTCATTTAGAATTCATATCTATTAGGTCAAAGAAGTTCAGCTTACAAAAAAAATTTGAAATCACATGAATTTGTAAATTTTTATGTGTTAGAAAGACAAAAGCTTTCCAAAGACAGTAATGTGCAGTTAAATGACTCACTGATTGATAATTCAAATAGGCTAATCATTAATGTGTTAGTTTGGAGCTGATTAGATATTCAATGTAATCATTACATGTAATCAATAGATTTAAAAAAAAAAAAATGCAATATAATGTAATTACAAGTGCTTAATTTTTGGAATCTGATTGTAATCAGTTACTACCCAGCACTGTAATGTTACAAACAATTTCTTTTTCAGATACGTTGTTCTTTTGGACTTTCTATCATGAAAGTGTCTTGAAAAAAAAAAAAAAAAGTATTACAGTTGCTACATAAATACGAAGCAGCACAACCGTTTTTAACTGTGAGAAATAAAAATAAATGTTTCTTGAGCCGAAAATCAGCATGTTAGAAGGATTTCTGGCAGATCATGTAACACTGAAGACTTGAGTAGTGGTTACTGAAAATGTAGCTTTACCATCACAGGAATAAATTGCATTTTAAAATGTATGAATATAGAAAGGTTATTTTAATTTGTAATAATATTTCATACTAGTGTTTTTACTGGATTTTAGTCAAATAAACACAGCCTCTGTGAGCAAAAGCGACTTTTCAAAAATATTTTAATTCTGTTTTAAATTCAACTGGTACGCTGAGCTATTCCTGATTCCCTCAACGTGCTTCCACCACTATGCTTCTCCATGGGGATGGTGTTCTTTTGCTGATGTGCTGTTATTTGTGCACTAAACATACCTTTTACAATTTTTGTCCAAAAAGTTCAATCTTGGTCTCGTCAGACCTTAACACATTTTTCCACATGGTTTTGGGAGACTGGATATGTTTTTGCAAAGTTTATCTGGGCTTGGAGGCTTTGTTTTTGTTGTTGTTTTTTTAGTCAGAAAAGGCGTCTTGCCACCATGACCCATAGCCCAGAGAGATGGAGAATACGGGATATAATTGTCACATGTAGGGAAGCAACCAGTACTTGTTCGCAAGAGCAACTCTTTTAATGTTGCTTTAGTACGTCTTTTGACAGCTTCCCTGACAAGTTTATTGTCTTCTAATAATGTCACTGTTGTGCCATACTTTCTCCGTTTGTTGATGACTGTCTTTGCTGTGATTCCATGGTAAATGAAATGCCTTGGAATTATTATTTTTTGTTGCCCTCACCTGAGCGATATCTTTCAACAATGAGATTACGTTGATGCTTCATGAGCTCTTTGTGGCAGATGGCTCTTATAGCAGCATACAACCATAGAAGAATCAGAAAAATCTTACAACAACAGCAGAGATTTATTTTGAGTTAATTCGAGTCACTTCAGGTTATGTTATGTTCACATCAGCATGATTAGTTAATTCTGAACACAACCACATACCGAATTATAAAAGGGTGTGCATACTTATGCAACTTGGTTATTTTTTTATCGGTTTTCTCTGAAATGTATCACTGCATAGGTTATAATTTTTTACATTGAAGGTGCAAAAGTTCTGATATGGTTTCATTTTTTACATTTAAAAAAAGCTGTTTTAACAGGGCTTTGTAATGGCTTCCTGGAATACTTAAAGGTTTCACCCAAAAATGAAAATTGTCAGTAATTACTCACCCTCATGTTGTTCCAAGCCTGTAAGACTTTCGTTCATCTTCGTTCAGTTCTCGCACATGCGTCGTGACTCTCTCGTGAACTCGCGTCAGAGGCCCACACGGAAGAAAATGAATAGTTGAATAAAGTCGTTATTTGTTTTGTTTTTTTGCGCACAAAAAGTATTCTCGTCACTTGATAAACTTAAGGTTGAGCCACTGTAGTCACTTGGACTATTTTAACAATGTTTTTACTAACTTTTCTGGGCCGGCAGATACAATTACCTAGAAGCCTATGGAGAAGTGAGCCAGCTCTCAGATTTCATCAAAAAATATATTAATTTGTGTTCCGAAGATGAACGAAAGTCTTACGGGGTTGGAACAACATGAGGGTGAGTAATTACTGACAGCATTTTCATTTTTGGGTGAACTAATCCTTTAATTCTTTTGGGCCAATCATGGAATTAAACTAGTGCTGCATGATTTGGGGGAAATCTTATTACGACTTCTCTGGTTAAAATTGTGATATGCGATTTTAAAATGTTTTTATTTTTATTTTTACATGAAACAGCCCTAAATTCAACTGTCAAATATGTCAGTTGCACTGTATTTTACAGTATGTGTACTTGCATATAATTACAGTGTACTTACCTAAGAAAGTACGAGTTAATATAACATGACATGTTAAGGTTAGGTTTAGGCGTAGGTTCAGAGTTAGTACCTATTTATTACCCAGTTATTGCAATTATTATAACAAGTACATAGTATGTACATGGGGAACAGGACTGTAAAATAAAGTGCGACCAATATTTCTGAACAATGAAAAACCTTAATTTACTACAATACTGTGATAACATGTTGTCTTTCCACAGTCTCTACAAGTAACTAATAAAATGATTTAAAACTCAAATACAGTTTCTCCATCTCCCCTCTGTCTTTTTGTCTTTGTTCCCCAAAGGTAGCAGAAGTCTTTTAGGTTGTGGGCACGTGTTGACCCCTGTCGAGGCCTTTCGCATCAAAAGCAACGCAGCCCTGCGATTCAACCAAGCACACGCTCAGCTACATGGCAGTGCGCAACAGGTCTTTGGCAGTTTGAAAAGCCGTTTCCAGTGCCTGCGTGACATCGGCCCCATTAAGTCGCCCGAGTCAGTGGCATGCACCATCAAAGCCTGCTGCGTCCTGCACAACATCTGCAAGAAGTTCTCTGTCCCGTTACCCTTGGATTTTAACATAGAGCCGCTCCATCCACCATCAGAGGTGCTGAACATCATGGCAGAGCAGCCATTTGACTACATGGAAGACACTAAAGAGGAGATGATAGAAATGTTTTTTAATATTTCAGAAGATGGAAACGAATGAGATATGTCCGGATGTGAACAAGAACAGTAATGATGGCAAGAAGCCAGAAATCATTAGTTTAAGACGTGTACTGAATCCTAACACAGATAAACGCATGCTAAAATGCCAGTTGATTCTTCATATTCATAAGCTTTATTCAGATAATCAATAATTGAGAAGTTAATGCTAGTACACTTATATTTGTTAACAAGTGATATGAATAAAAACAAAATGTTTGTCTGTGGAAGGCTATAAAGCAAGCACGCTTATTAAATCAAGTCCGTTACAAGAAAAAGTATTGCAGTTGTACCATAATTCAGTGATGCTGTCAGTTGCTAATACTATGGTACTTTGACATACAGCATGATACTAAATTATTACCATATTTATATATATAAAAATTTGTAGTACCATGTCCAAAAAAGATGTTACTAATTTGTAAGTTAATTACTTGCAAATTGCTTATGTCTGGAAACATATCACATTGTGCCTGGATAGGACACGATGTAAATCTGTTTTTCTTAGGGGTCGTTTACACAACACTATTTTCAATTAAAAAAGATAAACTTTTTATGCGATTGGCCATTCATTTGCACGACAACGGAGTTTTGGGGGCCTGAAAACATTTAAAAATGAGTTTCAAAGTGCAATCTTTTGAAAACGTTATCGTTTCTGTGTAAACTACAAAAACACAAATTTGTGAAAACGATGATGTCATTACGTGTTCAGTCTAGAGGTGTGTAGTGTTTCTTTACAAAGTGACATCGCCAACTACTGGCCTGACATGCTTAATACAGCGTTTTTTAATCGTTGTTGGGGATCCATGTGAGCGGGCATCATTTTGAAAACGTTGTCTGTATGCAAAACTTTTCAAAACCGCAAAGAAAAGACTTAGTTTTCGTGTAAACGTACTCCTATTCCATGACTTTTGCTTTGAATATATTTATAAATATATGACTCATCATTAAGACAACTCAGTATATGTACAATATTAACAGCAGACGAATTTAAATGTTAAAAGTTAAGTGCTTAAATTTCAGCTTTTACTAAAGTGACTTACAGTGCAAACAATAGGAACAATGTTCCTATCAAACAATCAACCCTTGTTCGCTCCATCACAATCTTCATCTCATTTCAATAGGAATTAACGTGATCTGGAATTTTTCGTGAAGGCAAACGTTTTCCACATGCAGATTTCACAACGGGTTCAAGTTGGTCAGCGTTGATTCACATACATGTTATGCCTGATTTGAAAGTGACTGAAATTAGACTGAATTAGTGCACCGCTCCTTAACCCTAAAATCTAAAAAATCTTTTTTTTTTTGTCTTTCTGTGGAATACAAAAGTATTTAGAAATACGAAATGTTTGAATAATCTTTATGTGTCCGTTTCATACAACAATGGTTCACAGTAACCATGACAAACAAACAAATCTTTCCTTCCCCTGCAGTTCTCAAACATCATCCTCTATTTCACATACAGATTGGAAAATTATTTAAATCAGGGGGTGCCCAATCCTGTTCCTGGAGATCTACCTTCCTGCAAAATCAGCTCCAAATATGATTAAACACACCTGGTCTACGTCCGAAATCTTATACTTTCTTGAGTAGGTACTTGTTTTGAATTAGTAATAATTTCACAGCCGCTAAAAAAGTTTGTATATGTTCTATATAGTATGAATGTAATCCGGACGTACTACATTCACCGTGTTGTCATTATCATGTGATATACCAGGGTCAGTTGGCACTTCACTGCCAATCATAAATCTTCTCCCGTGGCCTCATGGGATAGTAAAGTGTCCATTGTATGCACACTTCAGAATCTCCCCGGTAGTAGTTGGTCTGGTACTTTTTGTCTACTATTTTATGAGAACTGTGACATATTTATTTGGACACATTTATTTTGTCACACACTGTTAGCTGGGAAGTGTATGATTTCAGTCATAATCTTCAGGAACGTTTGATAATGACATATTTACAGTATAATAATGACAGTTTAAAATACTGGTAGGAACAGTACTGAGCAACCCTGATGTAAATAATTACACTATTTTATCTTTAGACAAACTATTATTTTAAAGCTTGTTAAGTGACAGACAGCTGAGAATACAGTTACTGGCATAATAAAAAAATATAGTTGAAAAAATACTTGAATTGATGATCATGTCTTTTTAACATTCATAATTGTTGGCCATGGTTTTTAGCATTCATCTGAAACAAATCAAATTCAAGTTATATTATATAGACCCTCTTGTATTTAAATTTAAACAGCAAATTTCTCATTGTTTAAAAGTAATGTGCAAAATAAGCAGCATAAAGTACAGCTCAAGCATTAAAAACAAGGTTATATACACAGCTATTTAGATAAATAAAGTCTGGCAGTTAAGTTGAAATGGTAAACTCTTAGTGCTTTAGCTGAGTCTCAAGATACCAGTCTCTTTCAGTCCTGTTAGCAGTAGAATGTTATTGTTATTATTATTAATATTATTACTATTTTAAATAGAATAATTCAAATAACAAATGCACATAACATATGCTGTGAAATATTTCATTCAAGTTGTTGAAGGTCATGCTCAAAAAATATACTAATGTGGCTTCAAGATTGTACTGACAAATTCCATGACTGTTTTTGATCCTACGTTATAATAAGAACACGGTTTTGATAACCACACATGAATTATGTTACATTTTAAGATGTTATTCAATTTTTTTCTCATATGTTACTTCCGTTTTCATATTTTCTTAACGCGATTGCGTTGACGTAGATCATGTCTGTGTTTTCATAGAGAGGCTCTGACTGAACCACGACTTTGGGTTTCAGAGAGTCCATGATGCACTGGTGCAGGAACACGTACTGAGACTGTAAGAGACAGAGAGGAGAAGCGTAAGACACTTGAAGAGGGTGAAAGGTGTCTACACATCTCTTAGTCTTAATTTCCAAGTGATTATATTATTGTCCTATACCAAAGTTTTTAAATGGCCTTCAAAACTCAATAAAAAGAAGCATGCCTTGAGAACATTTGTAAATAAAAGCCTGGTTTCACAGACAAGGCTTGGATTAAGCCAGGATTAGGCCTAAGTTAAGTTAAAAAAAAACATAACTGGTGTGATTCTTGAGACAAAACAATGGCACTTACAAATTATTTAAGATAAAATATTGCTTTCAAGTTGCTTTCAGTTAAAACAGCTCAAACATGCATTTTAGTCTGGGATTATTAAACCTTGTCTGTGAAACAGGGCAATTTACTATGTTATTGCATTTTGCAATGAATTCTAGGAGCTGCTGTCAAGTTGTAAAACTTATAGGGTACTTCAACACTGGCAAAATGGGCTTTCAATAAAATGTGTCTGCCTATGCAGTCGAAAACGGGTGTTATTTTGTTATCTTTTTCTGGAAATCGTTGCTACCTGATTAGTAAAACTTTCCAAGGCCACTCCCACCAGTCTGCTATATGCTTACCATAGTCATATATCACCTTGCTTTAGTAGGAAATACTGCTTAGAAAACTTTTAGTCATAATGGTATCGACTCGTATGTTCCCGGGTGCAGGAATTTAAAGACGTTTAGTGGGACTCACTAAAACCTGTGTTTTTGTACTTAACATTTTCGAACTGTATGACTACGAACACAACATATTTTTTTGCCAAATGTCGCTTACAGGTAAGAAAGCAGTTGCCACAGTGTTTCCATTTTTAACTCTTATATGTTAATAACCCTATATTAATCCGACTGCCCGTGGGCAGGGATACAAAAATGTAGTAAAATATAGTTTTAACAAAGCCCTGGTGAATTTTTGCTGAGAAATAAATGGGAATTTCTCAGTCCAGGTAACACCGAGAACGAGTAAACATTGTTCATTTACATACCGTCATTGTAACCATACTGAGCGAGTTGTAAATTGGCAAAGTTACACTTTAATTTTAGCGTTTTACCTGAATTGCTTGTCTTGACTTATTTTTGTCTATATTCTTCATATAAGCCTAGTTATATTTCTTTTATTGCTATTGAAATTGGTGGTTTCATTTCATTTTGCTTAGTTATTGAATATTGTGTTATACAGCTGCTGAACTTTACTCATTGGCAACAAAAAGCCAAAATTGTATATCCCAAAGCACACTAAATATTAGGATATTAACCTTTTAAAAAAAGTAGTCAGTTAAGTAGTTTAAATAATTGTAGCATTATTCATGATACACAGTTAAAAATATACAATCACCCAAATTTTTATTTAATTTTTTAAGGTAAAATTCTGGTGTCCACAGCAGCCATTTTTTACAATTGTTAAGTCTCTTTAAATTGCTTTTTCTTAAGTTTTGTTTTACAGGTGTTTGAATCCTCCAGGAAAAAGTAAGCCATAACTCAAATTAATTCATCATTATCATAATAATCACCACAACAATAATAATAACACCCAGACTCAATTCTATGCCAGACTGCCAATGAACCCCTCCCTCTGCAATACATTTTACCATCATGGACTGAAACAGTGTTACCTCAGTTTGCACCATAAGTGGCCGGCAGAGTCTCATTTGCTGGACTAATGCTGCAATGCCCACTGCCTTTTCTCTGTCCAGCTGCTGCAGAAGAACGTCCAGTGCGATCAGTGTACCTGTCCGGCCCACTCCAGCACTAGAGGAAGACGAGGACTATTAACATTTGCTTTAAGCGGTTTGTTTAATAATGCTGTCAGCTCTCTGAATCAGTGTGACTCATTATTGGTGTCAAGTTAAAGGGTTAGTTCACCAAAAAATGAAAATTCTGTCAGTAATTACTCACCCTCATGTTGTTCCAACCCTGTAAGACTTTTGTTCATCTTCGGAGCACAAATTAAGATATTTTTTATGAAATCTTGTGAGCTGGCACTGGCACAGGCTGCTTGGTAATCGATATCAGCCATCCCAGAAAAGTTAGTAAAAACATCGTTACAATAGTCCTAGTGACTACAGTGGCTCAACCTTTAGTTTATCAAGCGACGAGAATACTTTTTGTGCACTAAAACAAAACAAAAATAACGACTTTATTCAACTATTCATGTTCTTCCGTGTGGGCCTCTGACGTGAGTTCACGAGAGCGTCACGACGCACGCGCGAGAACTGAGAAGATGACACAGATGGGTATCGATGTAGTGTTTAAAATGTTTCTAAAGTGTGCATTTCCTGGATGTCTGAATCGTGAGAAACCAACAAGAAAACGTAAAAGTGCCTTACCAATGCGTGAAATGAATGGCTTACCTTTCACACTTTCCCACCAGTTCTCGCGCATGCGTCGTGGCGCTCTCGTGAACTCGCGTCAGAGGCCCACACGGAAGAAAATGAATAGTTGAATAAAGTCGTTATTTTGCGCACAAAAAGTATTCTCGTCACTTGATAAACTTAAGGTTGAGCCACTGTAGTCACTTGGACTATTTTCACAATGTTTTTACTAACTTTTCTGGGCTGGCAGATACAGTTACCTAGAAACCTATGAAGGAGTGAGCCATCTCTCAGATTTCATCAAAAATATATTTTCTAATGTTCCGAAGATGAACGAAAGTCTTACGGGGTTGGAACAACATGAGGGGGAGTAATTGCTGACAGAATTTTCATTTTTGGGTGAACTAACCCTCCAATGTTTGAGTTGGGTTTTAAAGTGAGTAGTGGTCACCTGCAGTGTACGACTGTTGGCCCTGCAGAGTAGGAATTCTCCATGTGCTGACGGACACGTCCTCTGAACTTGATCAGCTCCTCTGTGCCAAAGGGAACGCCATGATCTGGCCACGCTGTGAAGTGGAAGTGCTTCACTGTTCGTGTCTCAGAGGTGCTTTTCTATTACATACAAAAAAAAAATTTGACAGAAATAGATTGTCTTAAGGTTACCTGACCATGGATTCTTTCTGTTATTCATAAGTTAAATGGCTAATATCACGAGGTGAATTTGATTTTACCAAGTACAACGTGTTCCTTGATCAACATCTTTGTTGATCCTGAAACAACATTTCAATCAACCAATCATATGTCAAGTTTAGGCTTACAACCAGGGTTAGGTGCTTCTACATCAGTGTTATTCACCTATCATTTACCTCTGATTTTAGGGATAAGTTATTAGTAGGGATAGGGTTAGGACTAAGTTTTTGGACAGGAATGTTGTTCCAGGATCAACAAAAAAAAATTGGATCCAGGAACATGTCTGTCTTGGCAAAATCAGTGACCCATATCACAAATAATCTGTTTTTTCTTTATCTTTTGAAATAAAATATAATTTAAAAACATATAATAACTTTTGTAACTTAAAACTTCCTCACAAATCACAATTTTAAAGTAAGCTGCAAAAGAGCTTGTGAAACCTTGACAAGTTTGTGAAATCACATACATCCACATTTACACATCAATGATGCCTATTTGGTCAACAGAAACTTGTCCTACCCAGTCACACTGAGTAAAAATGAGAAATCAGAATACTATTATTATTCCTAAACACCAGATTAACTAAAAATAAGAGTAAAATATGGTAAAGTATGTCGAAGCTATTGCTATTTAGTAATTTATTGACTGTGTGCAGCTCTGCAGATCCTACTGAAGGCTCCCAAAGAACGAGCACATCATTTTTTTTCTCATAAGCATTTTGTTTTTAACAAGATCCCTAAATGTACCAGTTTCAGCGGCACAGTTTAGCACAGATGTTTTAGCTAAAATATGTCATAATGCAATAATGGCAATGTGATGAACAATGTTGTGGGTAGCGCATTACAAGCAATGCAATTCACATAATCAGATTACTTTTTCAAGTAACTAGTAAAATAATACATTACTTTTACATTTCCACCAAAATATCGGAGTTACATTTTCAAATAAGTAATGCAAGTTCCTTTGTTTTCCCATTTACTGACTGAGACCTCTCCTGTCCCCATGTTGAGAGAAATCAGCAGAAGTAAGTGCAGAGACGTGTGCGCTGTGTGATGCTTAGTGTAGTTCTAGACTAAATGTGATCATGCATTTACTCATCTTACTTGCACAAAAACAGATTCAGTAATCCTCAAAATGAATAAAAACAGTGAAATGCAAACTCAATTTAACGCAAACCTTCAATAATTAAATATTAAATAATAACTAATATACTTTACTGCCCGGTTTCACAGACAAGGCTTAAGCCTAGTCCCAGACTAAAATGCATGTTTGAGCTTACCTAACATTTTATATCTTAAAATATGTCAGTGCCTTTGTTTTGTCTTAAGATGCACACCAGGCACGTTTATAAAAGCTACTTAAATGTCCTAATTTAACTAAAGCCAGGTGTATTACTTTTAAAGTAACTTTCGCCAACACCGACGAAGAATAAGGTGGCTGTTAAATCTGACATCACACTTCACCGTTTCTGGGTCCAAACACTCTATCAGATCCAAACAAGTAATGCTAATATACACTCGCGGTGTATACATGGACACAGAAAAAGAATTCAATATGTCACGTGGATATTCACCCAACAGCAAACCTTCAGAGGGAAAAAAGTGCTGCTGCTTATTACATGTGAAGGGGGTGTTTCTAAAAGTTGTGAAATAATATAAAAAATGGGCAGGGTCAGAGAGAATTTCGATTTTTTTTAAATGTTACAAAAACAAAATTACAAATGTTTTGGCCCTCCAGAAAACACTAATATCATAATCAATGCATTTCATCGGTGGTGTTTGAGGAGATTTCCTCCTTCCATATGTAAAGCACTTTGAGTACCCAGAAAAGCGCTATATTAATGAATTATTATTATTATTATTATTTTGTCACAAAAAAGAGCGATATAAATATCTCACATTTTTGACATTAAGTTCTCGCAGAGTCCAACTCTGAGCTTTATCCTCTGATTTCACAGTCACAATCAGGTTTCCATAGAGACACGACGAGTTGTCCAGTGGCCAGTACTGCTCACACTTGACCTAGGGGAGTTCAATCAGAAAAGTTATTTTACAGTTATTTAAATAACTGCACCAGATGCAGATGGCAAATCTCCTGTGTGTTGAAAACTATAGAAAGTTTAGATCCAGACCACTCTGTGTGAAACACTGTATTGTTACACATAATTGGATTAAAAATGCTAAACAAAAATTGCATTAAACCTAATGCAACAAGAATGTAGCATAATACTGTTCACTATATGATGTACAGTTTCAAAAATGTTGTATACTACAGTAAGTAGTATTCTGAACATAACCTTACCCTTCCACTCTCAGTGCAGTTGGTTACCATGACGATGGCCTGTGACCTTTTCTCCCACACCATTCTCCAGAAGTCATTTACGGTGGATGGCAGCGGACCTTGAGCAGCGATGTATTGTTTGCTTACATTACCGTATCCCTGATATACACATAAACATCATAAACAAACCTCAGTCCACCAGGGGTATTTTACAGCTGATGTTAACTAGTATATATATATATATATATATATATATATATATATATATATATATATGTATGTATATATATATATATATATATATATATATATGTATATATATATATATATATATTGTACAACTTACAGGCATGTAGCTGGCATTAATATAATCAGAATCATCTTCATCATTTACAGTGAGATGCACTCTGGAGGAGTCATCTAAAGAGAGAGAGAGAAGGATAAAATGACTTCCAAGACAGAAAATCTATGTGGTAATATTGTGTGTGTGTGTGTGTGTGTGTGTGTGTGTGTGTGTGTGTGTGTGTGTGTGTGTGTGTGTGTGTGTGTGTGTGTGTGTGTGTGTGTGTGTGTGTGTGTGTGTGTGTGTGTGTGTGTGTGTGTGTGGTCCTGGTTCGTTAAATGCCCCCACAAACCACAAAGATAGTATTACCAATCATTTTGACCTTGTGGGGACTTTTTTGTTTTATTTTTTTTGGTCCCATGAGGAAAACAGCTTATAAATCATATTGAATAATATTATTTTGCAAATATAAAATGCAAATGTTTTCTGTGTTTTTTATTGGGGGTTAGGGAATAGAATAGTGCCATTGATAGTGTGTTACTCATTTGTTCCTGTGTAGTTATTCATTAATGATGGAACAGTATTCTAAATTGTTATCTATATACTGTTCATACATTATAAAATTCATTGTCTATGGAAAGTCCCCATAAAATGTGTGTGTGTGTGCTTGTTTATATGATTTATGTGGACACATATTTGTATAATGACATGGGTATTACACTGTTATTACAATGTAAATGTGGTTTATGAGGACATTGTAATTAATATGGCTTAAAAACATACTAAACAATTTTTTATTTAATAATAAATTTTATGTATGTAAAAATACAAAGGTTTTCTGTGATGGGTAGGTTTAGGGCTTGGGTTAGTGTAGGGAATAGAATATACAGTTTGTACAGTATAGAAATCATTACGCCTATGGAATGCCCTAATAATAATAGGTTCACCAGTATATGTGTGTGTGTGTGTGTGTGTGTGTGTGTGTGTGTGTGTGTGTGTGTGCGTGCGTGCGTGCGTGCGTGCGTGCGTGCGTGCGTGCGTGCGTGCGTGCGTGCGTGCGTGTGTGTGTGTAAAACACTCACAAGGTAAAACATTTGAAAATCGGTTTTTGTCCTTGTTTTCAAGCAGAATAGCCGCAGCACTTGACTGTTCTATACCCACTGAACTCAAGTCCTGTTAAAAAAACATGTCCAATAAAAACATACTCAACAAACACTGTACATTTTCTAAATTAACTTGATGATTCTTACATGTAAGCAGAAAGACTCTCAGTTCTCAGTGTTTGAATACTTTGCAACAGCAATTACAAAACATTTTACTCTTATATTTCATATTTGCTAACCCTACCTCATATTCCTCACTGAAACCTCTATTCTCATCACAACTCATGTTTTGAAAATGTTCAGGAAATTTATCCACGGGGATCGGTCTGAAAAACATTTCACAATTGTTTGTTTTCATACTATAATAACATAATATACAGTGGCCCCAAAAGCATGTGGACACTTAATGCACACTTAAAACAAAAAAAGTCTGATTGAAATTGCATTAGATGATAAAATATTCAATACATAAAGTTGTGGACATCATTGACATCCATTGTATGTACACTGTAAAAAATGCGGCTGCGATTAGTTATAACAACTTAAAATTTGTTGAGATAACTTAAATATCCAACTTAACTAAAGTTAACTAAACTTAATATTTTAAGTCAAGCATGAACACATACTTAAAACTTTATAAAGTTGAAACAATGTTGGATTTTAAGTTGTGATAAATATTCGCAGCAATTTTTTTTTACAGTGTACATACAATGGATGTCAATGATGCACCCCCCCCCCCCCACCCCCCCCACCCCCACCCCCCCAAATAGAAGTGTTACACATACTTGTAGTTTTTTTTGGTCACTTTTGACTCCCCTGGTGGTTTGGGACTTCTAGAGATGAGAGAAGACTTTAAAGACGCAACTAATACAGCTTCTATTGCATTTTAATATAAAATAAACCCATAATCCTTGATAACTATAAATCAAAATCATACTTATTACGTTTTGCAGAACCATAGCGGAACCATAAATAGACTGCAGCACATATAATGATGACCAACAGGAAAAACACAAGGACACCGGCTATAACACCTGCAGAACACAGACAGAAACAAACAGTGAATATGTCAATACATAGGTCAACTATGTGACAGCTTAATATCTCAAAGATTTAAATGAATATTGCAGGTTAAATACAAGGAAGCTCTATTCAACTGAAGCCTGAGGAGGTTTAAAGGCAGAAATGATCGATATGTTAATATGGAGATCCATCATCGGAATGACCAAATGCAGAGACACACTCAATTCTTGCAGGAATGTTTGATCTTGCTTCTAACCCAAATATAATATTTTGAGGCTGTTTGACTCATGATTATGGAAGCCCATTTCCACCACAAGAAAAACAAAAAAATCATGCTCTGGTCAAATTATAATTATAAGATAAAAAATTGAAAGTCAAAATTATGACATAAAAATTCAAAATTATGACATACAATGTTGAATTTAATGATGAAATTATGCTAATAATGACAAGTCTAAATCTGCCATCACAAATGTCAAGAACTAGTTTGACTTCTTGGTATCATGAACTACTGTAGCATTTATTAATCTTACTGAATGTTAATATTAGGCTACTTCCTATTCCTCTTTTAGTTTTGGCTGATTCTCTGAGAAGATAAACCTGCTCAACTGATCCCAATGCTGCTGATATCCACATATCATTGATAACCTCAGATTGATATATTGCTGAGAACTTAATTAAAGTTTTTTTTGTTTGTTGCATAACCGACACTCAAATGACTGACATTGTACGTTCACAAAAAAAAAAAGTTGTTCATTGTCAGTTTATGATATAATGCATTAATTAGTGTTCACATTTTAAAATTCTGCGCTAAATTACTATGGGTAAGGTAGGGTATGGGTAGGTTTAAAATATAAGTACTGTGTAAAAGCATGTATGTACACAAGAAGTGCATTATATCAAAAGATTAATGTAAATGTTAGTACATAGTAGTTAAAGACACATAAAGTCTTCTTACGTCACATGATAGCAACTGTGTGAAAAATATGCCAAAATTTAAGTAATTATTCAGTGAAAATTCCATGAGAGCTCATGACAGTCAGAATGATTTCATACAGGATTGGAATATGAGGGTGAGTAATAATGACAGAACATTCATGAACTATTCCTTTAAGTTGTATTTAACCTAAAGGTATTTCTGTAGATTAAAGACCATCTTATAGCCTATTAAACTATTATTTCACCTGCTGGATCAGTTTGACAGTCGAGTGATTCTGTTTTACTCTTCATGGCTCCAGAGAATGATGTCGCTGCCACGTTGTACCATTGGGCAGCTTGCAGACTGTTCACCTCCTGTCTTGGTGATGCGTTTGAAGAACTAAGGTTGAAATGTCGTCCACCAACGTCCACCTGCACCACATCCACAACTCCATATGGACGATCCCAAATTACAGCCAGACCATATCCTCCAGAAAAATATTCACAGCGAAGACGAAGTACACTATTTGGAACTAGTTTGAAAGAGAAACAGAAGGATAGTAAAACAAAGAAATTATGCTGAATATCAGCCGGTCACAGTCCAAAACAGAGCATGTAAACTCACTTAACGTCAGGAGATGTGAGCATTGTAGGAGTCTCTTTTGGTCCAAATCAAACCACAGTGAGACATTGTAGCTTTCTCCAGGATAAAGCTCTTGCAGATTCACCATGTTGTTCTCTACAGGGAGAGTTTTATCGGTGGTTGCGTTTTTAGCTGTTACATTTGTGCTACCATACACTGTAGCGGATATCGTTGAATTGGTGACGTTCCACTTAAAGGACGCACAGTTAATGGCTGCAGAAACACAAAAACATATGAACGCTGACTTCAAACTCAACTGGAGTCTTAAAAAGATTTTTTTTTAATTAAATTGGATATGCACAAAAATGCAACAACATTAACTAACAATGAGCAATACATTTATCCAAAATGTAGTTTCAAAAAACAATGACATTTTTTTTTTCATTGTTAGTTCATGTGAGCTCAGGGGCAGGGCCATTAAATCATATTAACAGATATAACTTTTAATATTGTATTACTAAAAGCATTCATAACCACACAAAGTCTATTCTTTCCATGACTTTCCACTCAATTAGAACTCATATTTGCTTTTCAAATAAGTAGCTAAATCAGAGTAATGTTATCAAAACTTACTGGTGATGCTCTTGATGGCGAACCCATTTTTTTGACCATTCACCTGAGTGAAGAGAGTAAAATTGTATACTGTCCCAGGTGTGAGGGTTGAGGAAATATGTGTATACTCATAGCCCTCAGAAGATCCGTTGTAAGTTGTCTCGCTTCCATGACTTTCACGCATGACGTAGTCGTAGATTTTGTTTTTGTTCAACTTAGTCCAAGTGATAGCCAACTGTGTCTGTGATCGAGTGACTTTGACTTCAGTCACGCGAGATAGACCTGTGAAGAGATGCATTTTCCACAAGAGTTTATGGTAATTAATATACATACTGTAGAATATAAGGTAAATTCCTCTCAAATTCATCACTGATAATTTGGTACGTGGCAGGGTTGTGCACCATTCAGTATTGAGTTGAGAATCTGAATTTGAACTGAGGCAAACAGAATGAAGAATTGAAATACAAAATGGAATTTTATTTCATGATTAAAACTGAATGAAATCGAAAGAAATTCACAAAACTGCTGTCAGATCATTGCAGTCTTGTCTTGGACAAATGAAATCCTTCTGCTGTGTTGTATGTCCTTAAACTGCATTTAAAGTAAATTTCAATTCGAAATCATGTGTGTTGTAGCAAATTCAAAAGCCAAATCATGAATCGAATAAAAGCTGATTCTTTCATTTTGACTTTTGCCCAACCCTGCTAATGTGGTCCATTATTATAATGCAAAGAATAGGAGACTTACTCGTGGTGTGATTGAAGTTGTATCCAGTACTTCTCACATCAAAAAACTCTGTGTACAGAGTGAAGCTGTAGCTTGTTGCAGGAATCAAATCACTTTTATGATATGTAACCGTATTCCCTTCTAGAGTGATATTAATGTATTCAGGTGATGTGTTGCTGCTTTCAAGAGAATAGTTGTATGCTGTGTTGCTCGTGTTCCATTGTAAGATCACGTCGGTGTCATTGAAATCCACCACTATTAGTGGATCTGCAACATTAGATGGCACTGAAACAAGCAGATATAGTGAGATTTGTCAGGTGTAGTTAAAAACGCACAAATCCAAATAGAATCAACAGTCTTTTAATTAACAGGGAGAATATGCAGGAGAATCAGAACAGCAACTACACAATGACACAAACAAGGCAGAAGGGAGAGTTAATAAACCAGAAAAAGAAACAGGTGCGAGATTAAACAGAAACTAATGACCAACACAGGTAAAACAGGAGCAGGGAAGACAAAACCAAAACACAATGCACCAAAACAGGCAAAAGCTTAATCCTGACAAGATATGTTATACAACAAGCCCATCATTTACATAGTTAGTACTTTTTTTTTTTTACGCCTTGCAAACTTAAACACTGGTGTTTCAAATTCAGCTGATTTGTCACCAAGATAATGTTATGCAGCTTGTCAACACTGACAAAGGTTTTGTCGAAATTGCACACATTTTTTTGGTCTGGGAAGCATCTGTAAAACTGCAAAACAATAAGGAAGTGTTTCTATGATTGACACTGTTGTTGCAAATTCAGCTGATTTGTCACTCACCAAGATAAGTTATCTAGCTTGTTAAAACTGACAACGGCTTCTTGGAAGCATCTGTAAAACTGTAAACCAATTAGGAAGTGTTTCTATGATTTTTAATGAATTTATAGAGTTGCATTATAGTTTTATCATTTTCATCTTGTTGCAAATAAACAACTTTTTTTTTTATTATTCAAAGAAAATATTTTTTTGTTAAGAAAAGTTAAGTGATAGAAAATATTTCGGTTACACTTCAGTTTAGGGTCCAATTCTCACAATGAACTATTTGCTTATAAGCATGAATATTACCAGGCTATTGACTGCTTATTAGAACTTATAAAGCACATATTAATAATGCCTTATTCTGCATTTCCATATTCTACATCTCTTAATCTTACCCAATACCTAAATGTAACAACTACCTTACTAACTTTTAGTAATTAGGAGTTTATTGAGGCAAAAGTCATAGTTAATTAATAGTGAGAATTGGACCCTAATCTAAAGTGTGACCAATATTTCTAGCAAATATAAAACTGCATTGCTAAATCTTAAAATTGATCACTGTTTTGTGGTGGGGCCAGTGAAAATATTGGCAGGGCAAGTAAAAATTCAGATTACACAGTGTATACAGTGAATTGCATCCTAATTAAGAATTTCAGCAATGTTTCTGTTATTATTCCAGCATGTGAACAGGAATCTGAGATAAATGTCAAAGACACAGATGTGACACTCTCAACCTAAACCAACACAGCATGTGTCAGTGTTGGTTGACTGAAATTATGTACTGAGACTTACCGGTTACATTGGAGAAGTTGTATCCACCGCTCTTCAATCCTTCAAACACAGTATAGAGTGTAAATGAGTATTCAGTCCCGGGAGACAGAGACGTGACATTATGTTCCACTAAAGAATTAGTTGGTGATATATGTACTGGATTCTCGTCTTTATCCACGTTTTTCAGCTCATAAGTGTAATTGGCACCGTTGTCGAGTTTTTCCCATTGTAATGTTATTTTAGTCTCTTCCCGATTGACGACCAAAACACTTCCAACATCAGATGGAGCTGAAGAAGAAAGAGACAGAAATTTTATATTTTCTTAACACCTGCTGCTATCCACCTGTCCATCAATTAATCTACCATTCACTTCCTTCACTGACTGGCAGTTACTGTATTGTGGCCGCAGACAGTAGTTGGAAATCACATCTACAAATGTCTGAATGTCTTTGCATTACATAAAAAAATCAAGAAAACAGCATTTATTTTAAAGACTGAACAAGCGCATGTTTCATATATTATGAGATATTACAGTATACAATAGAACCACTTTGTGTTCGTGCAACGTATAAGTGGATCATGTGGATCATGCATTTTGGGCGAATTCCAAATGGCCTTTTTGCGTCTTTAAAGGGCACTTTTGGAAGGGGACGTCATTAGTAAGGGCGTTCCAAACGACAGCGAACACCTGAATCCCTTCAGCAAGGGCCCTTTCCACAAATCGGTTAGTGAAGGGTACATGCGACGTCACATCAAGGAAGTAATCTTATTGTTTATGGTCATATGACCCAGGGTGGTGAATCCTTGCGATTCATTTTAAAGCTAGATAGCAGGAGAGTTCGAGTAAACATAAAAATAATAATTTAAGTTCTTTTGTTATGTTTGGGATATATTACAAGCATTTTGTTATACATTTCATTTGAAGTTTAATAAATAAGTTACAATGCGTTTAATAGTAGATACGTAAGGTAAATGTGACTACATGCAGGGCCTAAAGAAGAGACGGCAAATTTTAAACTTATATTTGTTTGCAACAGTTATATTAACAGCATTAGCCTAAAAAATCCTGTTGTAAGGACAGCTAATGGGCTGACGGACGCCATACTGCGTTATTATGGTAACATTCCAGGTAAAAAAATAATGAGTAAATTACATCGATACAAAATTATTGTCTTTCTTTGTCCCAAAAAAAAAAAGAAAGAAATGGCTGAGTTATGACACGCAAGTCCTCTGCTCCCTCTAAAATCCAAATATTAGTATTAGTCAGTAATGAACATGAAGGGCTCACAAATAAGCAGTACTTGAAGTGTTTTATTCATTACTAATGTATCTTCCTTATGTAACTAAAAGTTTCTGCATCACTTTCAAATGTTTTCAGTACTTTTTTTTTATGTTTACACCAAAACACCTCTGACATTTAGCTGGCCTGTCACATGAGAAGCAAGCAAAACATTTTAGCTAAGAAGATATATTAAGAAATATTTAAGAAAGTGCACACATTTTATGTTGTTGATATTTTATTTTATTTTATTCAACTTTATGTTATAATAAATAATTGTTGTTATTATTTAATCACAATATTTTTCCACATTATTTTTTACACCTATTGATACAAATATATATATATATATTTTTTTTATTGTGCTCATATTTGCTTTTGTAATACATTTGTTATTAATGGTCAATATGTGTCATGTAGATGGGATTTACACTTTATTGAAATGATATTTATTTTCTAAAAATTAAAACTATTTTGAAAAAAATCACATACCCATTCAGAAATAATCAGTATCGCTTTCGATATTGGTATTGTTATAATTGCAACAAAAGGTATCCGTAACGATATTATCCTTTCCTCATTGTGTTTCTCATTGTTGTTATCAGTTATGTACATCAGGTTTTTTTTTGTGTTGTTTAATTAATGATTAACGCATTATTTTACTGTAATGTTGTTGCCCCGATGGTATTTGTGTGTGAGTGTTTGTGTTTGTGTGACCATCTTTTGGTATTTGCTTTGGCTTGTGGAAAGGCCAACGCTATCTCCCGACCAATTCGTACGTATTTTACGAGGTGGCTAATTAGTACGATTTGTCTAAACCCCAGTGAAGGGTATGTTTAGTGGCGGGGTAAGGGGTTAGATGTGAATTCATACGAATTGGGCAACTCGTAAAATACATACGAATTGCTGTGAGATCGGGTTGTAAAGGCTACTTGTGATCCCATTGCATAAACTGCTATGACTAGTTTTATAAGTTAATCATCAAATTTCATTTTATAATGTTTATAACTTTAAGTCAGATAAATAAAAGCGACGATTGGTCTAATTTGATAATGAAAAGTAAGACTGATTACCCCCAAATAGGCTAACTGCTAGCTGCTCACACTGGGTATTATGACTCAAGTGTTTTTTGCTAGTTTCAGCCCGACGCAGTTATCATTTTCATGTCCTGCGATACGTTGTTTAAATAGCAAATGCATTTGCGCCCATTTGTGTGCCCATGGGTGTGCTGGTCTGAAAACGAGGTGTGTTCAGGCGCATTGTTGGCGCATTGCTATTTTGAGGCGACTGAAATAGACTGCGCCATTGACCAACTGAAACCTGATCTAAAGTCAATGGATCTCACAGTATTTTTATTTTTTTTGTTATTGAAAGGGCGCATTGGTAACATGTGCCTATAGGCGGGTCCACAACGCGCATACACTCTGCTTATTTCACACATAGGGACGCACAACGCACACAAACATGCCAACTATTAAAATTAAAAGGACTACAGTGTAAAAGATTATTATTGTGTACAAGATATGGTGGAATCCGGCTTGTCCCGTAGATGGGCACTTAAACCTCGCGCACGAGCAGATCCGTTTCCTCGCTTGAGAAGTGTTACATTTTCCCACTTGTAAGTTCCGTCATGTAAATAGCAAGTCCACCATGGCACGAGGGCAACTGGCTTTTAAAGGGAATGAAAGATGAGACTCTGATTGTTTTTTTGCACGCTACGCCCAAAACACACAAATTACTCATTGAGAAAATAGAGACAACACTTTTAGATCATGCGCCGGGTGCCCCGACCATTTTTCCCCTTGTTAAACTAGCAAAAGTGGATTCGGACACGCCCTAAGTGCACTTGTGTCGTGCGCTTTAGACCATGCGCTTAGAGCGTTAAAAAAGGGCCCACAGTCTTAACATAATGGCTATGTTAATGCTATTGGCCGAAGCTTGGCCACCCTGCTCACAATTGCCGTTTCTGTCTTTTTTTATCTTGACCAGAATTGAGTTAATGTAGACGTCAGACAATCTTTTTAAGACCACAACAGCGTCCCCGAGCGAAAACAGTAGATATATGAATTCGCTGAACAGTTAGATAAATACAACATGATTAAATATGGAGATGATCAAAACAGCATCAAAACTAAAAAAAGAAAAAGAAAAAATGTGTCACATTTATTACATTTTACATCTAATATTTAACATGTAAATCTCCCTCAAATGTCCTGCTATGTGAGCTCACAATATAATAAATGTGAGTCCTGTTCATTTATACTCGAACACAGGCACTGAAACATCCATTGTGCGTCGTTTTTTTATGCCTTGTAAAATTAAACCGTTCTCTGTGATGCATTTTACACTGGTGTTGCAAATTCAGCAGATTTTTCACAAAGTTAATGTTATCTAACTGGCTAATGTAAACATATGTTTTGTCAGATTATTGACAGTAAAAATTCAGCAAGGTTACACATTGTATAAAGAATTGCATCCTAATTCAGAATCTGAGAGAAATGTCAGAAGCAGTTGTTTTGTCTGTCATACAGACTTTGGTCTTTGCGACAGACCAGATGTTTTGAGACTCACCGGTTACATTGGAGAAGCTGAATCCACTGCTCTTCACTCCTCCAAACACAGTATAGAGTGTAAATGAGTATTCAGTCCCTGGAGACAGAGACGTGACCTTATGTTCCACTAAAGAATCAGTTGGAATTTGTTTTGGAGGCTCGACTTTATTCCAGTATTTCAGCTCATAAGTGTAATCGGAACGGTTGTTGACTTTTTCCCATTGTAATGTTATATTAGTCTCTTTCCGATCGACGACCGAAACACTCACAACATTAGATGGAACTGAAGAAGAAAGAGACAGAAATTGGCCTGTTAGAAATCACATCTACAAATGTCTGTATGTTTTTGCATTAATAATAAAATAAAAAAAATCAAGAAATCAATATTTATTTTAAAGAGAGACTGAACAAGCACATCTTTCAAATCACATTAGATAATGGAACCACTTTGTATTTGTTCTGAATTACTGTGAGAGCCTGTGTGAAGTTAGTGCAGAGAAAAGCTCTAACATTTGTGTACAACATGCTACTGGTTCCCAAATCTGAATGCAATATTGTCAATCATTGAAGTTCTCACAAATAAGCAGTGCTTACATATCTATATTCCTTATATACATGCATAACTTAATTAAAATTAAAAAAAAAAAAAAAAAAATACAAATAATAATAATAATATATATGTATGTATAGTCTATTTAAATTTTAATGTAGGAGAATTTGAACTTTATATTACCACAATTCTTAAGTTAATCTACAGAGAAAACACTTTATATATTCAAAATCTTAATGACTCACTTACCAGTTACAGCCCAGAAATGAAATCCATTGCTCTGAATCCCCTCAAACACAGTGTAAATTGTAAAGGAATAATTAAATCCAGGAGACAGAGATGAGACTTTATAAGTTACAAGATCCGCTTCTGTTACAGTGATCCGACTGATTTCGACACTGCCGTTCATCAGTTTATAACTGTAATTTCTGTTGTTGTCGACTATATCCCATTGGAATGATAATTCAGTCTCTGTTCGAGCAGCTACTGAAACATCTTTAACATCAGCGGGTTGTCCCTAAGGGGAAGAAATGACATTCATTAAATAATCAAATATTCTATGAAGAAACAAAATTCAAAAACAATCACTGTGTTAATAAATTCTAGATATTCCAGCCTACTAACATTGTTATATAAAAAATGAGAATGATCAATTCAGTGGTTTTCAATCCTGGTCCTATGGAGCCACTGCTCTGCACATTTTGTACGTTTCCCTCATCAGTCACACCCAATTCAACTCTTGGAGTCTCTACTTTTTAACATATAAGAAGAGGTGGGGGTCCCCAGGACAGCTTTGTGAAGCACTTATATAAAATATGGGCACACAAACACACACACAAAAAAGGTATTTTTAAAAAAGATTTACGAATTTCAATTGTATGGTAAAATTCCATCAAATTGAATTGAATAATCTTTAAGTAATTTTCATATTATGAATTAAGAATTTTAAATGAGTCAAAAAAATTGAGCTAAATAAAACCTTTTGTATAAATCTTAATGCAACAATGGGTTATTGACAATAACCCCATCAAGGTCAGCAAGGAAACTTGGAGACAACTCCATCTTATCTTATCACACCACAAGTCTTTGTCCAGGCTCTTGTCAGTACTGCAGTGCTCTTTTAGCCATTCATCCTAATCATTAAACCCATAATACACCTCTCTTAGAATATCTTCACTAGCTGCCAAGTTTAACACAGTGAACACAGCCTCACTAGGAAGCAGCCTTCAGATTGCAACAATATGGCGGCTTTATAGTCTCGTCTACTAAATAAAATGGGCAATTGCCAATAGACCGTTTGGGAGCTGACGTCAAAGTTACGCCACTTTGTACGCATTGTAGTGTCAGAAAAACAGGTAATACGTGAGAACGGGCAAAATCTAAAAAATATCTTGTGAAAGTTAAAACATAAGAATATCCATTCTTTTTCCTTTGGATGTCAGAAATGGAATGCAAAAGAAGATGATCTTAATTTTTATAGAATACCGTGGTCGAAGAGACACATTTAAAGCTAAACACGGACGTTTATGATTGCAAGCATTAAACAAACAGACTGGACTGATGAAACCTGCAATGATTAGTCTACTATTAAACCATCAATTTGATATAAACAAATAGGGCTGCATATGTGGTTCATAGGTGACAGAATGTATTAGCCCTACAGTTACCGCATGAAATATTTAAACCTATAAAATCTGTATCTCCCAATTCTGACTTTTTCCTCACAGTTGGGTGTTTATATCTCCCAATTCTGACTTTATATCTCGCAATTGTCAATTCGGAGAAAAAATGACAAAATAACAAGTGTATAGCTCAAAATTAATATTTTCCTTCACAGAATTGTGAGATATAAACTCGGAATTGTGAGGAAAAACAGTCAGAAATGTGAGATGTAAACTCAAAATTACGTTTATTGTGTATACTTGGAGTAACAAGGATGGCTCTAGACGTTCTATGATTGATTTTTGGCTTGTCTCTAACCATTTTGATGGGGACAATATTTCTGTTAATGTTATGGCAACACCATTAACTGACCATAAGGCCAAATTAATCTAAATTAATATTTCTCCAAACACAAATTGTAACAAGTATCATTCATATTGGAAAATGAATAGTTCTTTGCTTTGGAAGAACTCATTAATTATTATTGGATTAAAGCCAAAAAGGAAGGGTTGTTTAGTCAAAATTGGGAACTATTAAAATTTGAAATTTGAAAATATTTGAGGAAGTTTAGCACATTAGTTAAATCACAATGTCTTGTGGAAGAGAAAGTTGTTAGTGAAATCTTAGCCATTTCTATCATTCCCACTGTGGACCTGATGTTGGAAGGACAGATATTGCGTCAAACAGAGCTGCAAAATGAGCTTGATAATATGTACAGAATGCGAGCACAAGGAGCCTTTATTCGATCAAGGCATGAAATGGTTAGAACTGCTTATTTTTTTAAACTTGAAAAGTCGAGGGCTAAACTAAATTATGTTTCTAAAATGAACATTAATGGATCTATTGCAGATCATTTTGACATAATTTCTAGCTTTTGCTATAATTATCACTCTAATTTATTCACTTCTAAATTCAGTGAGTATAATATGACATATTTTTGTAAACATAGAATGTTAAAACAATTACAGAAGAGGACCAAAAGTTATGTGATTTCCCAATAACTGTTACGGAAATTAAGCAAGCTATACTGAACGTTTAAAATGTAATAAATCACCCGGTAACGATAGAATTACTACTGAGTTTTATAAGCAGTTTTCTGAGATTCTTGCCCCGTTTCTTTGGAAGTATACTCCGAAAACTTAAAAGTGCTCACAACTTCCTACAACCATGACGCAAGGTATCATTTGTTTGATTCCTAAGCCCAAGAAAGATTTGTTGCTTATTGATAATTGGAGACCCATTAGTCTGTTGAATAATGACTATTGCTCATGTCTTTGCTCAAAGGTTCAAATTAGTATTACATTCCATTATTGACGAAAATCAATCTGGGTTTATGAGAAACAGACATATATTTCATAATATCAGACTTATTTTTGATCTTATTGATAATTCTGACCTTATAAAAGATTATGGCTTTATACAGTATATATATATATATATATATATATATATATATATATATATATATATATATATATATATATATATATATATATATATATATATATAAAAATTTTATATATATATTTTTTTAAAGCCTTTGATTCTGTTGAGCATCCTTTTATGTTTTACTGTTTAGAACACTTTGGGTTTGGGGCTTATTTCTTTAAACTCTTTACGCAGGTGGAAATAGTTCTGTGAAATTAAATAATGGCACTACACAAAGATTTTATCTGGAAAGAGGAGTTAAACAAGGTTGCCCAGTTTCTGTTTACCTCTTTATCATTGTTGCTCAGGAGTTTTGTCACTTCATTAAATTATGCAACATAAAAGGAATTCAAGTTGAAGAGAGACGTGTCCTGATAAGCCAGTTGGCTGATGACACAACACTTTTCTTGAAAAATGTTGATCAAATTCAGTCAGCTGTCAAGTTCATTGACATTTTTTTTCCAGTGCCTCAGGTCTCTGCCTTAATTTACAAAAATGTGAACTGATTGCTTTAAAAAGTTGCCATGCCAGAACAATTTGTAATATTCCTGTAAAGGATGCTCCAACTTATCTGGGTATTACTAAAAATAAGCAGGAGAGAATCTCACAAAATTTTGAACCTGTGATTAAAAAAAGTAAAGAACAGATTTAATATATGGTTACAGAAGGACTTGTCTCTCAAAGCTCAAAGGTTGTGTTTTGCTGGTTAAAGCGGAAGGCATTTCTAGGCTTACTTATGTAGCTACCTCGATACATTCAGATAATAAAATAAATAAGATAATTGATCAAATAATGCTGAACTTTTTGTGGAAAACCCATATACATTATATTAGAAAACTTCCAGTTAAACTGTCAGCTTTTCACAGGCAAGCACTTTTGGCTTGGAAGTTCATTTACAAGCATAATTTTTCACCACATCATTATTACATCTGGAATAATTGTAATATTTTAAACAAGCATAAGAGTATATATTTTTGAAAACTTGGTTTGACGAGGGTATCTTTTTGGTTGGACAGTTGTTGAATTATCAAGGGTATTTAATGACTTATGATGAATCCCTTTCATACTTCAACTTCCCTGTTTCCCCTAAACAATTTTCCTCTGTAATTGGTGCTATTGTTGTCTCTTTATAGAGGTATTTCATACTCTAAACGTGTGTCTCTTTTTTGTGAGATGATAGGTTCTGTGGTAAAATTCGTTTTTTGACAAATAATAATAAGGCTATACGTTCCCTTTTTCAAAAGGAAGTAGTGTAAACCACATGCCATTTTCTATTGGTCAAGGTTTATTGGACCTATTAATTGGAGTAAGGTGGCTGTTACCTTTATTATTACAAATAAGGTCAAGGAAATTTCATTTAAGATATTGCACAAATTTTACCCAGCTAAACATTTTCTATCCAAGTTTAACAAAGACATAGATGCAAATTGTTCATTTTGTTTCTTGCAACCAGAAACTGTCCCTCATAATTTTTGGCACTGTCAATATACAAAGAGGTTATGGTGTTTCTAAATTTATAAATGACAAATTGGAATGCAACTTTCTTTTGTTATACGAACATGTAATATTAGTTTTTTTCAAATATGAAAAGAGTCTGGAAAATGAAGCGTATATTATTAATCTTGTGATTATATTTGTTAAGTTTCATATTCATCTGTGTACATTTAGTAATCAGAAACCTCTTTTTTCTGTGGTATTGAAAGAATTAGAAAATTAAATGGTTTCCATTAAGGAAAGTACGAAGAGAAATGCTGTTCAAACCATTCATTTATTGAAAACATTTAAGATTTTGTGAAATATCAAAGCCTTTTATTGTTTGTTTGGTCTATTATTTTGTTTTGTTTTTACGCACTTTCTTAACCCTGGCATTTTCTTTCTTTTTTCTTCTTTTTTTTCTTCTGTTTTATAATTGTTGTTCAAGCAATACAAATTTAAATATATTTTTTTTTAAATCATGCTTAGGGTTGCACATGCAATATAATTGCTGACTGACCTGAAATATACACTTTTTTTATGTAGTTTGAGCTTAAGATTCATGTCAGATTTTATTGCTGATTTGAAAGTTATTGAAATTGAGTTTGGCAAGCAGTTTTTGACATTTTGTTATTTCCTCATTCAAGTAGATAGGAGTCGGTCTTGCACTCCTGAAATATTGCCGCCTAGTGAATTGACTTTCCTTAAAGGGGACTTCAGTTTAAGTCACTGTGGCTTGCATTTGGCACTGTTGCTGAATTTACACCCTATTCATTTAGAAATCCCTGATGTGGTCAGTGAGCGAACAGCAAAAAATCACTCTTCCTAACTCTCATATTCACTACGATGGTGAATTATCTTCCCAAGAGAACAGCTGAAGAAATAACTTTTCCATGAGCACTTGGCTAACATCTGATGATGCACTTAATCTAAAAAAAATAAAAAAATAAAAAAAATAATAATATATATATATATATATATATATATATATATATATATATATAAAATCTTATTTTCATGATTATGATAATATTGGTAATATTATCACTATCTGTAAAATATCACTTTTCAATAAGGTTCCAATAAGCTAACTTTAGTCAATGCCTAAACTAACAATACATTTGTTACAGTATGTATTAATCTTTGTTAACAAAGTTAATAAAAATACAACTGTTCATTTTCAATTCATGTTAGCTCAGATCCATTAAATAATATAGATTTTTTTAAATGTATTATAAATGTTGAAATTAACATTACCTAAGATTAATAAGGCTTTAGAAGTATACATTAGGGTTAATTAGTTTAGGCCTGGTTCGAAAGGGTTCAGATTAAGCCAGGATTTGGCCTTGGTTCAGTTAGGACATCAGTTAGCTAAACGTGCTCTAGAAAAAAAGAAAAGAAAAAAAAACCTTAATGATTTGCATCTTGAGACAAAACAATGGCACTGACATATTTTAAGATCTGTCAGTACAAGTTGCTTTCAGTTAAGACAGCTTAAACATGCATTTAGACTAGGCTTAAGACTTAATTTTCTGTGAAACTGGGGGAGGGGGGGGGGGGGGGGTAGTTTAGTAATGTTCACAAATGAAAGCTTATTTGTAAAGTGTTACCAAAATATCACTAGAATTACTCAAATGAACTCTTTAAAGTTAATTTAGGTCATTTACTATGATATTTATTACAAACACAATAAAATGTTCAGAATGTGTTTCCTTGTGACATATGCAAATTGAAATCGCAATATTGCTGATATACATGTAAAATCAAACACAAAAGCCATTGTGTGAATGACGTCAGATGTTTCATGACACTGAGCCACACAAATGCGCACAGTGCATGGCAAATAAACTACAGTAAAATATATTTGCCTAATATTACCAACAGCTTATCATCAACTATGCTAAACATCTCTTTTTCCATTTGACATTTCAAAACTGTCCTGTCTAAAAAGTAAACGTCAACCACCTATCTGGAAGAGTCACTGAAACAATCTAATGATTCTCTTTGACAAGCAACCGTAACATGGAAATCAGTTTGAAAACAGCACAAGGAAAGATGTTGACACAACAAATAGCTATCGCATGACACAAATAGTGCATGATGATCTGACAGCTTGTTTGAAAGTACTAAAAAGTTTAGTCGCCTCTTCTCATTCACTATTGTATAAGCATTTTCGAAATACTAGGATCATAAAAAGAGGAGGTATATGAGTTTACAAAATCAGTTTATTCTCTCATCCAGCATTATGAAGTGAATCCTGAGATGCTTTTTATAAGTATTGAAAGAGTCCCGTTATGCTGGACACTGGCTTCACTATCTGAGAACCCACTATCTGTTTCAGAAGAGCCAACTAAATAAAATTATTTTTTTAATTAAATTAATTAATTAATTAATTTAATTAAAAAAAAAAATTCTGTTTAGAATAAATGGCCTGATTGAAAGTTACAGCACATCCAGTATATTTAGTCATAAAATTATTACATTCTGTTTTAAATGCCTTCTGCACTGAAGAGCATAAAAGGTCACTATAGACAATAAAGTCATAACCATTACAGTAAGACCTTATTAAAGCTGAATCATAACAGATACAGAATTCCTGGCTATCATTTATATTCAGGACTTTGGACTGGGATGGTATTTCAAGAGTGAAACATTAGACCCATAAATATAAAATATGAATCCACAGAATTTTGATCTCAACACATGCCATTTAGATGGGCACAAAAACATGAAAAATTTACTTACAACTAAAATAAATACAGTATTTTGTATTTTGAAAATACACAAAATGTATGTAAAATTGACCATTCAGTGAAATATCACTATTAGGCTGAAATATATCTGGACCTATTCTTAATGCAAAGAAAAATATTTAACAAATGATTATAGAAATGTTACTTTATATTTCAACTACTGCTTCCCTTGCCTAGTAGGAAATAAGAAATCACAAACACCCACACACACACACAAAATAAACTTTTCTGGACCTATGTAACAATGTAACAAATTTGCATAATGCAAGTCTATGGTCTTCATTGGCTGCCCGCGAACAACGTCTATTTTGGAAGAGTTTGGTTCGTGTTTTTGACATGTCGAGAAGACGCTGTTTTCAGCGCTGCAAATCCACTTTGCATGCACTTCAAAATGATAAGGACTCGAATTTATACTGAAAACTCCATTCTGTTCACATCACGGTGTATCAAGTGCTGAAGAAGCTCCGACACGCGCTGTAAGCGGTAGACCAATCACAAAAGACTGGGCCTTCTGACCAATCAGAGCAGGCTTGCGGAAACGAGGGGTTTACAGGATTCGTTCACTTCAGAATTAAAATGTCTTGATAATTTACTCACCTCCACGTCATCCAAGAAAGATGTTCATGTCTTTCTTTCTTCAGTCGGAAATAAATTAAGGTTTTTGAGGAAAACATTCCAGGATTTTTCTCCATAGTGGACTTTAACGGCAACTTTGTCGAAATCGCAGTTTCAATGCAGCTTCAAAGGGCTCTACACGATCCCAGTCGAGGAATAATGGTCTTATCTAGCAAAACGATCGGCCATTTTCTAAAAAACAACAACATTTATATACTTTTTAACCACAAATGCTCATATTGCACTAGCTGCGATACATCATGCATTACCTAATCACGTTGAAAGATCACTAGCTGCTAGTATTACGGATCAAAAAGGTAGAATAGGGCGAACAATTCCATCTAATTTTCTCCTCCAACTTCAAAATTGTCCAACATCATTGTTTTACCTTTTATTATTTAATTTTTTTTAAATGGCGTTTAACTTTTTGCGCGTCTTTGCACGTTCGCTTTGTAAACATAGGTCTGTACTTCCGCCTACGTCACGCGTGACCTTTCAACATGATTATGTAATGGGTGGAGCATCACAGCTAGTGCAAGATGAGCATTTGTGGTTAGAAAGTATATAAATGTTTGTTTTTTTAGATATTTTTTTTTTAGAAAAAGTATTTTCGCTAGATAAGACCCTTATTCCTCGACTAGGATCGTGTAAAGCCCTTTGAAGATGCATTGAAACTGCAATTTCGACCAACGGTTTGTTGGTTGCCATTAAAGTCCACTATATGGAGAAAAATCCTGGATTGTTTTCCTCAAAAACCTTAATTTCTTTTCAACTGAAGAAAGAAAGACATGAATATCTTAGATGATGCGGTGGTGAGTCAATTATCAGGAAATGTTTATTCTGAAGTGAACTAATCCTTTAAGAGGAAATTGAAACTACGAAGTAATCATTTTAAACTCTTTGAGAAAATAAGGTTGTTTTTTTTGTTTGTTTTTTCTTGGATGCATGTAAACTTATTGTAAGACTCAAAATTAGTAACCTTTAAAATAGCACAATAGGAGTGCGTGTTTGTTTGTTTTTTTGCAACAGGTAGAATCAACCATCACATCCTCACCTTACCTTACTCCCAGAACTTTTTGACTTGATTCAATTTCAGTTGTGTGAGGCAGATTATGTGTGATTTTTAAGGACTGGTTAAACCAGTGTGGGCCAGTTGCATCACTACAAATACTGAAACTTGAACTGATAATGAAAAGTTGAATTGTGAAAATAACACGTCAAATTGTGAAAAAGTGATTCATTGTGGCGCCTCAATGGGTAGTACTGTCGCCTCTGAACAGAAAGGTCCCAGACTGAAACGCTGCGACTGGCAACCCTACAAAGGACAGGTGGATGGATGGATGGCATATTCATTGTTCATGAAGTCATAATGAAGTCATAGTTTCATTCCATAGTGCTAAATTTAATACAAAAAGATGCACATATTTTAAATAAATTGATAGTATGAATTATAAATAGTTAACAAATAATATCTGTCAGGCAAATAATATAATTTCTAGTAAGACAACACAAATATATAACCCTAATTAAATCAGAAACAGTCAAGTTGCTAACACTGTATGAACAATTGATGTCTGGATTAGCTTTTATATTAGTTGATTATATGCACTACTGCAATTGGCTGTTCTGAAGACTTAATTACTTTGGATTCGACTTCAAACCTTGGACTCGACTCTCAATTCTGAATGCCTCGGAATTGAAAAATCGCTTCTTTTTTTTGGAATCGAGTCCAACCCTACTTCATATTTTCTAGCAGAAAATTCAGTAACCCAATGTTAGATGCCCATGTGCGAGAAAATTGGGGTTGTCTGAACTAATCAAATACAAATTACACTTGTTTGTTTGTTTTCAACCCCTATAAAATACAAACAGTATTTTGTATTTCAAACACACACACACACACACACACACACACACACACACACACACACACACACACACACACACACACACACACACACACACACACACACACACACACACACACACACACACTACAGTTCAAAAGTTTGGTATGTGTCAAAAATGTCAGTATCATTACTCATCACTGAATTCTAATACGCTGATTCATTGCTCAAGAAACATTTCTTATTACCATAGAAAAACTACTATTTTAATACTTTTTTTGATGAAAGGAAAGTTCAAAAGATCAACATTTATTTGAAATAAAAATACTTTGTAACATTATAGTCGGTATGTCAGTTTGGTCAAATTAATGAATGCTTGCTGAATAAAAGTAATATAAAAAAATAAAAAACATTACTCTTCCTAAACTTTTAATAACCTTTTGCCAAGGCCATTGTGAGTATACTTGAAGAGTTACATTAACTCTTAGTTTCCCTTTGTATTTATACAAAGCTTTATAAACAGAGCTAATCTTTGACTTCAATATGCTTTATTTCGCTGGTATCGTCCACAGGTGTATTTGTCATGTTGCATATGGCTATGGAGTATAGAGTAAGAGTAAATGTATATAGAGTAAGAGTGACTTACCAATGCAGAAACAGCACACAGCAAAACTAAAGTCAAAACTCGTTCCATGATCAACCCGGTATAGTCAAAGTAAACAGCTTTTCCTAATTAACCCTTGCATTCAAAATGTGTTTCTGAAAGAACTAGTCAAGCCTGTTGGCACTACAGCGTTCACACATGACAGCTTTAGTGTGTATTTAGTCTCTAAACTCTTGGTTTCTGTCGCTTCTCTCTACCTCTGTTCCCTCTCTGCTGACTGATAATGACTTGTTTTATTGCCACTTCTCCTTTTTCTCATGACGGGAAAACAATGTACAACAACCTTTGTCCTACCTTTAACCAAAGTTCTTCCTTATTTTAAAACTCCTCCTTTTTATTCTTTCCCAACTATTTATAACGCACTTGTTCTCTCTCTTTAATGCCCCTCACCCTCCCCTGTGCTTTATTATTAGGTTGGTCTTTCTCTTTCACTTATTTTATTTTATTTTTTATTAATATTTTTTTAGTTTCTTTATTTTGGGATATACTTTCTTACCAAAATGAACCAAAGTAAATGCAAAAAAGGAATACAATTGAGTTGTGATCACTTAGTGTTTTTAGTTTTCTCCTTGGGATGAATGGTGCACGCTGTGGATTCGCAAGTTCACAAAAGAATCTAGAATCCTCTCAAATGATCAAACTCAGACAAACACCCTATTATTATTGCCTTTATTATAATAACAACAGACAAACATCAAGGCTTTAGCTGAGTTGGGTGTGTCTTGATATCGGATAATGTGCACATCATATAATAGGTTTTGTGTAAAGTGAACACATGGGAGTATTTCTATCTAACCTGAGTATTTGGTTTCACTTTATTTTGATGGTCCCTTTAACACATTATGTTGTCTAGAAGTAACATTGCACCTACATGTCTACTAACTCTCAGAGTATTAGTAGAGTATTAGTAGACTGGTAGGGTTAGGGTTAGAATAAGTTGACATGTAGTTGCAAAGTTACTTATAGTCAGTAGAGTGTCTGTTGGAGGACCATCACAATAAAGAGTTAGCAGATATTAAGCAGACAATACAGACAGTAATACTCTAATGAGAGTTAGTTGACATGTAGTTGCAAAGTTACTTATAGTCAACAGAATGTTCAAAAGGGACCATCAAAATAAAGTGTTACCGGGTATTTTTTTCCCTGATGATGTAAATCACACATAAATATATTAACAAACAACTTCCCTTAAATCTAAACTGTCTGTAGTGTAGTCTAATCGTCTAATAAGATGTGGAGGAAATGAACTGTGTAGGGTTTAGTTTACTTTTAATTATTGCCAACACAGGAGGAGCGCTGTCAGCACTAATGTAATTGTTTCCCACTCAGTTTTTCACTTGTCATGTAGCAGAATTGCTTTTGCATTTTTTTTCTCCACTTTATTTTGTTCCACTTTAGACATTCTACTAATTGTAAGTATCTTTGCAACTACACGTCAACTAACTCGTATTATATGTCAACTGACTCCCAGAATATTAATAGACTGTTAGGGGAAAGGTTAGTTAGTAGAACTGAAAAGTTACTTATAGTTAGAATGTCTAAAGTGGACCATCGAAATAAAGTTACCTTTTTTGCCAAACATTGTATGTGAAAGTGTGATGCTGAATTATATAGCTGAATATGGACAAACAAACAAACAAACAAAAAAACAACAGGCAGTGAACAAGAAAAGTTGAACCATGATTACTTGTAATTCTGCTATATAGTTTAACTGGAGAGAAAAACATTACAGACATGACGTATATTTGTCAAAAGCAGCTCAACAGGTTCTTCCTCTAAAAACAAACACCCGCCAGCACCCTCACTGTTAGTACTGATGTCATAAGGATCAACACAACGCTTGTTTTGTCAACTGGCTCTTTCCACGAATAGAGTACAAATTGGTGTCCTATTTCATTTTAAAGCAATAAAGGTGCGCACAAATTCTTTGGAAAAGTATTAGTATTATCCACCATTAAAATAACATGACAAATTTCTAGTTTTAAAACATACAATCACTGTAATGATAATAATAATAATAATTATTAAATTATTATTATTATTATTATTTATTTCCACCAACTAATATTTAGGGGGCATTTACATGACACTGTTTTCAAAAATAAGAAAGAAAAACTTTTTTTGCGTTTTGGCGTTAATTTACATGACAACTGAACTTTTGAAAACGGGTTTAAAAGTGCATGTTTTTTAAACAGTACAGTAATCATCTCCGTGTGAACTACAAAAACGCGAATTTGTGAAAACATGACGGCATACACATGCGTATTACATCTTCAGTCTAGGGCTGTGCAAAAAAAAGAATTTTTCGATTAATCGTCTTTTAAAATGTGGTCGATTTGATATTGATTCTCAAAAGCCACAAATTGATATTTTTTCCGCATTTATTTCCGCAAACATTGAACATAATGAGTGTTTCTCAAACGGAATGCTGCATAAGACTGCGTCCTTCTTAGTTCAGTTCCTCAGAGGCTTGTAGGCTAGAGTCCTCCTCAGCAATTAAATGCTAGAATGAGACAATGTAGTAATGTTTCCGCCCCGGAATCTTTAAATTAACTGGCTTTTTATTAATGCAGTACAGTGAATGACAGCCGTCTGCGGTCTCCCAGTAGCTTACTTTATTGACAGTTTAGTGATTAACTTAAGCTCAGTACTGACTCGTTTTCCGTCAGTTTCTTTTCGTGAATTGGAATATGTGCAAAGGATTGTGGGTGATTTAAAGGGGTGGTATAATGCCCAACATACAGCATGTTAAAGTTCTCACTTTTTGAGGGTGAGCAAAAACGCACCGTTTTTGTGTCTGTTCCTTTAAATGCAAATGAGCTTCTGCTCTCAGCACAGAGGGCGGAGCTTCAACAGCTTGTGTCCTCTTATCTCACACATACATGCATTGAAAATTTCAAAAACTTTTAGCCTTTTATGTTCAAACCGGAGTCAGAAACATGGAGAGACTCAAGAAGAAGTGACAACATGTAGACAACATTTCTGAATGGTTAGTTGATGAATTTATGTAGCTTTTGTGTAGTTATCTTCAAGTCATTGATTAGCCTATTCTGTCTTGATAATCTATAAATCGTGTTCCGGGGGCGGGGTTTATGTAAATTTTAGGGTTAGTGATGTCACTAACCCAGGAGGAATGTCGTGTAGTCCCTACCAGCCGTTTGTTGTAGTCCTTAAAAAGCAATTTCTTTAAAAGCAAATATCTCCCTTTGCTTTGAACTTTGAGCGTTGTAACTTTGCCGATGTTGTTTATTCTCAAACAGCAACATTACACACTAACTAAAGTTAGAAAAGTGAAATCATATTCAACCACCCCTTTAAGGCCACGAAGGATACATCCGACACATCCTTCAAAACAGGCCGAATGAAGGACGGAAAACGAAGGCTGCCTTCCAAGGATCCTTCAAATTGAGATGGCCTTCAGCGACGTTGGATGACGTGGCAGCCGAGATATGCAGCCTTTGCACGATGCAGCCTTCCGTTTGAGAAACACCAACTATCTGAATAATAATTAATTCATAATAAATAAATAAAAATACATTTATATAGCGCTTTTCTAGGTACTCAAAGCTCTTTTACATATGGAAGGGGGGAATCTCCTCAACTACCACCAATGTGCAGCATCCATCTGGATAATACAACGGCAGCCATATTGGCAGCCAAACACCTACTACAGTTTATATGCGCGTAGTGTTTCTTTACAAAGTGACATCGCCAACTACTGGCCTGGCAGCAGAATACAGTGTTTTTAGTCATTTTCATGGATCCGTGTAAGCGGGGATGGTTTTGACAACGTTGTAGTCTGTACGCGAAAAACGCAAAGGAAAAACTTTTCCATTTTTAGTATATCATTGCAGCCTACTGTATATGTATCTTTAGATATGTCCAACAACCCTGTTACCACATGTATTCTCAAAAAGTTTTTACCAAATTTTGAGAGAATAGAGTCTTTAACCTAGGGTTGATTAATATATTTATTTAATCATTTGATTTACTAATTTATGGATTTATTTTTTGGTTTATTAGTTTGTTGTCACAAAATAAAAATAAAAATCTACCTGTAAATTAAACTGTAACTTTAATTCTTGAAACAAGACTTGCAAATTTCATATACAAAAAGAGATAAAGTGAGTCCCAATTTGCGTATTAATAACCGGATTCCCAATAACCGGAAAAACAAAGAGTGGTAAAATACATTTATATAGCGCTTTTCTAGGTACTCAAAGCTCTTTTACATATGGAAGGGGGGAATCTCCTCAACTACCACCAATGTGCAGCATCCATCTGGATAATATGACGGCAGCCATATTGGCAGCCAAACACCTACTTCAGTTTATATGCGCGTATGTTTCTCGGACACTGTGCTATATGTCCGAAATCGAATACTTCCCTACTATATAGAAGCTATGCGAAAAACAGTACACCAACAAAGTTAAATTTCAGAATACATAGTATTCGAAAAACAGAAGGCGAAAAGTCCTTACTACTTCAGGCAAGATTCTAAAATACATTCGATGGACACTTTACTATCCCATGAGGCCAATGGAGAGGATTTATGAATGGAGGTGAAGCGACGCAACTGACGCTGATAGGTTAACATGATAATAACAACATTGGCGGATGTAGTAAAATGTATACACTACACGGATGATACAGTGCATAATGTATAAGTGCATAGTTTATAATGTGTCATTTGGGACACAACTCTTGTGCTTCCACTGAAATACGTGCTAGATGGACGTCTTTAACCATGGCGCTTGCATCTCGTGTCTTTTGCAGTGTCTCACGGATGACTTATGGAAGCTTGTTTCCACCACAGAATAAAACATTTTCAATGATAATTGCAACTTTTTATCTCGCAATTCTGACTTAATTTCTCAGAATTGATAAAGTATTTTATCTTGACAGATAAAGTCAGAATTGCGTGATATAAAGTCACAATTGCGTGTTATAAAGACAGAATTGCAAGATATAAACTCACAATTGCGAGAAATAAACGTGCAATTCTGACTACTTTTCTCGCAATCGCGAGTTTATATCTCGCCATTCTATCACCTTTTCTCAGAATGGTGAGATATAAACTCGCTATTGCGAGTTATCTTATTAATCTATACTCTTTCCAATTCTAAGGAAAAAAGACTGACTTTTTTCCTCAGAATTGCTAGTTTTTTATATCTCACTATTGTGACTTTAAAACACGCAATTGTGAACGTGGTGCAATTGTGCATTGCTCAAGTTAAAAGTTATTTTAATAAACACATACGTGATCTTGATAGATTTTTCGTCGTTGAAATTACATTATTTCAGGGTGCAAACCAGGAACGGCATTATGGGTGGACGGACCACCCACTTTTTAACAGGCCCACCCAAAAATGTTCTTAACAAATATATACTGTATATTTTACATTTGTCAAGAATTATTACAAATTGGCAAATAAGCTCATAATTTGTGCTAAAATAGTCTAAATGTTTAGTTTTAAAAGTTTCATAGCTTAAGACATCCTTCCTATATAAAGGAAGCATTTATTTAATCAAGCTCTAATTACGGTTCGTTGTGGGTACAATGGGGCGAGGTGACGTCACCTAGCACCAGTCGAGTTTTCAAAACAATTTTAAAAAGCTGTTTATGTCTATTTTGATGTTTCTGCGCAAGTTCAGCAGACAGTGAGGTTCGGGATCGGATGTCGCTGTTAATCTTTGTGGATGCCCGTGAATTGGCGGTAGCCTATTGTATTAGTTGATTTCGTGGTAGGCCTAGCCTAGGCTACATTTTAATGCATTTTCTCTGTATAATAAGCCAAGCTCAGTCTGTTGTTAATGAAATTGAAAGAAATTAATGTTGTATGAAATCGTCAAACAGGTCTTGTTTGTCAGGTCATGTCACACAGACATTTTCCTTCTAAACACACCAAGCTCAAAATTCACAATGGACTGTCCCAAATGGAACCCTAAGCACTCGCGGTCTTCCTCTGAGTCCGCACTTTCGTGACGTAATGCCGCTTTGACTGTCGGGAAGAAGTCTGCATCAGCGCGTGCTCGGCAAAAGTGCGCATCAAGGGCGGAAATCGACCACTTGGGGGCGCTCGCGAGCACCCTTCTGAGATCTAAAAATGACAAATGGGACACACTGCGATCTCACGGACTAACGGACACGCGCACGCGGCAGCCATTGTAAAAAGTCCACAACATAGATATGGTCCACAAGACAGAAAGTGCACATGAAGTGTGCCATTTGGGACAAGGCCACACTTGTGAAACACTCCGACACTTGTGAAACACTCCGAAGCTTCATTTAGCCGTAGTCATGTGACATGGGTATTTTGAATCACACTTCAGATCAGTGTTTCAAAACATCTGCGCTTCGGGATCTCGAAAAGCTTCGGAACGTCAGTTTCGCGTCAGCCATCCCTAGTTGTTTGAAGGTTGTCGCTCTCTCTCTGCTCGTTCTTATATGCGCCCTGTCCACTGATCTAAATAATTAGTTGTTACGACGACTTATTTGTTACCTCGTTTTAATAAATCGTGGACACGTTGAACTAATTCCCTCCCTCATTTTGATTTAACGAATTACAACGTGGCCAAAAACAGTTTGATACTATTAATTAGTGAATGTGTAGGAAGTGAAATTTAAGAGTTATAATGTTCTATGACTTTAAATAGGATTTGGGATAATATCGCGAGAACGTGCCCCGTGATTTAGATCGGGGGAGAAATCAATCTGGGCAGTTGTGATAGTACAGAGGAAGAGATGAGATGCACTCTTTAGTCGGCTGCGGCCATTCACGATGTCGCCTCTGAATTGTTCAATAAACAAGTGTTGTCATCACCGGAGCTCCTTGTCAGTGTCCTCCCTACAGTGGTGATAACCCAATAAAAAGGAACGAAGCCAAGAACCCACGGAACAGCGCTGGGTAAGAGAACTAACGTTAAAGGATAACACACGCGCGTTACACTGGTGGCAGCGCCGGTTGGCTTGTTTTCTGTTGGGACGCTTGTTTTTTTCTCGCATTGAACGACGCGGATATCGCCGCTTTAACCTGCAGAGCCGTTTAAAGACTGTTTAATTTTTTTTTTCACGTGCTCTTTTTGCAAGTTCGGATTACGTGCATCCCCCTCGCTTAAAATGGCGGACGACGAGAATGACGCAGCTGCAGTGCAGAGAGACAGACACGCTGTAGATGAAGCAAGTTCACATCTGCCATTTAAAATTGATCTTCCTGCTCATTTTTCTGGAGATGGTAAAGAGCCTTTTAGTGCATGGATACAGAGATTTGAAGTGGCACTAAATGTCTCAGCTGCACCACTGGATAAGGCCAAACTTCTTCCAGTAAAGCTTACTGGTTCAGCATTTGCATACTGGCAGTCTCTCTCCCCCGGGGTGAAAGCTGACTATGATTTGACTAAAGCTAGTTTGAGCACTGTTTTTGGACGTACAACTTTTTTGGCCACATTTCAGACTTTTTTGAATGCTCGTCCCCGTAAACCACAAGAACCTCTGGAAGTTTATGCTGCTGAGCTCACAAATCTAGTGACTGAAGCATTTCCTCTGTACGATACAGCAGCACGGAATTGTGAAATTTTTCGCAGATTTGTGACAGGCTTAGATCCATCACTCCAACTGAAAATCCATGAGCACGGGGCTGTAACTTTAGACAATGCCTTGGAAGTGGCCACTCAATGTGAACGTGCTCAGTTGGCCATTAGTGTTGCTAACCCTTCACCTGTTATGCCTGTGACAGTAAATTCACAACCATCGGCCAACACAGTGACTGCAACTCACATCACTGAACTAGCATCAGCCATTGCTGAACTCCGAACGGACCTGCATTCCTTACGTCAGTCTCACCTGCGACGAACTGATGAGCGCATGGACCAGCTCTCGTGGCGGATTTCCAGCCTTCAGGATGATGTGACGTCTTCCACACACTCTCCACATCAGACCTGCGCAGCTGTGGACTATGACATCACCGCACGCCATCGCCAGCCTGATTGGGAAGATCATCAGTACCGCCGGGACGATCATCATTACCGCTGGGACGATCATCATTACCGCCGGGACGATCATCACTACCGCCAGGACTGCTGCTGCTCTTCACAACGTACACAGAGAGGTCGACAGCAACACCCTCAGGATGACTGGTGTCCTCCACGACGCTACCATGGCCGTTCAGAAAATGACCGAGCACTTCCAAAGGATGACTTCTCTTGCCAAAGACAGCGCAGCTACTCCCCTTCCTCCCGCAGTCGTGAGTCACAAGTTTCTCACACTACACAATCTGACCAATACACCCCCCATAAACATCATTATGGTAGCTCTAGCTCTGACCGCTCACCTACACGAGACCGCCGGCCTGATTTAGAATATGAACACAGAACCCGTCATGCTCGTTCACCCTCACCAAGGCCACAGTACAGAACTTCCAGTTTCCACAGACACAGCTCTCCATCGCCACCCCCCCCATTCCCGAAGTTCGCCAAGATCACCCACACGACATGTACATTTCTCCCAATCTCACAAGGTGACGGACCCTTTCTCACCACATCGGGGAAACGAGTAGAAGCTGTCATTGGGGACCAAATGCCAGCTTCATCCCCAATAAGGGTCCACTCTGGTACAGTTAGTCTTAAATCTACTCCACCTACACCATTCATTCAAATTGCACTGGCGGGTACCGAACTCCATGCTTTGGTCGATACTGGGTCAGGTCTCTCTCTCATTACTGATGACTGTCGGAGATCGATCCCAGTTTTGTCTACCCAGCCTATCAGTAAGTCATTTGTGTTAGCGTCATCTGTAACTGGACAGTTATTGGACATAATTGGCTCTGTGATAGCTCCCATACATATTGGAGATGTAACATTTTCTCATGTTTTCCATGTGGTACGCACAGCTACGCATCCTGTTCTAATAGGATGGGATTTCTTAATTGAACACACCGTCACTATTGACATACCACATGCAAGTTTACAACTGTATAACACGTCAGTTCCTCTTTCACCACCCCAGTCACTGATTCCAGTACAGAGTTCTGCTGTCAGCGTCGCTCAGGTGACCATCCCGCCTATGTCAGAGATGGCAATCCCAATTTCTGTCAGAGATAATGGTGTAGCGAATCCTTTCACAGACACGTATGTTGGTATACTGGAACCTCAGCCCCCTCCAGTTGTGACTTTAGGTGTTGCTCGAACACTGACATCAGTTCAAAAGGGAAGGGGCATTGTTAGAGTGGTTAACCCGACTAACGAAACGGTCTCTCTTGAGGCTGGATGTCCATTAGGTCAGATTTTCTCTGTCACTGGCAGTACACTTGATGAGTATACATTAGTCTCAGCTGTGACTACTTCCACAGAAGCTGTCCATCCAGTGCCTGATGTGCATTTGGAGGACACACACTTAAACGCTGAAGAACAGGCACAGCTCAAAAGCCTGCTGACAGAGTTCGCTAACATTTTTAGCTCCCATTCTCATGACTATGCGAAAACCAACCTGGTTGCACATAGTATCAACACGGGTGACGCTGCTCCAATAAAACTGCGGCCTTATAGAACGTCACCAGCTACTCAGGCAGTATTACAACAAGAGCTGTCGAGGCTTTTGGACAACAACATCATCGAGGAATCTCACAGTCCGTGGTCAGCTCCGGTCGTGCTTGTACGGAAAAAGGATGGCACACACCGGTTCTGTATAGATTACAGACGTCTCAATGACGTCACGATCAAAGATTCACACCCTCTTCCTCGGGTGGATGATACCCTCGATAGACTTTCTGGGGCCAGAGTGTTTAGCACAATTGATCTAACTGCTGGGTACTGGCAAATACCACTCAATCCAGATGACAAAGAAAAAACGGCTTTCTCCACTGGTACAGGCTTATATCAATTCCGTATGATGCCAATGGGAATCTCAAATGCCCCGCCCAGTTTCCAGCGCTTAATGGAGCTTGTACTTCGGGGTCTGCACTGGAGTATTTGTTTAATCTACTTAGATGATATTATCGTCTACAGTGCTGATTTCCCACAACACCTTCAGCATCTGCGGGAAGTTTTTCAACGATTTCGTACAGCTGGCCTCAAACTTAAGCCGTCCAAGTGCCATCTGGCATGTTCTTCTGTTACTTTCCTGGGCCACCGTGTTTCGAGTGCCGGTGTCGAGCCAGACCCATCTAACATAGACAAAGTCAAGACATGGCCAATTCCAACATCAGCCACACAGGTCAGGGCTTTCCTGGGTCTGTGCTCATACTATCGTCGATTCATTAGACAGTTTGCACGCACAGCTGAACCCTTGTACCATCTCACACACAAAGGAGTATCATTCTCTTGGTCGGCAGAAGCAAATGAAGCTTTCAGTGTACTGAAGCAGGAACTGACGTCACAACCAATTATGGCATTTCCAAATTTTTCAAATCCCTTCATCCTTTACACTGATGCTTCCCTTCATTCACTGGGTTCTGTTCTTTCACAACAAGTGGAAGGAAAAGAGCATGTCATTGCATATGCCAGCCATGTGATGTCTGCCTCTGAAAGAAAATGGTCTACCTTTGATCGGGAATTGTATGCCATTGTGTGGTCAGTCCGTCATTTCCGACACTATCTTGCTTGTCATCCGTTCACCATCGTTACTGATCATAAGCCTTTGGTCGGTCTAAAGAAACTCCCTTTAGATCATGATCCTACAGGTAGACGAGCGCGTTGGGCTATAGAATTAGACCTGTATGACTGGCATGTCATTCACCGTAATGGTGCTAAACACCTTAATGCAGATGCCATGTCTAGGCGGCCAGAGACCAATCCCCTGGAACTGGACAGGTATCTTCAGAGCGACACCTCGACTGTCTCGGCAGCAACTGAGACCACATCAATAGCTTTGCAGGCAAACCCGATGTCGGCACACTCCCAAACACTGCCCATGGACAAAAATGCCCCTTTGCCCATGCTTGTTCCAAACCACACAACATCAAATCTGGTTCAAATCCAAAGTGATTGGAACGTCATGGGGCAACAAAAGTCAGACCCAGATTTAGCTGTTGTTTTCTCTTGGATGGAAACAGGACGTAGACCACCCTTATGGAGGCTACGTGACGCTTCATCATACCTCAGAAAACTGTGGGCACAGTTTCGCCGCCTCGTCATTCATAATGGAGTGTTATGCAGACATTTACGCAATTCCTTAGGTGACAATGCCTTGCAAGTTGTCATTCCTACATCGCTGATTCCTGAGATCCTCAGTCATGTCCATGGACACCCTTCAGTGGGTCATTATGGTTTGGCCAAAACGTTGGATAGAGCCATGCGGTCCTTTTACTGGCCTTACATGTCGTCAGACATTGCTAAACATTGCTCCCAATGTGCTGCTTGTCAGTCAAGGCGTTCCCCTGTGCCCCGCCTACAGGCACCACTCATTCCTATCTCTCCAGACCGTCCATTTCAAATAGTGGCCGCAGACATAACAGAGTTGCCAATGTCTACCAAGGGTAACCGTTATGTTCTAGTAATGATGGACCTGTACACAAAGTTTGTCAACCTCTACCCATTGAAGGATCAAACGGCTGTCTCAGTAGCAGGTTGCATCTTTGACCACTACATCCCACAACATGGTGTCCCTGAGGCCCTACACTCTGACCAGGGCAGACAGTTTGAATCTGACCTCATAAAGCATCTTTGTAACTTGCTATCCATCAAGAAGCTTCGTACGTCCCCTTATCACGCTCAATGTGATGGGGCTGTTGAGCGCTTTAATCGTACCCTGAAAGATGAACTTTCCAAACATCTTTTCGCATCGGGCACAGAGTGGGACGAGCACCTCCCGCAGGTTGCATTGGCTTATAACACCACCAAGCACACTAGTACAGGATTGACACCCTTCTTTTTGGTTCATGGCTGGGAGGCACGCATTTCCCTGGACACACTGCTCCAGGATAATAATGCTCTTAGTACAGCGACAGCGGGCACGCCAGCAGCATATGCTAACAAGCTGCGCAAAAGATTGACCTCTGCTTACCGTTCTGCAACTGCTTACCGAGACAGGGCACAAGATCAACAACGCCTGAACTACGATCGTCATTTAAAATACACTCCTTATAACCGTGGTGACTTGGTGTTAGTGGATGATCCTGCCCACCGCCACAACAAACTGTGTCCACGTTGGGTGGGCCCCTATGAGGTTTTGCAACCAATATGCCCCTCTGGTATTTCCACCCCTGTTAATTTCGAAGTACGGGATGTATCCAAACCATGTGCAAAAGCAAAAATAATTCACTACAATCGCATGAAACCTTACATCACAGACTCGAAGAACACACACGCCCTTACTCCCCCTTCCTCCCCTGTTAAACCGAATACCCTGAATACATTATCAGGACTCCTCCCACCTCACATTACACCGGTGCCACCGGGACTCCCTGCACCCCAGGTTCCATTGGAGCCCACACCATTGCCCCAGTTGCAACCTCACATTCAACGACCTAGCACCCCACAACCATCCAGCTCTGCACAAAATGCACAGGACAGCCATGTTACCCTGAACCCTGAACTGCTTCCTCTAACACTGTGCACACCTGAAGCTGGACCGTCAACAAGTGCTTATGAGGTTCCTGACACTCCAGTGTCTACTCGGGATGTGCTCCCTAGGACACGTCGGTTGCCTTAGGCTACCATTTGAAGGACTTTGCACTTTACTGATTTGGTAAATGTTCTTTGTTCTCATGTGTTCTTTATATTAGGTGCAAAGTTAAATCAATGGGAATCTTTATTTAGAGCATGCTTATATATATAATTATATATATTGATGCCGTTAGGGGTCTATTTGAGTTATATGTTTTTGTATTGCTAAACATGTTTTGTTAATTCCGACCCCTTTGATACAGATGTTGGAAAACATGTTAAGAAAAAAATTGTCTTAAGAACTATGTTATAGAAATGAGGACATTTCTTCTTGGGTAAGGGAGTATTATGTAGGAAGTGAAATTTAAGAGTTATAATGTTCTATGACTTTAAATAGGATTTGGGATAATATCGCGAGAACGTGCCCCGTGATTTAGATCGGGGGAGAAATCAATCTGGGCAGTTGTGATAGTACAGAGGAAGAGATGAGATGCACTCTTTAGTCGGCTGCGGCCATTCACGATGTCGCCTCTGAATTGTTCAATAAACAAGTGTTGTCATCACCGGAGCTCCTTGTCAGTGTCCTCCCTACAGTGGTGATAACCCAATAAAAAGGAACGAAGCCAAGAACCCACGGAACAGCGCTGGGTAAGAGAACTAACGTTAAAGGATAACACACGCGCGTTACAAATGCTAAAGACCTTTATTTTTGCGAATTGGTGAATATTCAGGTGAATTGTTTCGTGGCCACGAATAAATAATACCTCAGCACGTTTTACTAATTTGAGTACAACTTGGCCAAACAATAAAGTAAAACGAGGGAACAAATTAGTATAACCTGCTGAGGTATTATTAATTCGTGGCCACGAAACAATATTCACCTGAATATTCACCAATTCACAAAAATATAGGTCTTTTTTAATATATTTAAATATTAATATAAATCAAAACTGCGCATGCGCGGGGTGAAACTGGCTCTGCGGCTCTGCAGTCAGACCCTTCTCACTCTAGATGTCGCTGTGTAAAACAAAAGGGAGACGCACTGTCGAGGAAACAACAACACGAGGATACAACATAGACAACGGGACTTATAAATCAATCAATTGAAGTATTTCTGTTTGCAGCCGTAATTTCGTCAGCAAATTTTTCGTTGCAGAGCAGGTGAGCTGGTGATATACAGGTCCTGTTAAAGAGGATCCGTGGACATTCATGCAGAAAGGCGTTAAAACAGTCTCTTTGTTTGTTCTTTGCGTTTGATATAATTTTAGACATTACGTTAATTATTAGACGAGTTTCATTTGTGATAACAATGGTTGTCTTGGGCTTCAGTATCAACATAAATTATCAATGCAAACATAAACTTGCAGCGCAACAAGTTCTTGTAACTTACGTTAGTAAGTTAGTCTCTCCGTGTGTTGGTTCTTATTTGTTGGTATTGTGTCACTACGGACCCCTAAATATGACCACTTATACAGTAAAACCTTCTTAGAAATGGAATATTATCTAGAGATACATCTCTAATACAGATATTTTCTGGAAAATGTTAAAATTTTGGATCGGGGTTGTTGTTTTTATTATTATTTTTTACCACCAATACATTATTTTTATTTTTTTTACTCACCATTACTAGGGGTACAACAATATGTATCGTGGATAGTCCACCCAAAATGACAATTATTGTGCGAGAAAAACTGTTACTACATTAAACTTCTGGCTATAGCCTATATAATGTTGAATGTAATGTAGCCTATAATAATGCAATGGGGGGATATTTGTGGGTCCTTTTAATGCCAAATGTCTTATGTTACCAGTAAAAAGTGGCCTACATTTATTTTAAATGTATCTAGTCAGTGACACAGTGCTGACTGTGCATATATATATATATAAATGCATGATTTCTGAGATGGGATATGCCTGGTTTGAAGCAAGAGACCTACTTCTAGGAGAGTTTTATGTCTTTTATCTCTTCCCCCAGTCTTGCGTCACAGCTGATAAATCTATAAAACCTGTCAAATAGAATTCAGTTTCATACACTCACTTAGTATCAGCACTGAACAGTGAACACACGCTTTACAAGGTAAGAGATAGGCCTAAAGATAGTTGTGCAATATGCATCGACTTGTATGTTTTCTGTGCATTTTGTTAGAACGTGTAATGTTTGTCTTGAATCCACCTCTGCTCCACAGTTTGTCAAGCAGATTTACTAACCTCTTTTAGATTTCTATTAAATTGTGTATATAGTTAATCTTTTTTTGTTGTTGTTCTTTTTCTTTTTCTTTTTTAGAAATGTCTCTAGTCAAGCAGAATTTTCACCCGAATAATGAGGCAAACATCAACAAACTGATCAACCTCAAATTGACGGCCTCATATGTGTACCTCTCCCTGGTCTGTTCACACATATTGACAACCTTTATGTATTTACATTTGCATAATTCCCTGTACCTTTTAACTTGTAAATTTGTATATTTATTTATTTTATATGTAATTATTCTTTAAAAAATAATGTTAAAAATTAACATAAATAAACATAAGAGTTAAAAAACTCACATAAATACACTAACATAAAATATTACATTGTCAGCAATTACTTCATGCCAAATGTGCATTGTGCACTTGACGAGCTCAAGAATATTTTTAGAATATGGAATAATTCTAAATATTAGAGTGTTTATAATTTAATATACAGTCTTTTATAGCACTGATGCTTTCATATTATATTAATGACTGACCTCTGCATGTCTGTTTAGTCTGTAACACTAATAGTGTTTCTCTCTGTCTCATAGGGAATGTATTTTGACAGGGATGATGTGGCTCTGCCCAACTTCTCCAAGTTTTTTCTGGAGCGTTCACAGAAGGAGAGGGATCATGCGGAGCACCTGCTGGAGTTTCAAAACACGAGAGGAGGACGAATACTTCTACACACTATCTCGGTCTGTGAGTTTTAGGCTACGTCTACATTAATCCGGATAGATAAAAAAAGGGGGTTTCGTTTAAAAACGCTCTCCGTCCACACTAGCGTTTTCAGGCGTTTTCCGATGTTTCAGTGTGGATGAGAAACTTTTGGAAAATGCCTGAAAACGCTAAATTCACCGTAATGCACATGCGTAAAACCTCACAAAAGCTCACTGAGATGGAAAAAATAGTAATAACGTTATCGCGCAATTCTTCTGACAGGATCATTTTATTTAGCAAAATATCTCGCCATTCACTGATGCGTCCAGGTCACACTCAGTCACCATAGGTTTGTTCTAAAACGCAACTGCTCTCACGTATTTGCCGCAGGACAGCAAGTATGAGTAAATTTTCTGTCATCTTTGCAGGACTGTGATATGAAGAGTGTGCAAAGTAACACAGTGTGAAAGTGAATAGCACATAACAGGCACAATACCGGTAAACATGAATATCTATTGGTACAATATGCGTCATGATTAAACTTTCGTCATCGATTTTAAATACCTCCGTTTTGACAGTCCACACTACAACACGAAACCGGCGTTTTCAAATTTATCCACTTCGGAGAGCGTTTTCAAAAAGCTTTGTTTTCATTAATAGAAATGCCGTCTCAGTGGGGTCGGAAGGCCAAAACAGAGAGAAAAATATGCGTTTTCAAACCAAAACGTATTAGTGTGGACAAGGTCTTAGTCCGTGTCCACCGAAGCGTTTTTAGCCAGTTGACTACAGTGTACTACAGTTTAGTTACATTTACATTTAGTCATTTAGCAGACGCCTTTATCCAAAGCGACTAGTTAAAATTATAATCCAGTATTTTACATGTGCTTTAGTATGTTAGTGTATTCAAACACATAATCTGATTGTGTGTGTTATATGTATCTGGAATAATCTATATGTCATGATATATCTATAGCCGCTTTTCCACCATCGGGCCAAACCGTTCTCTTTGCTTAACCGTGTCAATCCGGGCCAGCGTGGCTATGGTTTGATATTTCCATGGTGGCACTCTTTGGAATGAAATACAAAAGCATCAGTCGTTTGCCTTTTAATGCAAGAGTTTACAGATGATATGAGATGTAAATAGCGACCGCATTATGGAGGATATTTATCCAGGCAACAGACAAGTGAACAATCCTGAGATGCGATGTCACTACACGCATTCTACCAGCACGGTTAGCCAACTGTTCTGAGAATTCAGGCCAGAAACCAGTTTGTAATCATGCTGTGCCGTACCTGGCTCAAGTGGAAATACAACTGAAACCGCTCCTTACTGTTCTTAGAACCGTTCAGCCCGACCGTGGAAAAGCGGCTTATTTGAGCATCAGCAATATCTACATTATTCAACATTTGAAGTGGATCCAAAACCTTTCTTCAAAGTTATACATGAATTTTGAACAATACCCGTTCTTGTCTTAGGACAGCTTTGATGAACTTTTTGATCCACTTTAAATGTTGACTACTGTATACTGTTTATAATACAATATAAATGTATGGTTATAATACTTCTGTCCATTTTTCTCTTTCTCCTGTCACTTATCAGAAGCCCAGTCGTGATGATTGGAGTGGAGGTATGGATGCTATTACTTTTTCTCTGGATCATCAGAAATCTCTCAACCAATCCCTGCTGGAGGTCCATCGTGCGGCTGGAGAAAACTCAGACCCTCATGTAAGTAGCCAATTTTTTTTTTATTAAAATAAGAATAGATAACCCCTTTATCTTTCTCACTTGTTTTGTGCATTAAATTATAATTGCATATTATTTTTGAATAATGGTGTATTTTCCCCATCATTCTAGCTGTGTGATTTCCTAGAGAGCAACTTCTTTACTGACAGTCATGACTTTATTAAGACTCTGGGGGATCACGCTGGCAGTCTGAGTCGTCTCATCTCTTCTGACCCACACGGCAAAATGGGAGAGTACCTGTTTGACAAGCACACTCTCTGATCCGCTCAGATCTGATGAGTTTGGCTGCCAACCTTCCATGCCAAACAGTATGTGCACAAGTGAATTATTTGAAAGAATTCTGCACAACTTTTCATTCCATTATTTTTGCCTTTCAAGAGGTATTTCTGAAAGAATCATGCAGTGTTTTTGACACCAACCTTTGTTGTACTTTTCCCATGCATAAGTGGGACTATACTGTGAATTGTGCCAGTACAAAGATGGTACTTTGGTCTGTTTACATAATTGTATTGGTGCTACTGTGAAACCATATCTTATCTAAAACCAGCCTATAGAGTCCTGTACGTCCTTCATGAGAGGTTTAGTACAGCGCACCACTAAAAAGGAGTGTTTATGTGTACACGTTGTAGAACCCCGAACACTGTGAATAAATATACCTCAAACATGATGCCCAATGTCATCACTGTGAATTGATATACCTCAAACATGTCAATATAACAATAAATTAAGCATTCCCACAAAAAATGGTTGTTTTTTGATTTGCTTGTAGCCTCTTTAAAGTGTTATTTTTTTATATATATAAATGTTAAAAATCTAATTGCATTTAAGCACACTTGTGCAATTGTTTTTTAGCATGTAGTTCAGTTGTCAAACTGACAATCAAATTTGAGTAAATCATTAACAGATCCCAGAGTAACTCGACACATTGGAACTTGCTGTTCTTTTCATAAACTCCTTGTGAAATACTGCCCTTGCCAAAACAGTGTCTGTAAAGGCTAATTTATTTGTAAATCAAAACCAGGCAGGGGCAAATTTATCATTTGACAGTCTATAAAAAAGCATATTTATCATTCCAGGATACGAAAGCCATAATAAAATTAACTCAATCAGTAAAGCCTGTAAGCGGCTGGGGTGAGAAATGTTCTCATGTGATTCCACACTTTTCCTCTAAAATGTGAATCCAATTAGACTGGCATTGATTTTCCTTTTTTTGTTGTTGTTGTTGTTGTTTACACACTAATGTTGGAACTTGAAACCCAATCAATAAAACCTATAACTCGTGTACCAAATCCTAAAACCAATTTTACTGTGTGTAAATGACAAAGTATTTGTGTGTTGTACATTTGAGTAGGTATTACTGTAACAGTATTTTACAACCAGCTGCAGTAACTGACAATGCAAAAGGTATAAACTGATGGGATTTCAAAGTGGTTTGTGTTGATCACATCAGTTTGTTGTTGGTTTTAGACAGATCTCTTCATATGAAGTGCGTCATTTTGGTGCAAAAAAACAACACATTTTGGAACGGAAAAAGCGAATACAGTGATTGCTTTTCCTTGAGAGTTTTGTGTTTAGAGCTTTGGGGAAATTTGAGAATGATTCAGCAAATGTGTGTAACCATTTGGGAAGAACTGAACGAAAAAAGGAGGATTTATTGTGATTAAGTCATTAACATACCATTTTGCACAAAATATAATATTACAGTAAAAAAATAATGTCCGACTAGATGGACCTGCTCTTTAAAGTGTGAATTTCTCTAGAAACTGCCAATAAAATGTTTTTTTTTTTGCTTATTTGGCATTGCACACATCTTCCTGAACACCGCAGCTGTTTAATCTGACACTAAAGGCAGTTATGAATAAGTCAGCTAATGTGTCAGCCAGAGATAAGGACTTTGAAACGACTGACTCATTGTGTGTGTTGTTTAGATATGAAAGGCATTCATTGGTGTTCTTGCACTTGAATTGTTCTTTGTGTGGTTTAAGTAATCAAAACCACTGAACTGGCCTGAATTCCTAACAAACAACTTTCTTTATGAATACTAAAATATGTGAACTGAAAAAACTAACTGAAAGACTGAAATTGTAAGCTTTATATAAAATTAATATACACCACACTGTTTAACCAGTTAAATAAAGCAAGAGGGAGTTGTGATAGAATTGCTTTTGCATAGAATGAGACACAAAGCAGAGTGGAAAATATGACTTATTTACTGTAATAGATTAAACTCTGTAAAGCCTGATATATGAAAGAATAGTAAAAAAAAAAAAAAAATTATTAAATTTTTTGTTCAAAATGACCAACATTTAAATGAGTCAATATATCAATAATTCTTTCAAAATGTGTTTTTGTCTTACCCTGATTCACTACGGTAAGCTTGTATGGTGTGGAAGTGGCATATGTTAGTTAATGATGTTTCATAAACAAAGTTCGGGAGGAGCACGTTCAAATAATCAATCCAATCAACTTGTCATCAAACAATTACCATGTCTACCCTATCAGCATGAGAGGAAGCATATATTTATTCTCTCTATCAACTCACCTAACATTCCTTGACCATTTTCAGCATCCCTCCACCACCCCGACTCCTCACTCTTGGCTTGTTCTTTCACAGCCAGGAATTCGGGGGGAGTACTCTGGATTCGGGCCAAATACCGAGCCCGGAGCCCTCTCCCCGGACAGCACGCCAAATAAGCATTGATTCTATCGGACTTATTTGTAAGTGTGAACTCGTGAATCACCAGGGCCGTAGGGTGTCCGAGTTGTTTTCCATGGGTCCCTCTAGCGATGACACTGATTGTCACAACGAGCGAGAAAGGTTGACATGGAGCACGCTAAATCTCAAACCTTGAATCACTCCTGGTCTGCTGGCAAAAAGAGAATGCGACTGAGCTTGTAATAATACAAGAATCAACACTGGCTTGGCTTTTCGGAGATGGCGAGAACTGAGGGATTTGAAGTGTTGTAAAAGCAATTTTATTTTATTTTTTTATTACTCAACAGGTGAGTACCTTTTTTTTTTTAACAGATAAATTGCCAAATGTAGCTCTCTAACAGAGTTAATCGAAAAGCATAATCTATTTTCAAAGGGTCATATTCATCAGTCACACAGAGCTGAAGCACAACCAAAACAATGTTCTTTCACAAAATGCATGCAGTTTTGTTTTTAACCTCTAGAGGGCCAAAATGTTCATAGTGTACATACTTACATAAAATTGCATTGTGTAACTTTAATGGAATAGTTAATTTAACCTTTAGACAAAATCTAATATATATATATATATATATATATATATATATATATATATATATATATACATACATATATATATATATATATATATATATATATATATATACATATATATATACATACACTCACCTAAAGGATTATTAGGAACACCGTACTAATACTGTGTTTGACCCCCTTTCGCCTTCAGAACTGCCTTAATTCTACATGGCGTTGATTCAACAAGGTGCTGAAAGCATTCTTTAGAAATGTTGGCCCATATTGATAGGATAGCATCTTGCAGTTGATGGAGATTTGTAGGATGCACATCCAGGGCACAAAGCTCCCGTTCTACCACATCCCAAAGATGCTCTATTGGGTTGAGATCTGGTGACTGTGGGGGCCATTTTAGTACAGTGAACTCATTGGCATGTTCAAGAAACCAGTTTGAAATTATTCAAGCTTTGTGACATGATGCATAATCCTGCTGGAAGTAGCCATCAGAGGATGGGTACATGGTGGTCATAAAGGGATGGACATGGTCAGAAACAATGCTCAGGTAGGCCGTGGCATTTAAACGATGCCCAATTGGCACTAAGGGGCCTAAAGTGTGCCAAGAAAACATCCCCCACACCATTACACCACCACCACCAGCCTGCACACTGGTAACAAGGCATGATGGATCCATGTTCTCATTCTGTTTACGCCAAATTCTGACTCTACCATCTGAATGTCTCAACAGAAATCGAGACTCATCAGACCAGGTAACATTTTTCCAGTCTTCAACTGTCCAATTTTGGTGAGCTCGTGCAAATTGTAGCCTCTTTTTCCTATTTGTAGTGGAGATGAGTGGTACCCGGTGGGGTCTTCTGCTGTTGTAGCCCATCCGCCTCAAGGTTGTGCGTGTTGTGGCTTCACAAATGCTTTGCTGCATACCTTGGTTGTAACGAGTGGTTATTTCAGTCAAAGTTGCTCTTCTATCAGCTTGAATCAGTTGGCCCATTCTCCTCTGACCTCTAGCATCAACAAGGCATTTTCGCCCACAGGACTGCCGCATACTGGATGATTTTCCCTTTTCACACCATTCTTTGTAAACCCTAGAAATGGTTGTGCGTGAAAATCCCAGTAACTGAGCAGATTGTGAAATACTCAGACCGGCCCGTCTGGCACCAACAACCATGCCACGCTCAAAATTGCTTATCACCTTTCTTTCCCATTTTGACATTCAGTTTTGAGTTCAGGAGATTGTCTTGACCAGGACCACACCCCTGAATGCATTGAAGCAACTGCCATGTGATTGGTTGATTAGATAATTGCATTAATGAGAAATTGAACAGGTGTTCCTAATAATCCTTTAGGTGAGTATATATATATATTCATAGTATATATATTTTATTCAACAAAAATAGCAATTTGGTGCAGTTGCTGATATTCATATGGCCAAAAAGTAAGTTGAAATGAAGTTGAAAAATTACGTATGGATAATCAAGTAAATTTAAGTTGCTTCAGTCTTGAAATATTACTAACAATATAAAAAATATTCTTATGTTTAAGTTTATAAAAACCATTACATATTTTCACAGTATAAAGACAATTGTACCAAGACCTAAAAGTAGACATTTTTTACAATTAAACGAATGCCTTTTATGTGCTAAAAGTGTTCATTATCAATCAGACGATATAAAGGCAGGTAGAAGAATGTGTACAACAAGTTTTGGCCATGTTAATAATTTAGAGGCTTTATAGGGTCCAGTAAAACTCTCATGTTTTTTACTTATTGTGGCAAAAATAAGAGACTGTTGTTTAATGATACTACTGTGCTAAGCAATCATATCCATATAAAAATTCACATCTTGGAAAAATGGAACCTATTAATATAAAAGTGTGCAAAATGCTGACTAAACCAATTGACATAGCCAGAGGCAGTCCAATTTCCACAAAAGGAAGTGTATGTTCACAACAGTCTGGAGAGGCTGAGCTAAAGACAGCCTAATCTTATGATAAAACGTGACTAGGCATACATTTGTGTAAAAAATTAAAATGTTTGCTGTTTTACTACAGTTTCCAGGTGAAATGTTCACCAAATTCACCTGTCTGTCATGTTGCATGTGCAGCACTGTTGACGCCAAAATAAAAATCTTTACCCAGGCTGCGGTTTTCAAGGGAACTCATACTAGTTGTATCGATTCCCGCTCAGAGCGGGTTAAGTAAGGGCGGTTACACCAGTTTAATCAGATGATTTAATAAAACGTAAAAAAAGTCGAACTGGGGTCTCCGGCAGTGGGAGGCAGGTGTGCTAAAGAGCGCAGCCGCTAGCACGCCTCTTGAGGCCAAGGGAGTGAGGTTTACATGCACAGATCTTACTGGCCTATGTCCATTACACTCTCCTTCCTAAACCTCTCTCCCATCCGGGTCACGGCACCAAATGTATCCGGTCTTACTCGACCCACTCTAAGCGGGATTTGAACCAGGTTCTCCAGCGTGGGAAGCGGGTTCGCTAACAAGGGCGCTAAAGCCCACCCTGGTGACTACTTTATCATGCCTTAGAGGACCAAGATGACTGAATTTCCATTTTAGACTCAATGACTGGTACCTCACTCCACTGGACCTGGACATCTGAATCTGCTACTACAGCTCTTACCATATTCCAGGCTTTTGTAAAACTTGCCGCTAAATTATTTTCATTTTCCTGCCATCTTTGAAATAATATAGTGTTGCTGATGTTGTGTAAATCAGACAAACACAAGCCTGCTCACCTGAGTCGTTTATCATTAATGACGAAGATTCATGAGTGAAACAGCTGGAAACCAATCCTCAGGATTTCAAATAAACTATATCAATCTAATTACAAGCATACAGTATATCCAAATCAAATGTTTGTTCTACCATCTGCTCCAAACGTCACAATTAACCCTCTACTGCATAGCGTTGCCCCCAGGCAACGGAAAGTTTTCTTAAGCCCTGTGTTCAGTACATTTTTCTTTAAATGATTGCAACCAATTAGAATGTTTGAAAAAGTATCAAAGAACAGTCCAATAAGGTTTGGGAGTCACTATCAAGCACCATTTGAAGGCGGGACGTCCTTTTCTGACACATGGTCACAGGAGCACATGGTGTGAGATGAAAGCAAGATTATTTGCTTTAGTAATCATATTTAAAATGACATGAACTGTACATAAAAAATATGTGTGTGTGTATGAAGGTGTAGAGAAGCCTTTTGGCAGGTTTTGTGAATTTATTTTTATTTTGCATGTTCACAAATTCAGTTTTTCTTCTTGTTGCCTCAGGGCAACGTTATGCGATAAGGGGTACTTTTCAAGGATGTCTTGGACAATACCTCACAATGGCAAATAATGTGTTACAAGTAGGGAAGATGTAGGGTTCCTGGGTGCACAGGAACACCCAAAGTCACCAAAGTGACACTAATGTGCAGCATCCACAGTCATGTTAGAACAGAAAGGGGCCATCTACAAACTGTTCCCACAAAGTTGGGAGCATGAAATTGTCCAAATTGTCTTGGTATGCTAAAGCATTAGGAGTTCCTTTCACTGGACCTAAGGGGCAAAGCCCAACCCCTGAAAAACAACCCCACACCATAATCCCCCCTCCACCAAACAACCCCACACCATAATCCCCCCTCCACCAAACAACCCCACACCATAATCCCCCCTCCACCAAACAACCCCACACCATAATCCCCCCTCTACAAAACTTTACACTTGGCACAATGCAGTCAGGCAAGTACCGTTTTCCTGCCAAACCCAGACTCGTCCATTGGATTGCCAGTCAGAGTTATTTAAGTGTTTTTCCCTTTTTACTTAAATGATTTCTTGACATTTTTTAATAATTTTTTTTATTTTTGTATTGCTCTCTGAGAATTGTATAATGATCATTTTCTCTATGATTCTTTACCATTGTTGCATAACGTTGCCCTCAGGCAACAAAAAAATATTTTGGGGTGGGGGGGTTGGGGGAGGGACATTTTTCAATAAATCAATAAAATGTTCCCAAATGAGCCAGGAAATGATGTGAAATAATTTTTATCATGTGTCATCAAAATTCATGCAGTAGAGGGTTAAGCACCATTCTTCTGCTTACAGTACAGCAGATTGGAAAACAAAACATCAGCTCATGAGTCAAAAGGAAGTTAATTCACTTCCTTAGTTGTACCAGCCACGTGTTTAACTCTAGAGATTTTTATCCAGCACAACCCAAAACATAACTTTTTTATTAATTATATTACTGTATATTATATTATATTATAAAAGCATTTTTGCAGCTGAAGCCACTTTCATGTTTTGCATCATTCAAACATTTGACAGTATGAAAGTTTAGAATGAGTTTAGAATTTCACGAGCAAAATATTTGTTGTAGAGTAAAAAAAAAAAATCCAGTGATGTTCCTTGTTCTGTTCCTTGGACTGTAGAGTTTCATTAAAAATCATTGTCTTCATCAACTTCAAAATCAAGCACATGCACCTCATCGTTCTTCTGTATCACTCCTTTCTCCTCCTCCTCCTCCTCTGTGCTGGTTTCTCTTCTATCCCTCTTCACAACCTGATGATATTCCTGATAGATTCCAGTCAGAGCCTGTGCGGCCTCAACGGACACTTTCAGCTTTCCAACCACATCCTGCTCTTCATCTGCGCTGACAACTGACAGATAAAAACAGACAGTAATGCATGTATTTCTTATGCATATATTTCAAGTATATTTTCATCTCCTTTAAAATGACTGAATATTACCATCAATCTGTTCTTCAATTACATCATTTCCAGTCAGAAGAAGTTCTCGTAAATCCAAGTGGGCATAGCCGACATCTTCACATTCTTCTTGCTCATTCATGGGCTCACTGACTACTGTGAACTTTAACCTGGATGATTGGAGGAAAGAAAGCAAGAGATTTGAAGATCTTCTTTACGAATCTTTCATTTTATTGCCATGTGAAATTATTATTGTTACATCTATCAGTATCTCTCATATTCTCTCTGTTTACCTGCCCTGGTTGGGGTCAGTGCCTTCCAGCATGGTGTAGAGGTAATGTCTCAGAGGAGCTGCTTCCAATGAATCCACATGAATAACTGACAACAAATAAGGAAACATACATTGTTAATTATGTGTTTGTTTTTCTTATCACTTTTTTAATTCATCATACCAAGTTCATGTTAAATTTACTATATATATATTTACTATATATATATATATATATATATATATATATATATATATATATATATATTTACACACACACACACACACACACACACACACACACACACACATATATATATACATATATTTTATATATAGTAAATTTAACATAAACTTGGTATGATGAATTAAAAAAATGATAAGAAAAAGTGATAAGAATATATATATATTAAATAAAGGGCCACTTCAGTAACAACACTACTGTATGTTTCTTAACATAATTAATTACACTATTAAAAATGCACTGTAATCCTGACAAATTTAAAGTTGTATTTTAAAAATGACGTCTTAATAATCTTTTGTCATACTTTAAAAAAGTACTTTTTTTCTGATGTGTTGACTAACATGCACATGTAAAGTACTTGATTAGAATTTTAACTAAAATGTGTTATTTAATATTACATTTAAAAGTTAATATATTTTACATTTATTAATCTGAACTTCTTTACAAATGTGTAATTATGTGTAAAGATTATTAATATAATATTAAATACATTAAAATTCATACATACAAGTTTCAATTGAAATGACATTCAATATTCAGTTGACCATAAATGCACTACATTCGGTATTCTTTGACCATATTTTATAAACATATGAAATATGAAATTAACATATAAGGATGTGCATAAATCACACTTAAGTGGGCCAAAAATGCACTCTAAACTTCAACTAATATTGAGTTTAATATGAATTTAAACTATAATACAACTTAATTTAACTGCAAATAAGTGTCCAAAAACATTACATAGAGTTCGTAAGAATAATTTTCTTTTAAAGTGTATTATTTCTGTAATAAGTACTCCTTTTAAAAGTATGGGTGGCAAAATGTAAGTGGCATTTTTATTCCTTCTACTCAAAACTTGAAAACTAAACCTGCTAACCATTTGTCCTAACCGAGTGTGCTGCAAGTTTCCAGGGAGAAGTTATTCCATGCTGAAAGTTGGTCCAAATCAAAGTCAATCAAAAAAATATTGTATGTTTAATATACAGCTACTGTATGTTGAACAGAAGTTTGGACCAATGAGACGTCAGTGTGGGTGGGGCTACACAGAGTGATGTTAAAGGTCGTGGATGGTTAGGACAAAGACTTTTACCATGGAAGAACATCTGGTTAAGACACATAAAGGTAATTAATTTCAGTGACCTTACCTCTTGTAAAGTTATAGTGTATTTCCTCCCCGTCTGTTGGTTTACGCAGGGACATGGGCGTTTCTGTCGTCTCCATGGGAATACCTAGAAGGCGGTATTCTACATACACCTGGTGCACTGAATAGTCAAGTGCAACACTGGAAGAAGGGTTAAAAGAGAGTGACAGGATTTCCACTCTGAGTCTGTCTCCCTGTGAGACACAAAGACAAACGTTAATGAAGAACTGACTCTTCCCATTTAAGGCCAGATGCAAGTACATGAAAACAAATGTTTCAGCTACGCCAACTTGATTTCACGGAATGGTCAAATGTGCTCTGATACTCTGGCAAATGCATAAGCGTTCATAAGTAATTAAGGGACTTAGATAATGGTGAGTTTTCTTCCAAGCGACAGTGTACAATGTACAATACTCAAAAAGCATCAATACGATTGGCTGTCTGAAACAGCTGGTTGTCAAAGAATATGATGTGAGTTTAAGATTTTCCAAATTTTATTTGCAGTCATTTAAGCAAGGATGTTGAGAAATATAGTGTATGGGTTTAATTTCATATATTAGTAGCGTCTCTGATTTCAGGTAGAATCACTGTATTGTATTGTCGTTCCTTAACATGGTTGAAATGACATATCTTGGTAAAGATTTTGATTGAAAATGACTTAATATTCTGGTAAAGATTTTGGTTGAAAATGACTTGTATAGTAGTAAATATTTTGGTAGAAAATTATTTAAAAAAATGTAAAAATACATAGAGGTGGGAGATATGACCAAAATCTTTACCACAATATAAGTAGTTTAAATATGATATACCCAGAAACTCAACACATAATGCTTTAATCCCCAAGTAAACAAGCCAGAGGTGACAGTGGCAAAAGCATGACCAAAAAAATTGTGAAAAAAAATTGTAGTTCTCTTCTGGATATAAAGTATGTTTTTGCTTTTTCATATTTTGGAGATTCTGTTGTATGTAACACGTCCATTAGTCAACTGTGTGATCATCACCTTTTTACGTGGTTTTGGAGGGTGAGGAATTATGATGACGTCACTTCCATTTGAATCTCTTGATTCATCAGACTGAAGGGCGTCTACGTCACTCTGAGCTATTTTGGATAAAAGAGGTAAAAAGAAGCTTTAACTCTGTACTTTATATCTTGTGTAATGAATAAGTGACTTTTGAAAATCTCACTTCTATCTTCTGTTTCATCCTCTTGTTCTTCATCTTCCTGATCCTCTATTTTGATTTGCTTCAAAAGAAACATATTGAGGACACATTTGAACTGACTGATTTAAATACTCATAAATCTTCCTGTTACACCTTCCCAGGTCCTTACCTGTGCTGAATGGCTTCGATAGCTCCTTTGTCTACGAGGGGTGCTCAGCTCTGAGTCCGATGGTCTAAAGTCCATAAATTGATTGGACTCAGTTGACTTAATAGACATGGCAGGGGTTCTGGGTTTGACTTTGTCCTGAATGGGAGAAGATGCAGTGCGTTGTTGCTTCCTTCTAACTGACCTTGATGGTTGACCTGCACTGGATAGAGGTTTCCGGTGATTCGAAGTCGGTTCAGATATCAGAATGGTTGGAGACTGAAGGGGTAAGACCGAACCTCTTTGAGAGATTCTAATGGGAGTGGATGGGTGAATGTCAGAGGTCTTGGCTCCATGGTCTGCAGGAGGCCGAAGCTGAGACTGAAATTAAATTGAAATATTTATTTTATATTGTTGTTGAATTACTCTGGGGTGCGTTTCCCTTACAGCGACGTAACTCGCTGCTTCACTACCTTAGTATACGATGCTTCGTTGAAGAAATCAACTAGCCAGTCACGACAGTTTCCCGAAACCATATTGTCGCAAAGTGGCCGTTCAACCACGTTGGTTAATGATGTCACGAATGTGTTGGAGTAAACTTCTTTTAATTAATCTGTTTGGGATCGAATTAATGCTAAATGTTTTGCTATAAATTACGGACATGTCGTCTGAGGACTATTTCTAATTTTTCTCAGTTATTTTACTTTATTTTCAGATTCAATCATAGGCTCGTTCTTGCGTACTAGAGCACGTTCGCACATGCGCACTCTTCAAAAATGACGCTTTAAATCTCTTGACAAACTAAAAGACGTAAATTACATTTGTATGTATTCTGAATAAAAGATATAGATTGTACTGAATGTGAGCTTGCTTATTTGGCTCAAGGTAAGGATTTGTTGAGTGGTGTCATGCAAACAAGAAACTATGTTTGTAACCACAGGTCGAGAGCTGCCGTTCCAAACACACAACTTTCCGATGTTGTTTGCGAATGTTCGTTAAAACTATGTTTTCGGGAAACACCGGCTCAGCTGATAATGTCAGAACTTGCGGCCATAGTTGGCTAATGATGCTTTTGGGAAACGCACCACTGGGCAGTTATTGTTATTTCATAGACACTCACCCTGGGCTTTGCAATGGGTCTCTGTGACACCTCAGCGCTCGGGACCATCCTCTCTTTCTCTGCTCCTTCTCTTTGCCTTGACGGAGTCTCAGGTGACTGAAAGGGGTACTTCCACCTGAGAGTGACCCTCACCATTCCTCTAGGACTGCCAGCAGGGTCTCTAAGCACATAATCACCTGACAGCAGCGAACAGAGGAAACATTATTCATCAATTTACCTTTGCCTTAGTGAATATTGCTTATGGTTCTAAATTTGATTCCCATGGTAATATAATGTTTTTGTTACTTTTATTTGTTTCTCTTGGTTGAATATTGGATATTTGGTTTAAAAAATATGAACTTACTAAATGTACGCTATTGGTCAAAAGTTTTAAATAATTAAGACTTTAAAAATCTTTTTGAAAAAAGTAGTTTGTCACTTAATAAGTCACAGAGGCAGCACTTAGTTGATCAACAGTATAACAAAAACAGTAATACAAATATAACTTATTCTTGTGATGGCAAAACTGAATTTTCAGCAGCCATGGTCCAGTCTTCAGTGATAATTCAGAAATCATTCTAATAGGCTCAACTATTAATAACATTTCTTATTATCAATGTTAAAACAGTTTTTGATGCTTCATATTTTTGTGAAAACCATGACACATGTTTTTCAGGATTCTTCAATTAATAGAAAGTTCAAAAGAACAAAGTTTATTTGAAATATATATTTTTTATAAATGTGTTTTACTGTAATTTTTAATAAATTAAATGCATTCTTTTCAGCAAGAATGCATTCAATTTATTAAAAATTACAGTAGCCTAAAAGTAGGCAATTAATTTATTTTAATATAGAAGTCTTATGAAACCCAACTTTTAAAAGGTAGTGTATCACAGTTTCCACAAAATATTAAGCAGCAAAAACCATCAACATTGATATTAATAAGAAATGTTTTGTAAGGAATCAAATAAGCATATTAAAATGATTTCTGAAGGATCATGTGACACTGAAGACTGCAGTAATAATGCTGAAAATATTTGTATCTTTGCCAAAAGATAAATCAATGACATTCTAAAATATATAAAAATTGTAACCGTTTTAAATCGTAATAATTTTTCACAATATTACTGTTTAAACCGTATCAAATAAATGCAGCCTTGGTGAGCAGAAGAGACTTCTTTCAAAAACATTAAAAAGATCGGTAGTGTATGCACAAAATTATATTCCCACTTACATTGTTCAATTAAGGTTTTGTTTAATTGCATCTTGATCGTAATGATTACCTCTGATTGGTCTGCCTACAGCAAGGGCTTGTAGTGGAATTGGTGTCTTTGCCAAATAAGTGGGAGGAGTCTGACTTTCGCTGTCATCAAACACATACACCCACAGACTGCCCACATTCAGGTATTCTAATACATCCGTGGTAACAGCTAACGGATAGCTCGCTGAGTCTTCAAAGACAGGATCCATGCAGCACTGAATTATGGGTGTAGAATGAGGTGGTAGGTCATAAAGGCGATACGTTAAGTATGCATCAGGGAGTAGTCCTGGCCAGCGGGTACTGAGACCCACACAGCGCTCCAGTACCACCTCAAGCTCATTGGGTATCCCTACGCCGTAATCATACATCTCCTAAAGAACACACAAAAAGACATGTTTTTAACAGTTTTAGGTAATAATTTCAGTCAAATTAAGCAGTTCTGCAAGAGAACAACACACACTGAATTCATATTACAGAAGACTGAAATTAGCTTGATTCAACATGTGTATGTCGGCTACATAATACGGACATTCAAATGTCGTCATTTTACTTAAATAGAAAAATGCTCAACATTTACTCTAACAATGGCTTTCGTTCTATAGGAATACAACTGGAAATGTTTAGAACCTCTAAGCTGATTCCATTCAGTGAAAGAGGCTGTTGATTTTCAAAAATGACAAAAAGCACACAAAAGTGTATGTCAAACATATCAAAGTAGTCCATATGACAATATTACAAGTCATCTGTAGCCATTTGGTAATTTTTAAATATGTACATGTGTGAAAGACAGTATGGCTACAATGGAGGGCATTATTTAAATAATGTATTTTTCCTCACACAAAAGTCTGTTACTCACACAAAATTATTGGTGTTTTGGTGTTTCTTTGCTCTATTTTGTCTTTTTTGGAGCCCCTAATTATTGTATACATTCACTGTATGGAAAAGAACAGTTTGGAGATACTGTAAAGTGGGATAGTAAAGTGTCATTGTACACACACTTCAGAATCTTGCCAGAAGTAGTAAGTCATCTGGGTACTTTTTGCCTAACTTTTAAGAGTAGGCCTACTGTGACTTTGGACATGCTATTCTTGTCACATACTATTAGGGAAGTATGCACTTTCAGATGCAGCCCTACACTCTTGTGAAAAAAAGAAGTGTGTCTAGTGGTAGTGAAGGTGCTCTTTTAAGTACATTTTTTAAAAGCTGTACTTGCAGATAATATAAAATTAATGAAATAAAAGGCTACTACTTAAATATGTATGATATAATGACTTCTTAACACATTTAAGTACACTTTTAAAAAGTGTATTTTGTAATAATGTCAAATTAAAAGTTAATTTTAAATTGTTTTAATAATCTTGTGTTTGTTTTTGAAAGCATTACACTTATTGTGATGTGTAACATGTAAAGCACATGTAAAGTGCTTGATTATAATTGTACCTGTACTGTGTTACTTGATATTACATTTAAAGTTAATATATTTTAAATTTACTAAATTGCAACGTCATCAGTTCAAATGTTTAAACACATGACATACAAGTTTCCATAGAATTGACATTAAAGTATATTTTTGGTTATCATAAATACCAGTACACATTAACCATATTTCAAAGACAAAACAAGTAAATAAGAAATTACATATAAATATGTATTTAGTCCTACTTTAGTGGTTAAAAAAAACCCTACTAAATTCCAGCTAACTTAATTCTACAATGCTTGGAATAGATTTAAACAGGATGGTTTTTTTTTTATGAGAATAGACTGTGCATAGGCTTTGTCTTGGCGGACTAGATCTGATTCGCTGCTGCTGCTCCTGCTGCTGGCATGAGTGAAGGCTACAGCCAAAACATGCACATAAATACAGGGAATAGAATATGAAATGCTGCAAGAAAAGTAGGAAGAACTCTCTAGCAGATCTAGACAGGTGGTGCTGGGGAAGGAGAGGGGATAAGACAAGGGCTCTGAGTTGAGTCCTTCAGTTCACATTTACTGTAAATATATTCGTTTAAAGTATATTATTTCCATAATAAGTACACTAAAGTCCTAAAAAGTGCTGTCCTCATACTGTATGTACATGGTGGCATTTACCTCTGTTTCCCCATGAGCCCATTCCGAACCTCTGGTGTATCTTACAGCTGTTCTGCTTGTGGGTCTTTCCATTTGAGGTTCTGCGAGTTCCACCTGAGGGTGTAAACACACCCAAAACTCAAGGATTCCTATAACTTCTCCTTCAGCTCCTGCAGAACAAAGGACAACTTACAAAATGCGGTGGCAAATAGTAATGCAATCAAGAGCTACAACAATGAAAAGAATGTGAAATTAAACTATCTTACATAAGCATCATTTATATGCTATTTTAATTGCAAAGCACATGTGAGCTCATTTTTCTTACCTGTGATGTTGGTTCTGTTTTTCATTCGTTCACCTCTGCACTGTAGCGCTCCCATCAGAGTGATCCTCGCTCTCCCACGGGTTATAAATTGTACCCCTCCAAGTGCTTGGTGCAGTTCAACAGTGATGGACCCTTCCTGTACCCTGAGCTTCTCCAGGTCGAAGGCAGAAAGGGCGTAATGCGACTTGAAGCCATAATTTGGCTGATAACCTGACATTAGTGGAGTTGAGAGGGTTTCAAAGTCAAGAAAGCCATAGGTGCAAAAGGTCGCAACCCCTTGGTGATCTCCTGTGTTTTGTCCCATGAGTCTCAGTCCCAGTGGTGTGAAGGTGGCTCCTGTGAGATGGATCTCCAGAAGAGATTCTCCTCCACGCAGATGTGTGACTGTGGCGCCCTCTGCTGTGAGCTGGACTGACTGTTGTGCCAGGCCTGTCCAGGTGTACTGCATGGGTATGGTCCGCTTATTGTTTCTAGGGCTGTACGCTAACTCTTTGAGTTGAGCTAAAACAATGGAGGGAAAATATGATGTCATACTTGCATTATTAAGAAAATAGGGGAGAATGGGGCTAGTTGTCACACTTTTACTCTCATCTATTCCTTGTTTCTCAGTAGTTTCTATAAAGACATATGCATACATAGTTGACCCTGCATTCCAGTGTGGTGTTATTATGGTTTCTTGTTTATCCAATAACTAAATTACAAAAATTATGATGCATTAGAATTTTAGTTTGGAGGATACAATTCAGAAATATTATTATTATTATTATTACTGATTTAAAATAATTTAAAATCTGATACTTATTTAATTTGTAACCATCTTAATTATGTACACTGTAAAAAAATTCTAATCCTCCCAAATCAAAAATTTCAAGTGACCGATAACATCTAAATTTTTCAATGGGCCCAAGTGAAATTCTTGTTGCAATAGTCTGTTAACATTGGCTCAATGAGAAATAATACGTCAGACTAATTGAAAAATGTAGATGTTATCGATCACTTGAAATTTTTGACTTGGGGATGTAATTTTTTTTTACAGTGTAAAGTGTTTATTTTTTATGTTAAATAATAAAACATAATACATAATGGTTTTATTTAAACTAAATATAACTGAAAAAGATTTTAAACTACAGATATTTGAAACCAATATACAAACAACTGCTAGAAAGAAGGGAAAAACAATCAGATTTTTAACTTAAAACTTGTGACAACTAGCCAAAATAATTTGTATATTATACATGCTACAACAGCAGTTCCTCTAACCTTGTAAATTGCTGATTTGAAGGCCTCTGCTTTTCAACAATTTGTCTTTTTCACTTCCCCTTCTTCTATTCTCCTCCTTCTCTCTTTCAGACTTCTCCATAACTGTCTTCATCTCGTTCTATAAAAGAAAATACTGTAAGTGTAACGGATGATGTTTTGGATTATGTAGAGTGAAAAGAGACATTCTGAGCAATATATGCAAGAGTTGTGATTTATTTTCACTGCGACTGTGTGTACCTGGAGGTCAGCATTTAGGCGATGCTGCAGTAATAATAAATCCATAGTTTTCTGGAGTTCTAAAACAGTTTCTGCATATGAGGCTTGTACTGCAGTCAAATCCCTTGATGTGTCTTCTAACTTTCCATCCGTTTTCAAAAAGCACATCACCCCTTGAGTCTCCTGCTGCATTCTGAAGGCCTAAGAGAAAAGCACAAGAATGAAGAGGGAAACAGAAATATAATGAAACAAGCAAAGCAAAACAATTTTTATATAGCTACCTAAATATTTAGAAATCTGCCAAAAAATCTGCCCCTTTAAAACTAAAATCTTACCTTAATCTGCAGCAGAGTCTCACTCAGATCTTCCACACTCATATCAAACTCCTGATAGAGAATGAAAAACAGATTCTAATGAGCTGAATGTCTGGCCCCAGTTTCTCTTTGCGAAGGAAATTTAAGCCTAATACAGGAAACTTTACTTTTGTAACAGAGTCCAGTTTCTCTTGCAAAGATGTGACCTCCTGCCTGTGCTGCAGGACCTCTTGCTCCAAGCAGTCATGTTTTTCTCTGAGGAACATAACCATATCTGAACACAGAAAAAATACATTCAGTTTGTTGGGGAGATGTTTGCATTAACATTGAAAACATGAACATCAGATGTATTTTGCATATTTGCAATTATGAGCTCTGATTTGATGATTACAGAATCCTCAGGAGAACTTTGTGCACCGTTTTCAGGCTGCTATAATCAGCACTTCCAGAATAAGATGAGATGTGGTCCAGAATTGATGGTGCTGGATATAAATCTGACAGTGCAAGAGCCTTACCTCTATCTCGCTCATTCTCCTTCTGAACTCGATCATTCTCAAGTCTCATCTGTTCCTTCTCCTGCTCCAGCATTATCTTATCTCTCCTTTCTTCGACCAATCTTTCTTCAAGCTTCTGTACCTCCTCTCTCCACCTATCTTCTCTAAATGGTTCCCTTGTTTTCTCTTGTTCCTCATGTTGTCCTTCTTGATGGCTTTGGGCAGACATGGTGCTATGGTGGAAACCAATGGATTAAAACTTTTAAAACTTTTTAACTACAGCTTTTCCCCTCCACTTATTTACAGGATGGTTTGGGGGTTAAAAGACAAATCATCAACCAGTTCCATAGCTTGAATAGCCTGGAATAAAGTTGTATGGATGGGCCCCATTGACCTTAGAACAACTGACAGTCCAAATAGCCAAACAAATCGCTGCATTGCGAAGCCTTGTTGCTACCCACCATTTTGTCTGTCAAGCTTTAAAGCTTACTGAACTTACTGATACTAGTTACCCAGAGTGGCGTGTTAATGAAGTTTTGTTTGTTCATTCTTGAAATCATCCAGTGATCTTGAAAAATGCAAGGGTTGAATCAGACTTGTTGTTCTTATATTGACCTTCGAAAAATTGTCCTCATCCATCTGTTGACTTCAACTTATTTGTGGATTATTTGGTTCAGAAACATGCCGAATTAAACATCTCTGTGCTTTAATAAGTAATAGTGTGACACGCAGCCAAATTTTACTTTATTTAAAGGGCACCTATTATGCAAAATTCACTTTTACATGGTGTTTGAACATAAATGTGTGTTGGCAGTGTGTGAGCAAAACCACCCTAGAATGATAAAAATCCACCCAGTATTTTTTTTCTATCTCAATAAATCACAAGCACTGTCTCAGAACGCCCTGTTCTAGATTTCCCCCACTGTGACGTAGAAATGCGCTAAGCCCCACCGACGCGGTTTGATTGACAGTCTGGTTTTGGCATAGACCCCGCCCTCGGTGATCTGCATCCTCCATTGTTTCAATGACAGCCGGTGTGTAATGTCTCATAAGAAGTGTAACTTAGGTGTTCTGTTGTGGAATTTAAGAATGGACATAGTAGTCTTCACTGACATCAGAGCCACTGAAAACGCAGCGGATGGATTTTATTTATGAAGAAACGGCGCCACTTAAACTTCCTTCATTTTCTGACTGACTGTTTAGTGAACGAGGGTCAAAGTTAATCAAGTGTGGATCATTGCCTACAGTTCGCGATTCAACGTCACCTCCAGAAGTAAGTGTATTTTATGATTTTTGAGCAAATAGTCATTTCAATCGATGTCAGCCAGTTCAACAACAAATGCTTCTAAAGCTATTTATTGTCGTCGTCATAGATGTCTCAACAAACAACGTCAGACAGTTTTATGTCACGTAGGCTATCATTTTTGCAGCAATTACAAATGTAAATAAATTAAGGTCTGCTCTATCTCCATAGACAGTATAAACGTCTATCTCCCTCCCCTTAAGAAAAAAATAAATAAATCGTTTGTACTTAGCAAACGTAATCACAGTATTTGTGTGTGTGTGTGTGTGTGTGTGTAGTTTCAAAAAATTGCGCGAACGTTATCACAGTTCGTGTGTGTGTGTGTGTGTGTTGCACATCCATAATTGCAAAGGGGACGCTGTAAGTACATAAATGTATCAAATAACCATTCCGAGACGTTTAGTCCATTCTCATTCGTGTCTCTTCATCATCTGGGTCCAGCAGCAGGGCGGGGATATGCAGCTCATTAACATTTAAGGTGGTACACTCCAAAACAGCTCTTTTTAAAACAGGCCCCAAAAATGACATTTTCAAATGGTTATAATAAATTAACTGTGGGGTATTTTGTGCTGAAACTTCACAAATGCATTCTGGGGACACCCAAGACCAATATTACATCTTGTAAAAAGGGGCATAATAGGTGCCCTTTAAAGAAAGTCCCTGGTTGCCCCTACCTACGCTACATCCTATGAAATACTGACCTCTCCAGAAGTGAATCATAGCTCTTCTTCAAGAGGTTCCTCTCCCCTTCCAGGTCGGAAACCCTCTCCTGAAGCTGAGGAACAGATGATTGCATAAGATTGCAAAGAATAAAACTTGAAATAAAAGTGCAAAAACTTTAAGAGTAATAACTCAAGCTGTACCTCCCCCAGAGCTTGCAGTGAAAGTGTGGCAGTGTTGAGCTGGCCCTCGAGTGTTAGCACTCGCTGCTTCTCCTGTTTCAGCTGCTCGCTCAGGTCCTCCACCTTCTCCAGCAGTGCTACTTGGCTCTCTTTTAAAGACCTTTGGCCCTACATAATATTTACCCATATAAAATAAAAAAGACATAGAACCCTGTTTATTCAATGGCATTTATCAAAATTAACTGGGTCTAATTATCAATGTTCTGTCCAGTTCAATAGGGCTACTTCAGTGTTTAAGTTTTTATTCTCAGGTCATGTCAATGTTTTTATGATTATAAAGAAAAAGCGGATAATGATGAGAACTTAAAATGCTTTTCAGCTTAAGCTCACCTCCTCCAGCTGGTTCTCGTAAGCCTTAAGAAAGAATACAAAGAGAGAAGGTAATGAGGGTGATTTGTTTTAATGCCGAAATATAATTTGGAAGACATTATACCAATTCTTTCAAAGTGGAAATCCCCATCTATGATCCAATTCACCATATACACTGAATTATATGTCTGTATATGCATACACACTTAAAAAAAATACTCACAGCCAAATTTATTATTTTTATGAAATTATATTTATGGATTAGTTAAATAAACTTTCATACAAAGAATAAATATTATTTATTATGAAGAAAATATACACATGCTAGGTCAATGTAGGTCAATATAATATATTTTTACTACTTCATTTAACCATAAACAAAAGCTAAATTATCTATAATATGGTAGTTGAAATTCTACTTAATATAAAACTAAACACATGTTGTTGGTACTTACTATAAATAAAGAACGCTTCGAAAGACCTTAATGTTTATTGTGATGTGTTTTTAAAATATGCATCATATTTTCTTTTATGTACTAAAAAAAGACAAAACTTTTAGACAAACTGAACAAAACAGGTTTAAACTGAAAACCATGAATTGCGTAATATTCTGATTTTGCATTTCAATGTTTTTATTCATTTTTAGGAATACTGAATCTGATTTTGAGCAAGTGATATGAGTAAATGCCTGCTCACATTTAGTCTAGAACTACAATAACCACACAGCGCACACAATGGATGCACTTACTCCCGATTAATACAATTGAAATGGATAATAGTTTTCAATGTTTTTTGCTCTGGTTTGGTCTTATGGCTCACCTCCTGAAGAGAAGCAAACTTTTCCTGATTGACCAGAAGGGCAGAGCTCTTTTCAGAGAGCTGCTTCTGCAGTCTGATCACATCTACATTATCTTTTATAGTGAGTCTGTAAAGAAGAATAAAAAATGTCACATGCACATATATATACACACACACATACATTTATAGAGAGTCTGTAAAGAATAATAAAAAATACCACATGCACACACACACACATAAACTTGTCCTACCTGTGTCCGTCGGCTTGTTGTTTGCGTAGGTCTTTCACAATACCCTCAATTTCTTTCTCTTTTTCTCTGAACAATTCTTTAAGAGACTGAGTACTTAACTCCTGTTCTGCCACCCTCCCTTGCTGGGTTTCTATGATGGTAGATCTGCTGAGAGAGAAAACAAGCCAGAAAATTAGAAACAAGGAGGGAAAAGCCGATACTGCATGTAAAAATTGCATTTTAATAGCTAATTAATAGCATGGAAGCAATGTCCTACTGTCACGTCTGCCAGCCGGAGTGCCTATGATAGCCACCAGAGGGCACTCCTTCCATCTTTGTTATCTCATCATGGACTGCACTTCCCATAACCCATTGCTCCGACTCATTATGTCTGATTACTTTCAGCCGTTTCTCAGTAGCCTTGTTAACTCTTCTTATTTAAAGCCCTGTGTATTCACTCATTGCAAAATCTCGTATGTGTCATACTGTATTTCTGAGTGCTTGCTGGTGTCCTGTGTAATGGTTCTGACCTTCTGTGTGGATTACCCTAATAAATGACTGGATTTGGATCCTCAACTTGTGTGTCTAAACCATATGGGTATGGATGATCAAGCTGCATTAAAATTAAGTAAATATCAAGCAAAATATTCTAGCAAAGTCTTAAAGGTTGAAAGCAGAACTACATAGCTGAAGTCTCTATGCTGGGATGCCATGAGCAGATTGTCATAAAGCAAATGCTTTTCAGTGCAGACCTACATTTTTGAACTACATTAAAAGTGTTTCTTCCTCCTTTTGTTTGTTTCTTTGTCTCAGCTGAGATGCAGGTATTAAGCACAGCACTATACTGTGTTTGCAAGTTATGTAAACAAAAACATCCAACAAACCTGAGTAATGCAATTCTGCTTATAGAAGAGAAAGAGACAGAAATATTGAGGACAATAGTTGTGTTTTGTATTGACCATGGCTATTACATATATGAACTGTTCAGACATGCATCAATTATTTAAGCATGATAGAATAATGATGATCAGGGGTGCGTTTCCCAAAAGCATTGTTAGCCAACTACGGTCTTAAGTTCTGTTGAACTGTGTTGGTAACAACAGAACTTGCGACCATAGTTGGCTTCTGGAAACGCACCCCTAATAAGCATCCATTGATATTTTTTTTTTGCAGTTAATATAACTTGCATATAAGAACATATAACACACAAAGACATTTTTAGACACTGTGATGATGTGAGTAGTATCATCACATTCATATCATATTGTGAACATTCCATGAGGTATTTAAAGAGCAGTTATTTTTTAATATCTTTAGACATATTAGTTTAACAGACGTAGGCCAGTAAGAGCTGTGTGTAAACCTCACTTCCCTAATCTTAAGAGGCGCTCTAAAGTCTGACAATAGAGACCGCTGTCTTTAGCCTCCTTAGCGTCGACTGACGCTAGAGCGCCTCTTGAGACTCATCCAGGTCACGGCACCACTGTAGCCCTCCAGTTCGAACCGCCCGCTCTAAGTGGGGCTCGAACCCGGGCCCGTTCGCATGGGAGGTGGGCGCTGTAACAAGGAGGCAAAAACCTCAGTCTCTAGCGTCAGTCGCTCTTGAGATTAGGGGAGTGAGGTTTACACGCACAGCTCTCACTGGCCTACATCTTTTACACTAGTGCAATTTTTTTTCTGTCTATTCTCCATAGTAACTTTAAAGTGAAAACATACACAAGAACACACCCACAGGTCAACTTACAATCTGTCTATCTCTCCTCTAGTATCGTCCAATAAACTGATGCCACAGCGGGCAGGAGCAGTTTGGGCAGCTCGTCTGACACCTCCATCTCCATCCACGCCTCGCCCTGAGAAAGAGAGAGTAGATACTGAATAAAATCTGGACTGCAACACCAAATTATGTATGTGGTGGTACCATACTGCATTATTAAGTCATTCAAAGTACCATAGACCTTGTATTTACATGCCACCATTGTATTAACATGGTGCATGTCCAAAAATAAGCTTCAGCAATATTACCATATCCAAAAACACAGTAACACACACACCATTACCAAGATTTTTGTAAGTGACTCCTCACCTGTTCGTGGCCTATTATGTGTTCTGATACCCAGGTCTAATATGTGTTGCTTGGCTAAATTTAGTTTACTCTGCAGCGTCCCCTTCTGGCTCTCTAGAGTCGCTACACGAGCCTCTAGCTCTTGAATGGTGTCCTCATGCTCTCCATCCCTCCCTGCAGACGAGGGTCCGTGCTTTAATCGCAGTAGTTTAGTTGATAACCTGAACAGCCAAGACAACAGATTGTCTTACTCTTCTTGAGGCGGTGTATTTTGGGGTATAAAAACAATGATAAAAGAGTCCAAGCAAAGCGTTCAGGTGGCATAGTTCTGGGACTGCATGCACCAGCTGAGTAACTAGCATTGAGATGAATAGAAATGAGGATGGAAAACTTTCCCCAAGTTTATGAATCTCGTTGTTAGTGCACGTTTCTGTACCTGCGTAGTTTTTGGTCTTGTGTGCGGCTGTGTTGTTTGAGAAGTGTGTTCTCCTCCTGTAGACGGAAACACTGGTCTTCCAGCTGCTCGCGTGGTACTCTGAACAATCGCTGACGATCTGTATAAAGCCAGAGAGACTTAGAAAACAACTCAGAGTTGCTACTATTTACAGTGCTTACTCAGAAGTTACTCTTTTATAGCCCAGGATTGTATACTGAAGAAAGAAGTTCACAATAATATTGACTTTGTCCCAGATGCTTCTTCTAAAAATAAGCACAAATTAGATAATTGCTGATATACAGTAAGAGTATAGAGCTATGAAACATGAATAGCATGGTTGAACTAATAATGAAACAAGTAAATTATCTTTGAAATTCTCAAGGAGACACATTTGAGATTACTGAGGCATTTTTCTCAGTTCAGAAAATGTCTCCATTTGCTCTCCATTTGAATCTACTGTAACTGCTGTTAAAAAACAACAACTGGGATATTCCATCCATCCATCCATCTTCTTCCGCTTATCCGGGGCCGGGTCGCGGGGGCAGCAGTCTAAGCAGGGATGCCCAGACTTCCCTCTCCCTAGACACTTCCTCCAGCTCTTCCGGGGGGACCCCGAGGCGTTCCCAGGCCAGCCGGGAGACATAGTCCCTCCAGCGTGTCCTAGGTCTTCCCCGGGGTCTCTTCCCGGTGGGACATGCCCGGAACACCTTCCCGGGAAGGCGTCCAGGAGGCATCCGGAAAAGATGCCCGAGCCACCTCAGCTGGCCCCTCTCGATGTGGAGGAGCAGCGGCTCTACTCTGAGCTCCTCCCGAGTGACTGAGCTTCTCACCCTATCTCTAAGGGATCGCCCAGCCACCCTGCGGAGAAAGCTCATTTCGGCCGCCTGTATCCGGGATCTTGTCCTTTCGGTCATAACCCACAGCTCATGACCATAGGTGAGAGTAGGAACGTAGATTGACCGGTAAATCGAGAGCTTCGCCTTACGGCTCAGCTCTTTCTTCACCACGACAGACCGGTACAGCGACCGCATTACTGCAGAAGCTGCACCGATCCGTCTGTCAATCTCCCGTTCCATCCTTCCCTCACTCGTGAACAAGACCCCAAGATACTTGAACTCCTCCACTTGAGGCAGGAACTCTCCACCAACCTGAAGCGGGCAAACCACCCTTTTCCGACTGAGAACCATGGCCTCGGATTTGGAGGTGCTGATTCTCATCCCAGCCGCTTCACACTCGGCTGCAAACCGTCCCAGTGCATGCTGAAGGTCCTGGTCTGATGGGGCCAACACGACAACATCATCCGCAAAGAGCAGAGATGAAATTGTGTGGTCCCCAAACCTGACCCCCTCCGGCCCCTGGCTGCGCCTAGAAATTCTGTCCATAAAAGTTATGAACAGAACCGGCGACAAAGGGCAGCCCTGCCGGAGTCCAACATGCACCGGGAACAAGTCTGACTTATTGCCGGCAATGCGAACCAAGCTCCTGCTCCGGTCGTACAGGGACCGGGTAGCCCTTAGCAAAGGGCCCCGAACCCCATACTCCCAGAGCACCCTCCACAAGATGCCGCGAGGGACACAGTCGAATGCCTTCTCCAAATCCACAAAGCACATGTGGATTGGTTGGGCAAACTCCCATGAACCCTCCAGCACCCTGTAGAGGGTATAGAGCTGGTCCAGTGTTCCACGACCAGGACGAAAACCACACTGTTCCTCCTGAATCCGAGGTTCTACTATCGGCCGGATTCTCCTCTCCAGTACCCTGGAATAGACTTTCCCGGGGAGGCTGAGAAGTGTGATCCCCCTATAGTTGGAGCACACCCTCCGGTCCCCCTTCTTAAAAAGAGGGACCACCACCCCGGTCTGCCAGTCCAAAGGCACTGTCCCCGACCGCCACGCGATGCTGCAGAGGCGTGTCAGCCAAGACAGCCCCACAACATCCAGAGACTTGAGGTACTCAGGGCGGATCTCATCCACCCCCGGTGCCTTGCCACCGAGGAGTTTCTTGACTACCTCGGTGACTTCAGCTTGGGTGATGGACGAGTCCGCCTCCAAGTCCTCAGCCTCTGCTTCCTCAATGGAAGACGTGACGGCGGGATTGAGGAGATCCTCGAAGTATTCCTTCCACCGTCCGGTGATATCCCCAGTCGAGGTCAACAGCTGCCCACCTCCACTGTAAACAGCATTGGTAGGGCACTGCTTCCCCCTCCTGAGGCGCCGGACGGTTTGCCAGAATCTCTTCGAGGCCGACCGATAGTCCTTCTCCATGGCCTCACCGAACTCCTCCCAGGCCCGAGTTTTTGCCTCCCCAACCACCCGGGCTGCAGTCCGCTTGGCCCGTCGGTACCCATCAGCTGCCTCAGGAGTCCCACAAGCCAGCCAGGACCGATAGGACTCCTTCTTCAGCTTGACGGCATCCCTTACTTCCGGTGTCCACCACCGGGTTCGGGGATTGCCGCCTCGACAGGCACCGGAGACCTTACGGCCACAGCTCCGAGTGGCCGCGTTGGCAATGGAGGTGGAGAACATGGTCCACTCGGACTCAATATCTCCAGACTCCCTCGGGATCTGGTCGAAGCTCTGTCGGAGGTGGGAGTTGAAGATCTCTCTGACAGGGGATTCGGCCAAACGTTCCCAACAGACCCTCACAGTACGTTTGGGTCTGCCGAGTCTGTCCAGCTTCTTCCCCCGCCATCGGATCCAACTCACCACCAGGTGGTGATCAGTTGACAGCTCCGCCCCTCTCTTCACCCGAGTGTCCAAGACATACGGCCGGAGGTCAGATGAAACAACCACAAAGTCGATCATTGACTTCCGGCCTAGGGTGTCCTGGTGCCATGTGCACTGATGGACACCCTTATGCTTGAACATGGTGTTTGTTATGGACAAGCTGTAACTAGCACAGAAGTCCAATAACAGAACACCACTCGGGTTCAGACTGGGATATTGTAAAGAATATTTTTTTTTCCAATAGTAACAAATAAAAGTAATATATTTCTATAAAAAAGTGTATTAAACCTACTAAGAAATAGTAGTGCATATATAGGACTAGTTGTTGAGTGTTGAGACACGTCATACCCTTTATCTTGAGCACCTGTGGTGGTCTTCTCCAGCTTCTGGTGTCTTGATCTGTGTCTGAAATAAAGCATGCATTGATGATCTTGAACAAAACAGATCCACTCATTTAAACAAACCAGAAATAAAATGCATATGATCTTGCAATCTAAATAAACATACACCGTGTCAGCTCTATACACACCTGTGAGAACAGTTATCAGTCCTGCTCTCAAGCCCACGTCCCGCACAGGGAGGTCACCTGCTGTCTCATCCACAGTCAATGACATTATGAGAACTATCAGCTCTAACGAATCACTGCCTTTATGAGCCGAAGCATTCAGGAAGTGATGTCACCACAGAGGAAGTCAATGGGACATTTGTATTTCTTATTCTGCGTCACAAAGAAAATAAGGAAACATTTCAAATTAAGTACTTGATTAAACTAAAAAACTAATATGAAACTAATATTAGCATTTTTAAAACATATTATTTAAACCTAAACTCATATGAAATATAATATTCAGCTAATTATAGAGGGGGGATTTTCATCTTTACAGCCAAACCAATGGACCTCCAACATAAAAACATCTGTGATGAATTTAAAATTGGAATTCATCACATCATTTGAGATAAAAACTTAAATAAAAAAATCCAAAGTCACTCGCGTCTCAGCTCCACCCCTCTTAGGGCGTGAGAGAAGGATACAAGGAATTAAATGAGGATGGAGGAATCTAAAGAAGTCTTACTTGCATAATGGAATATTCTTGATCACTCAATTGTCACTTCAAAGGCCCTGTTTACACTGGTATTATGATGCATTTTGGATGATCAGATCACAAGTGGATGACGCTAACAGATCAGTGGGCAAGGACATAAACAAAGGGGCGTTTTCGACCGCGTTACCTGATTTGCCAAAGTCACAGTGAGGGTAGGGTTTAGGGGTGGGGTCGGGTGAAGGGCATCATTTTCATTGCATGATTTATAAACACCCACCAGTTTGAAAACACCCACAAATTTAGAAATGCCCACTTTTGTTCCGCGGAGACCTCATACTCGTTCGAACAGCTACAGAAGACCGCCTACTCTCCGCCTACTGACCTAAACATTATGGGAAACACACTAGCCAGACGAGATGTGATACTTTGTCGACTGGAGACCCAAGTTTGGTTTGAAGACGAAAAGCATACCAAGCAGAATGATCTCTCACCATTCCTGATTTCTAACATACACTCACAGCGTTCGCTGTGGTCTTGCGGCTTTCAGAGGAGAAACTAAACCGGGCGCATTCATTTGTAAATTGCGTGAGCTTATTTTGTCCATTCGATCGAAAGAGACCCTCCCCTCAAAGAAATTGGGACAGAAGTGGTTGAAAGTGAACAAAAGAGACATATTAAAACACCAGGACTGAATCCGAAATCGCCCCCTATACCCTCAAATAGTGCACTATTTGAGGGGACATCCATTAGTGGTGTCCGAAACCATAGTGGACATTATTGAGTGCACTTATTCAATTCCACATTGCACTGCAATAACGAGTTTACAACCGATGTACGCTCAACGGCTGTCCGAATTCGCTCACTTGTTTTCAGTCACTCCTTCAAGTGAACAGTATTAGTGGATTAACGTAGGGAATAGTGAATGAGGGTTTAGGAAGCGATTTCGGATTCAGTCTAGGTGTAAACGGGTATGTGTCTACCTTGTCCACTTGTGATCCGATCAGATCTTAATACCAGGTGTAAACAGGGCCAAAGTGTCATCACCTGCACTGAAGGGATCTGCTCTTATGTTGTAAAATTTAGATTATTAAAAAAATTCATAATAAATAATAATATAGCAAAAAGTCCTGTTGAAATACACTGTAAAAAGTGAACAGTTGGATCAACTTAAAAAAATTACTTCAATTGGTAACACCTAAAGAAATTAAGTTTTCTCAACTTAAATTATCACGTTTTACGTGATAATTTATTTAGGTGTTACCAATTGAAGTAATTTTTTTAAGTTGATCCAACTGTTCACTTTTTACAGTGTATGAGATGTATGGTTTAAACTATAAAGGTTACCTTTATGACCTTACCTTACACAACAGAGAAGCGAGGAAACATCAATTTGAGTATTGAGAAGCACCGCTAAAGTCAAATAAAGTTTTACTTAATTAAAGTTTGTTAACACAATAACATTAAACATCAGATGTGTTTTCAACTTTGACCATCAAATCAGCATATTGTGCAGTAATGACTGCAGAAAAATTCAGCTTTGCCACAGAAATAAATTATACTTTAAAACATTATTTATTAACAATATTACATTTTTTACTGAAATTTTTATTTTAAACCTTTAAAGCAACATTTAAATAAACATTACCGTCCCCAATTTTTTCTATCTAAAACTTTTTTTTTTTAAATGCAATAATTTCTTATGCATGCTTTCATTACCTCATATTAATTAAGAGACTGCATCAAATATATCTACCATCAAGTACTTGAGAAATTAATTTTTCACACAGCAGAACCATTTCTAATTACCTAGTGAAGGCAAACAGTTGCATGGACACAAGCTGTAGATTGACAATATCATTGCAAACAGAAACATCCTAATCTGAAAATTATCATGATACTGATACTGATGGAAAGGAAAACATAGATGACATAGATAAACAGTGACATACCTGTAGGAGTGTCTGTGTGTCTCTTGCGCTTTAGTGAGTGGTAATCCTCCTCTCAGCACCTGTCTGTGTCATTCATATTCCTTCAACAGGTCTGTCCTCTTCACTGTGGTCTTCCTCATAGTCAACTCATCATCATCATCATCATCATCATCATCAGCGTAAAAAACTCTTGTTTTGGGTCTGATTGTTAGTTTCTCTTTTACTTGGAAAGACGCTGTCTCATCAGTCCAACTTTAATCTGCTTAATCTCTTTCTTTGCACCTCCTCCTATCAAATGTGTTCCTGCCCTTCTCACAGCATTTCTCAATTACAAATACACTGTGTATAAATGCAAATATGTCATATGTTCCCTTGGAACTAACAACTTCAAACATTGTTCATTGACTGTCTGATGCACTAACAAATGCTAAAAGACGGTAATTATTATTAAGATGAGCAGCATATGGTTTGAGAACCCTTGTCTAATGTGATTGGCTGTAGTGTAGCTGTCTAATAATCTGATTGGCTGTTGTGTTTGTAGTAAAGACAAGAACAGGAGGTCACTGGAGAAAATCAGATTACAAGGATGAAAGGGAGCTTTAGTAGTGTGTGTGTGTGTGTGTGTGTGTGTGTGTGTGTGTGTGTGTGTGTGTGTGTGTGTGTGTGTGTGTGTGTGTGTGTGTGTGTGTGTGTGTGTGTGTGTGTGTGTGTGTGTGTGTGTGCGTGCGCGTGCGCGTGCGTGTGTGTGCGTGTGCGTGCGTGCGTGTGCGTGTGTGTGTCCACTGTAGGCGAGTTGACAGAACCCATGCAGTTTATTTAAATTCAAAAGTGATCCAAAACCGATAACTTGAAACAAACATGGCTTGAAACATAAGATGTACAAAAACGTGAACTTCACTTTATTAACATAAGACTCACCGACAGCGGTTACACAAACAAAGCTAGACAAAGGAACAAAAAATCATGAGGACTCTTTATACACAAAAGATTAATGATAAATAAGACACAGCATGGTCAAGACAATGAACCAATGACAAAACAGAACTGATAAACACATGACAAGACCAACCAATCAGAATATGACAGAAGAGACAAGGGAAGCACATGACATGATCACATGAGGGCATGAGAAATACATTACAGGAAACAGGTACCAACAACAAAATAAAAGACATTAAAGCATGAACACAAAACCACAACCAATTCTGACATATTCCCCCCTCAAAGGGACCTAATGGAACACCCACCCCAAAACCAAAACAATAAAATGTTTAGGAGGGTGGTGGAGCGGAGGCGGACCAGGGGGAGGGATAGGGACCAGGCCTGTGAAAGAGAACTGGACTTGGATCATGGCCTGGACCATGGAGCAGTGAAAGGCCAAGCTCCACATCTGCTGAAGCTTATACACATAGCATGAACACAAAACCACAACCAATCATGACAGTGTAGCTATTTGTAACACTTCATTTTGATTATTCCTTTTGAACATTCTGTTGACAATAAGTAAGTTTGCAACTACATGTCAGCTAACTAAGTATTAGACTGTCTGCTTAATATCTGCTAACTTTTCATTGTGATGGTCCTCCAACAGACATTATACTGACTATAAGTAACTTTGCATCTAAATGCCAACTTATTCTTACTCTAACCCTACCAGTCTACTAATACTCTACTAACCTCCACATTGTAAAAATGGTATAAGAAAAGTCGTAGTTACGTCGTTATTAAGTCGTAAAAACAAATTCTTAAAGGCCAACTGAAGTGCCTTGGAAAGCTCAGCTTTGTATGATGCGTTGACGTAATTTCCACTGAAACAGGAAGCTAAGGCGGTACATATTGAATGGCTCCTCCCCCTTTTGAAATAGCCAATAGCGTTTAGTTTACCTCACAGACTGCAAGTCGTACTTGACAGCAGCATGGAAGCTATTCCGAGCGCTGATGATACGTTGGATTTAATAGTAGAGGTGTGAATACATTTTAGCCATTTCATTCTTAACCAACGTACAGTTGGAAAATGGAATAGAATTGTGCGTTTGAGCAACCGAACACACACCTGCAACCCATATTGCTCTGTGACATGTCAACTGTCGCTAAGGTGAGGTGGTATTTATTTATAGCATAGGGGCGGGACGCTTTAGATTTTAGAGAGAATTTGATTGGACAGAAGATGTGATGAGAAGTTGAAGTCCAAGGTAATGTCATAAAATATACGTGATATATTTCAGCGGAAATGACAGAAGTTTCTAATCTCCTAAATGTGAATTTTGTCATTGTTTTGTAACACACACCAGTTTATTCATAACCTTAAGGCTAACATATTCATGCTAAAATCTAAAAAACAAACATTTTGATTTCAGGGGGCCTTTAATTTGAGGCCATGCTATCTTGTTTTTCCTTCATGTTATGTGCTGGCCAGGGCTATAGAACTAGGGGATAAACAAACATTTTGTACAGTATAAAATCATTATGTCTATGGAAAGTCTCCATAAAGTGAAAATTTGTGTGACTGGATAAATTATACAAATTAAATTTCAAGTGATATTTTATTTATCTATATGTTATCCCAAATGTTATTTTAAATCAAATTTGGAATAAACCAATAAAAATTGGTTTGTGTTCTCATTGCATTATTTAACTGTTTAGATATATATCACATATCAAAAAGAATATTTGTACAGCTTTGGTTTTCTGTTTTTTTTTTATTTTTTATTTTTTTTATTTCTGTTTTTGTTGATTTTCAGTCTTCATATTGTCACAGTATCCCCATTGTCAACATTGACGGGTTGTATAACAAGTGGTGCGTTGTTATTTCCTGTGTCATTCATGTCTGGGTTGAAGTAGGCCAGTAAGCTCTCATTAAAGCACTGTCCAGTGAATGAGTACATATGTGCGCATGCGCTCGTATCATAAAATGATACCTGTCCCTTTTCAAAGTCCACATATATGCCAATTTTCTGCGGAAGAGTCTTTAGTGACAGAAGCACTGATTCACGGTCACAGGCCCTGTACTCACTGCCCCCTCTCAGACAAACTGCCCAGTAACCATCATCTGGGCTCAGTGTCACCAAACCCTTTCTGTTGACTGATTTCTTGGCCACTCCCAAGTCCCATGATGTTTTACCTGAGACTCCTACTTCCCAATAACTCCTTCCCTTTGAGATGGGCTCTCTTGACAGGACACAAGGTACAGAGTCAAAACGTTGAACGTTGTTAGAAACAATGTGTTCTACGTTGCTGTCAGTCACACTCTTCCTGTCTGCAGACACCACCAACCAGGGGTTTGCTGTGTCAGGGTCAAGGGTAATATCCGCTGCAAAAATTACATCAGGGAAAGTCAAAGTAAGTTTTTTATTAAATAATGGTGTATGACATTTGTCATGCATTTTCCCCAAACCAGGATAGCTCTGTATGAATTTGTTCTTACAGTGTATCCACATTTTACTATAACAAAGAAGTAGTTTGGAAATGTACCAGGGCGAAATGTTGATATATGTTGAAAAAGTGTAGATGTATTTAAAAGATTTGAGTAAGGATTCAAGATTGTTCAAGGATTCAAGTTAAGATTCAGGGTTGCTAAAGATTCAACAACAAAAACAACAAAAAGATTGTTTAAAATTTCAAGTAAAGGTTCAAGAGGGTTTAAAGAATTCAAGTAAAGGTTCAAGATGGTTCAAAGACTCAAGTAAAGATTCAAGACTGTTCAAGGATTCAAGTAAAGATTGTTTAAAGATTCAAAAAAAGTAAAGGTTGTTAAAGAATCAAGAAAAAAATGAAAGATTGTTCCAAGATACAAGCAGACATTCAATATGAATCAAAGATTCAAGTAAAGATTCAAGATTAAGGATTCAAGTAAGAGTTCAAGATGGTTTAAAGATTCAAGTAAACATTCAATATGTTTCAGATATACATACAAGTAAAAATTCAAGAAGGTTTAAAGTTTCAATTAAAGATTCAAAATGGACTAAAGACTCAAGGACAAATTTGAGATTGTTCAAAGATTCAAGGAAAAATTTGAGATTGTTCAAAGATTCAAGTAAAAATTAAAGATGGTCCAAAGACTTAAGTAAAGATTCAAGATGGTTTAAAGATTCAAGAAAAAGAAAAAAGATTTTTAGAATCAATCAAAAATTCAAGATTGTTCAAAGATATACAAATAAAGATTCAAGTTTTTCAGATTTCCACGTAATAACAATAAAATTCAAGCTGTTGTGTGTAATTTCTGCACTTGCAATTGAAATAAAAATACAGTAAAAAAACCATTCTTCCCCAAGCTCAAACTATTGACTCTGCTTTTTTCTGTGACTGGTTGGGATGCTAAAAAAAACCCCTGTTTTGATATCACCACATTAGACTTTTCAGAGGAATTAATCTATACAAATGAATCCAAAAGTTTCCAAGTTAAAAGGAAGAGTTCAATAGATGTGTTATAGTCAGTCTATATAGTCAGTCTATCGAAGATTCATAACTCCATATCTTAATTATGTTATAATACCTGCATACTGGGAAATGGCCTCAAGTTCTGTAAAAAAAAGAAAATGTCCTATTAAGCAAAATTAAATTTTCCATCACAATAATGACAACTTTTTTTGTGTGTGAATATTAACATTAAGTTATTTTAGCTGTCAAATAACAAAGAAGTACCTCTCTTTGTGACGGTGTATATTTGTGTTTTCAGCAGTTCTTCTGCAGTATTTAGGGTTTCTCTCAGCACCTCCAGACCCTGACAGGTGTGCACACTGACCTGAGACCAGCTTTTACACTGAGGCAACTCACTTGGGCTACGGAAAGCCTGGAAGGGTCAAAATACAAGTACTCTATAAAGTCAACATCTTCACAACCTTCAATATTTTAATATATTTCACTAAACACACTGAACAGAAGAGTCACCTGTATCATGTAAAGATGGTCTTCAGAGCATGAGAGCTTTTCCAGCTCAGAGTTTCTTGCATTCAGTTTAGCGATTTCTACTTCCAGCTCTTTAATAAGGCCCTCTACATGTTTCTCTGCAGTTTTCTGCTTGTGTTTCATCTTTCTGAGCAGCTGAGACTGGCTCTTTTCAATAAACTGCTGCAGTGCACTGAAGACCTCAACACTGTATGTCATCTCTCTTTCTGTGTTTTCCTAAAAGATAAATAACAGGCAACAAAACAAGAATGGACTTGTGCGAAATGCATTCATACTTTGGAATGTTTAGCAGTTGACTATACCTATATTTATGACTATATATGGCAGTTTTATAATCCATACTATTTAATTTCAGTAAGCCTATGTCACCTTTGTATCTTGTTTATAAAGAACAACATTTTAAAATGAATTTCATTTAGAATGTAGGCTATTAAAGAGTTCATTTGTAATCTGCTTTTGATAAAAGCATCTGCCAAATTAAATCAAAAATTAAAGATGTAGTTTGCAGGTTCTTACTTTGTTTAGTTTTATAGAGTGTTTGAGTTCCTCAAGTTTACTCCATCTCTCCAGAATCATCCGCTTCAGGTCAGACTGTGTCTTTAATAACTGAGTCTATGACAAACACAGAGAGAACACAGATCGCAATTCTGTCTCATGAAAATACATAAATGACAAAAGAGCAGCTGTGAAAACAAAACACATGCTGATTTTTAAAAAAAAATGACTGTGTCCAGACAGCACTGAGGTTCTAATGATAATCATCAAGAATAATGATTCAAATTCAAGTGTATAAATCTGAATTCATTATAGTAATCAGAACTAGAGATGAAAATATGCTAATTTTCATAAAAATAATGTCTCTCTAAGAAAACAAATGATCTGAAAATGCTTCATGTGTCTATGGAGGTTATATTACGTATGTTTCGTTGTTTTTGTTTATGTTCCTGTGTTTCCTTACACAACATTTATTTTCCAGTAAAAGAAGTATATATAGAAGAAGTAAAATTCCTATTTTCTCTATAGAGAAAACAATATAAAACACTTTGTAAAGTGTAAAACACTTTTAGTGCTATTGGGGTGGGATACAGGATGTTAGGGACAGGTTTGGTGGTATGGTTAGGTTTAAGGGTGGGTTAAGGTGAAAGGGAACAGTGATGGAATTACAGAATTCAGCATGCATGTTGTTTTTAAATATATGAAAATGCAACGTTAAAGCATGTATTTACAAAATGAGTGCATTGTATGCAATATGCACTCGTTTTGTAAATACATGCTTTTACGTTGTATTTTCATTTACTGGAAACATTTACTGGAAACATTTACTGGAAAATAAATGCTGTGTAAGGAAACACAGGAACATGAACAAAAACAATGAAACACAATATAACCTCCATAGACATATGAAGCATTTTCAGATCATTTGTTTTCTTGCATGCTGTTCATATATGAACAGATTAATTTAAATGTTACTACATGCACATAAAGAAACCTACTAAAAAGTGGGACCAAATATTATGTTGTGTTACCATTGTTTTTGATTAAAATCATAATCATTGATTAGTCAAGTAGCATCCAAATGTGCCCAAACCTTTCTCTCTGCCCATTCTGTCTCCAGTGGTATTGTGTGGTGTGTGTTGTGTTCTGTATTCATGCACAACACACAAACTGCAGACTGGTCGTATCTGCAGTAAAGCTCCAAGGGTCTTTCATGTATCCTGCAAATTCGCTTGTCCATCCGCTGTGGCTGCACAAGCTTGTGCTTGGTGAACCTGGAGGTGTGGGACGTCACATGCACCTCACAGTATGACGCCACACACACCAAGCAAGACTTTACAGCACGGGATGCTTTCTCCAAAGGGCACATGTCACATAAAACATTGTATGATGTGACTGGACGATATTCTGATGACTTCTGACCCTTCTGCTTACGGATTTGCTCAGCCATCTCACGAGCAAAAGAATTTTCACAGAGCTCTGGTGTTTCCTGGAAAACGGCGGAGCATTTGGGGCAATGGGAGGAGCCAGATGCTGTCCACTGACCTAGGATACATGACTGGCAAAACGTATGACCACATGGAAGGGACACGGGATGGGTGAAAACATTCAGACACACTGAGCACTGGAACAACTCCTTAGACAGGAAAGGGGTGGAAGATGACATCACTATGGTAGAGGAGGGAAGAAAAACAAAGTGACATCATAAATAAATGGACTGCATCAGAAACCCGCAAAAAGAACAACAAGAGGAATATATAAACATGAATGAGGTGGCAGATTTAACATGGGCCTGGATTCATTGGATTAATTAAATTCAAGTAGTGCTAAGCGATGAAATAACAAAGACTCTATGTAACAGTGACATTCATTTCAGTGGAGGACCCTTTAAAATTCTGCTTCGGAACCACTGTACATCTGAAAAGATACATGGCCGTCCACATTTACATATCAACAATACTTTTGTGGTGTTCAGAAACTTGGCCCATCCAGCCATGACGACGTAATGAGGAGGAATAGGTGGTCACTGTGCCCGCTGGTGCTCACCGCTACTTGTTTCAATAAACCTGTTTCTTACCAGTATCATTTTGTCTTGAGTCTCTGTTCCATAACATCAGCTGTGATGGCTTGCTATCCATTTCAGTAAAATCATATGCAATACAATGCAAAATAAGAATGCTCTTGATAAACACCTGCTAGCATACATCTGCAATTTTGGTTTATTAAACTTAAAAAAAAATTATAAATTAAAAAAGGGCATCAACCAAGTTCTCCTCATACTCGGAAAAAAAATATTACTACTATACCCTTGTGAAAAAAGAAGTGTGCTCAAATGTATTGAATATGCACATGTAGTGTTTTTTTTTTTTTTTATAAACTGTACTTGCAGATAATATAACATTAATAAAATAAAAGGCTAGTGTACCTAAATAGAGTAATTCTACGACAAGACTAGACTTTTTTTCTTAACATACTTTCTTAACATTTTACTTTAAAGTATATTTGAAATTGTTTAATAATTGTTTTGTCATGCTTTAAAGGTATACACTTATTTCGATGTGCTGACTAACATTCTAAAGCTCTCTCACACACACACACACACACACACACACACACACACACACACACACACACACACACACACACACACACACAGAGAGAGAGAGAGAGAGAGAGAGAGAGAGAGAGAGAGAGAGAGAGAGAGAGAGAGAGAGAGAGAGAGAGAGAGAGAGAGAGAACTTGTTTTAATATATTTACGTATAGACGTAATGATTTTTATTCTGTACAAACTGTATATTCTCTCCCCCTACACTAACCCAACCCCTAAACCTATCAGAGAAAACATTCTGCACTTTTACATTTTCAAAAAACATCACTTGGTATGATTTATAAGCTGTTTTCCTCGTGGGGCCGCCTAAATGGCGTCACAATGTCAAGATTTTCACATTTTACTATTTTTGTGGGGACATTTAGTCCTCTCAATGAATATATTAACTTTGCTATCTATCTATCTATCTATCTATCTATCTATCTATCTATCTATCTATCTATCTATCTATCTATCTATCTATATATCTATATATATATATATATATCAAAATGAACAAAGGAGAATATGTGCACAGAGCATTGTATGAATACACTGCACAAACCACATCAAAAAAGCCTTTTGAGACTGGCTCGTGATGTGGGTGTGTGTTCTGTCTATTGTTCATTTATACTTGTTAGAAATAGAGAAAAAAAGTCTGGCTTTTTTAATGGCTAAATCTTCTCGTGAATTCTGCTTTCATTATTGTTTCATGTTCACAGTTTCATCTTGCTGCCTTGCCTTATCACTAAACATTCACCAAGAGGTCAAAGTCCAGTAAAGTCAGGTGAATGCTACACTCTGCCAGTGTTGTGCCCAAGAAATAATTTACACTTGTTCATTTCATTGTGTATCTATTAGTAAATCATGAGTAAAATATGATTTCTCAATTACCCACATCTCACTGTAATGAGCGTTTGTAACACAACTCTTAAAACAACTCTTACCTGTAAGAAAAGGTGTTTCAGTCAGGAAGCAGAAAAGCAATGTGGTTACCAGCAGCTGAATGACAATTGTAAGTGATTGTGAGGTTAAGCTCCGCCTCTTTTGGCAGGGATGGGTTCATACTCCATTAAACTGTTGAGTTAACCCTTTCAATAACAATGAATCTAAAGGATGCTGTGAATGCAGAAAGAGGTGTTTGATGTCTTGCATGAGGCCTACATCGTGCCAACACTTAAGTCTAGCATACTTCCTTTTCAAATCAAGTTAAATAAAATCAAGTTTTTCTGAGAAATCTAATTCAATCTGATTGTGTTTAGTTTGTGAATTTAAAGAATGGAAAGTAGCCTTTTCACTGACAGACAACAGAAAATACACCAGGAGAAATTCTACATGAATTGTGAAGTATTGAATCATGACATTGTGATGTGTATCTAAAATATAAAGACACCAGAATTATTTTCATAAGTAAGTTGTTTTTGATTAGCATTCCTTGTTAAAAAGAAGTACACTATACTGTCACAATCACCCTGGACTCTGTTCTGTCATTTGCTCGCTCGGGCTTCCCAGAGTTTTAAAGGCCTACTGAGGACATATCAAGCAGCCCCTCCCCTTTTTTTAAATAGCCTATAGTGTTTAGTTTACCACAGCTTTGTGATATAAGTTGAGTTGAGTTGAGTTGAGTTGAGTTGAGTTGAGTTGAGTTGAGTTGAGTTGAGTTGAGTTGATCTCCGCAGAGCAGCATTTGACAGCCACAGTCTAATAGATTCCCCTTTTAGATTTAATATGAAACTGTTACTAAATAAAACAGTGAATGTAGTCATGCTGAGGATGTGTGGTTTGAAAAGTGTGTAATTTATCATTTTTGTGCATTGCACTGATGTTATACTCATCAGTTCTGTTTCTAATGCTGAGTCTAATCGTTTCTCCTCCAAATCTTCTCCATATCGCTTTTAAATATACCATTCTGTGTAGAATTCAAATGGGTCTGAGTCCGATACGTTTTGTGGTCAATTAGCTCTGGAAGTCTCTGGAACAGAGCAAACTGTGCGCACTGCGTTAGCTCAGGTGACACTAACGTGAAACCAGACTTGATTCGCCCCAATGGAAAGCATTTTGTTCACTGTCTGAATTGTTCCCTTTCCCATATATAATGCATTATGTGCCATTCACCATATTAAAAAAAGTAGCTGAAGTGCAGAGTGATGTCATCAAAATCATTGATTTATATTGGTGGTGGTAAGAGACTGTAAGTTTTGAATGCAAATTTCTAAATGTGAATTTTTTTTTATTGTTTTGGAACTCACAAGCTTATAGATAACCTTAAGGCTAACATATTGTTACTAAAAGCCAAAAGAAATTAAATTTTGATTTCATGGGGACTTTATTGAGCCGCCCCTGTCTTTCGTCATTAGCGTGTGGAGCAGATATAAAGGCTGAAACTAAGATAAGTCCAGGTCAGGCTTTGAATGCTGTAAAGAATACTTACTGCACTCATATGCAAAGGACCAAAACTCACAGAAGGTTTCCTGTTTTGACATTTGATTATACTTATGAATACCAATGAATACCTGAAACATGTTCAATGCCTCGTTTCAAAGACTGTGACAGACTTTACCCGTGAATACCAACCTTATGGTATATCCCTCGTTTCACAAACTGTGAGAGATTCTGCCTGTGAATGCTGTCCTGAGTTATGTTTGATGCATCCTTCCAAAGACTTTGAAAAGGAATACCTGAAAAACCACCTGAGTTTTATTCTGTTCAGCCGGTGAAAGCCTCCCTGTATCATGTGCTGTTTCACCCAATGTTTCTCTTCGTTCCTGTCAGCTTGCTTGCTTGTCCTATGTTGATTTTGTTAGGGGGGTAACAGCTGTAAGACCCAGGACCAGATATGATGAAAGAAGACCAGGAGTCGTGAAGTTCAATCAAATAAGTAAACATTTACTGAAGAACAGTTTGCAGTTCAATTGGTAGAGCCAGCGTCAAAGTCTCACGAGGAGGTCGCAAGCCAACTCTACCTTACACAAAATTTTACACCAATTATACCATTTCCAAGGGTATTCATTACATCTTTGCTACTTCTGATTGGCTAAGAGAACATAAAGTCTAAACAATTCTACACTTATAGATAGACAGTAGGGTGCGTTGACATTAATCAAGATATACTGGTAGAAATGCTGACAACAAAATATGATTAAAACTATATGTGAATCACTTGTTGAATATAGTAATGATTATATAACTTGATTAGTACTTGTTATAGGAATAATGTAAAAACTCAGAAGGATATATAGATATAGTGAAGAGACAAGGGATTCTGACCCCAACCCTTCAATTTCAATAAAACTCCTGCAACTTTTAAATAGTTCTTATTTAAGAAATAATGCACTTGAAGCACCGGAGCTTGGGCAGGCATATCAGTCCATCGCAGAGCCAGGAACGGACATAGGCCTGTGGTCGGCGGATCCTATTCCCACCCTCGTATCATCAGTCTCTTCACCGGTTCCATCCGGAGACCTTCTTCTGCCCTCTTCCTACTCCAACATCCTGAGCCCGTCTCCATCGCTGGTTTTGTCCAGTCCCTTGGATCAGTCGGCACCACTAGTGTCATCAAGCTCCTCGGCTCTGCCACCACCGCTAGCTCTGTCCAGCTCACCTGCCTTGCCTCGGGCCTCTCCAACACCAGTGCGGCGTAAAGGAGAGTCCCCAGCTACGCATCGGGCCTCCGGGCCCACGTCTCCACCTCAGCCCATGAACCCGTCACCTGCACCTTGCCTCACCACTCCCTCGTCACCGCCGCAGCCCGGCTGCCCGGAGACTCCCCTGGGTTCCATCGCGACGCCTACACCCTGCACCCCACGTCATCATCGGACTCCCCCCTTCCACTGGCTTCCCCGTCACCCGCTCTCACCGCATCGTCGACCGGGTCAGCCGGATCCCTGTCCACGCCTCACGTCCCGTGAGTCAGCGGCTGGGCTCCAGGCTTCCAGCACTTCAGAGTCGCCCCGGTCCGTCAGCCTCTCTACTACGCCGGTTCCTACCTTCACCACGGTTCCACCCTGGATTCTGCCTAACCCGTCACTCAGGTCTCGACCCTGGCTCCTCCCACATTCAGCTTCACCATGGTCCACCATTCCACCGACCCCTCAATATCATCACCATCCATCACCAGCTCCACGCCCTCCACCTAAGCCTCTGCCTCATCTCCACACCCTCCTCTCTGTCGTCGTCACGGCGTGAGGACGCGCCTACCCGAGCCACCATGATGTCATGTATTGTCTGCACCTGTTCTCGTTAGTCCCTGATTTACCTTCCTCCACCTGTGCCTGTTTAGCTCCCTCCTCACTCTGTGAATTTATACTCCCCCGTTCTGTTCATCCTTTGTCAGTTATTGAATGTGGTCATGCTGTATGTGTTACTCACCAGTAAACATTAATGTTATTTGGATCCTGCATCATTCGTCTTCCTTCTACAGCAAGTTCATGACAGTAGAATGTACATTTAATGTAATTTCATCATCTTCTGTTGGCTTTAAAGTGTACTGACAAGCATAACTAAAAACTGACAAGCTAAAAATATATTTGATGCACTTCCTTCTAATAATGGAATGTTTTGTGTTTCAATATATTTGTAACAATGATCAATCAAGTGCTGTACATGTTCTTTGGAATGTCTGTCAGAATAAGTGTAGGCCTCTTTACAGCACAAACAAGATCAGATCCAACCCCCCTAACCCAAAATTTGCCTTTTAGGCTCAGTATACATAAAGTAGTAGTATGCAAAACTAAACATAACAAAAGCCTGTGGCCATGCACACTATCATCCATGGTCTTTCACTGCAGCAGTTCTTGTGCTATATCAAACCCCAATGTACAAAAATACCATACAAAATCAGTAAATTTAGGTCAATAGCTGTACAGAAATTATCAAAAAGGTTTGATTTTAAATGACTGTAAGAGTGAATGTGCTTAGTAACAATACTTTCTGATTTATTGATAAAAAAAAATAAAAAAAAGCAAGTGTAATCTGTGATCAAAGATTATCAGGGCAGAAAGCCTATTTTCATCCACAACGTGTCCCAGATGGGAACAATGTCGAGCATGATGTTTTGTGTGGATTAGATGAGCAGTTGATGCTCTACAGTCACCATAAATAAGTGCTCTCAAAGGAAATGAGCACAAGATTAACATATATTCATCACTGGGGAGGATTTTTATTTTTTTATTTTTTATTTTTATAACATACCTAAAATAAATATAGAGGCGTGGTTTATATGACTGGTGAATTAATGGAGAAACATTCTATAACTGCATAACAGATGTGATGGGGAGGGGGAGAGAGATTAGTGGTGCTTTAATGATTTGAAAGCACTTGAGCTTAAAGCTGATGGGGAGGGGGTTAAACCACCAGCACACTTATCACAATATACACAATTCAGCATGTCTGCCTGAGGGCTGCTGGGCAAACAAGCCTGGGCATCTTATTAATGTTAACTTAGGTATTTCCTACCCAACATATCCAGAGGAATTCATTTATCAGGTAGGATTTTTTTTTTTTCTTATACAGAGCCATTATTTCATTTTCATATCTCACTTTAGCAGACCAGACAGGACACACATCAGCAATGGACACATTTTCAGGACAAATCATTTCAGGGTTTTTTTTGTGTGTGTGTGTGAAATATGTAACGCGAGGCGATATTAATTCATACATTTGTGCTTTACCGTCATAACCTGTTGCTGGAGATCAGCGCGAAATCCCCGAATAACGCTCGCGTTCCTGCGAATGGTGCAGCGCGTTTAGAGAGCGCATGCAGGGCGCGTCCACACTTAACACAGCTTTTAGAAATAATAATTAACTTTTAATAGCAATATTTATTTCATGCATTTATGAGAAATGAAGAAGCTCACAAAGTAGATTGTATTTGATGTGTAAATAAATAGTCAAATGGAGCTAAAGAAAAAAGGTAGGTTATATTTCTTTTTATTGCAAATCAAGGCGTAACATAATTTATGTTTAAAGAACTATAACAAAAATAATCTGCCCCACGCTAAATGATAGTGTAGATGAAGGGGTTACAGAGAAGTTGCATTTATATAATTCAAAGCAATGATGGTTAGCAAATTAATCATGACAAATTAATCAACACATAATTCAAATCAACTTTTAAATGATTATGGAAAACAATTAATTTCTCTATACATAGGTTCATGTACTTTTCATGGTCCTACAAACAATATTTTCGTTGGAATTTTAGCCAGAGTTGGAACATAACCCCCAAGGACATTACCCCATAAAATATTGATTTAATCACCTTCAATAAAACTGAAAAACATAAGCATTCAGGGATTTTCATTAGTTCCATAAATCTGCATAAATCTGAAAGCAAAATTAGACTTGCACAAATTACTCATGGACTAGAAACATTTAGCAGTGTTGATAAACAGGTATTAAAGAAGATGCATGTGTTTCTTGTCATGAATCAGTCAATCAATGAAGAGAGAAAGATATAATTTTTTGAAGAGGTGCCTGAGTTATCTGAGCTTTGGTTCTGTCCCCAATAATCTTGTTACGCCTGGGAGAGAGAAAGAGAGAGAGAGACATAGACCAGTAAGAGATGGGGGTAGATGGATGGTATGGCAAAGGAGGGTAAATACATCATGGATTAGAATCAGCCATGTTTGTTATCATGGCTTTAGGGAACATACATGCACATACATGTACAACAAATATTATTTCAGGAGATATTAGATGTGAACCAAATGCTCAACTTTTTAATGTGTGAACAGACTTTATAATCAGTGTACAGTATAGAATTAGTCATAACTGTACGACTAATTGTTTGAGCTGGTTTTAGCACTGACTCCTGTGCTGTCATGTTTCCAAGGAAACTCGGTTTATCTTTCCCAATAAAAAGAAAAAAAAAAGAAAAGAAAAAAACTGTAATCACAATAATATTCTGAGCCAAGAATAAAGATTGCTGTTTAGATCATTTAGTGCACTAGTTGTTGCTTATGGTTATTCACTTTTCTTAATAAAAGAAAAGATTAGAAAAACCCTTCAGCAAGTCAAGAATGACTTTGAAGAGTTTTTTTTTCTTTTATTTACCTTTATGATAAAGATGTTTCTAATTCAGGCATTTTGGGGTAAAAAACTTTACGGGTTTTGTGAGATTTACTGAACAGTTTCTTCCATACATCCTCTGTCTTTTTGTGTTACGTTATTTTCAGGCTGTGCATTTGATTCTTGACACACAGCTGGGATGAGGTTTGTGAATATGGGTGTCCGTGTTCGGAGGACTGCTGAACCAGCAGAACCAGAACCTGAACCTGAACCTGAACCACAGCCCAAACCAGAACATGAGCCACATCCCGCTCCCCCAACTCATCATGACTATGAGAACATGAAGAGCAAGTTCATGAATGAGCTGGAACATCTTCCATGTAAGTACCTACATACTCAAGTTAACATAAAAGAGTAAGCAAGCAAATAATAGGATAAGTTTACTTTCTTGTGTTCGATTCAATGAATAGCATTTCTTCTATCTATCTATCTATCTATCTATCTATCTATCTATCTATCTATCTATCTACACTGTAAATAAAAATCATGATTTGTTATCACAACCTTTCTTTCTTTTGTGAAATCAACTTAGATAATTTATGTGGTTCAGATAGCATAATATTTTGAGTTTCTGTTGATTAAATCAATCTCCTTCTTTGTATTAACTTATTTTTTTAATTTAAATGAATTAAACCAGCCAGGTTACTTACTTTTTTAAGTTAAACCAACAATAATGCAAATGTCTATCTATCAATCTATCTATCTATCTATCTATCTATCTATCTATCTATCTATCTATCTATCTATCTATCTATCTATCTATCTATCTATCTATCTATCTATCTATCTATCTATCTATCTATCTATCAATGAATAAATGTGTGGGGGGAAACACAAAACCAGGACAATGAAGAGAGTAGATGTAGATCAGACAGTTAATTTATTACATTTATAAATAATTCTGTTCAGTTCCTCAACTCATGCGCTTAATGTCATTAAATTATGGAATTCACTGATCTTGTTGTGATTGTGTAACCTGACAGGACACAATATCATTCTTCATTTTCAGTCATTACCTGCATTTGATTAGAAGTGAAATTACATAAATGGAGCACTTTGATTTATGTTATTGTTCAGCTTTATAGACGATGACAATTTCAAATTAAAAGCACATTGAGTTGGTGTCATAAGACACTAAGCGAGTATTGTCCTGTGTGCTGTCCTGTACCTGTTTCCATGGAGACTGACCAGCTCTCTGCTCCCCTTAGTGCCGATGTGGGCTGTAGGAGCCATCGTAGTGGTGGTTCTCGCCCTTGTGGCTTGTTTTACATATTGCATGTTCAAGAAATGCTTCGGCAAGAAGAAGAAATCCAAGAAAGCTCGAGAGAAGAAGAGAGCAGCACGGAAAAAAGTAGAAGGGGCTGAAAAAGAGGGTGAAGGAGAAAAGGTGCAAGAACAAATACAGGTTTCACTTTATTTTAGGGTGATGTTGTTACAGTGTAATTACACAAGTAAGTACTGAGTAATAATAATTAATAACATGTATTTACTATAGGGTTAGGGTTTTTGGTTACACTTTATTTTAAGGTGTCATTGTTACAGTGTAATTATATATTTAAGTACTGAGTAATAATAATTAACTACATGTACTTACTATAGGGTTAGGGTAGGATTAAGATTTGGTTGAGGGTTCTTTGCATGTAATTATGCATCATTTATTGTTATTACTATGGCAAGTACATGTGTAACATGTAACAAGGACACTGTAAAATAAAGTGTTACTGGATTTTTTAGGGTTAGTTACTTCTAATTATGCACAACTGTTATTTCTATAGTAAGTACACATAACTTGTAACCATGTCACCCTAAAATACCCAAATACATAAACACAACCTCGATTTCAAAGTTTAAAAAAAAATATTTTTCATTATAGTTCATTATATATATATATATATATATATATATATATATATATATATATATACATGTGTGTGTGTGTGTGTGTGTGTGTGTGTGTGTGTGTGTGTGTGTGTGTGTGTGTGTGTGTGTGTGTGTGTGTGTGTGTGTGTGTGTGTGTGTGTGTGTGTGTGTGTGTGTGTGTGTGTGTGTGTGTGAAAAAAACACAGTTGCTAGATTTCATTTAAAATACATACTGATTAATATAATTTACAAATTGCATGCACACTTTAATAAACTGACTATAAATCTTGCAGGAGGAAGGAGAAAAAAAGGAGGGAGAAGAGCAAAGAGATGAGCATGAAAATCTGGGAAAACTGGAATTCTCTTTGGATTACAACTTCACTGATGCTCAGGTGCATTCCTGATGTATGAAAATACTTATTAAAAAGTTGTGATGATGTCACTGCAACAAGAAAATGGAATCAACATTAATTTTGTGTCAACAGCTGATAGTCGGAGTTCTTCAGGCTCAAGATCTTCCTGCTATGGATATTGGCGGCACATCTGACCCATATGTAAAAGTTTACCTGCTTCCAGACAAGAAGAAGAAGTTTGAAACCAAAGTCCAGCGCAAAAACCTCTGCCCTGTCTTCAACGAGACCTTTATCTTCAAGGTTTTTCTTAAATGTTGTTTGTTTACATACTGTAGTACGTAGCCGGATTCTGTACATGATGATTTATATATGTGTTAGCGTGAACATGTGGTTTTATTGTCTGTAGTTTTGTCTTTTTGAGTGTTCTAGCGTCTGTTTAGTTCCACCTGTAGTTTGTTTGTCCATTTCTCTCTCTCTCTCAGGTTTTGTGTCAGGGTTTTGTCTCCTTGTGTGGCATCTTAAGTTCCCAGAAATCCCTGCTTCCCTACACTGGTTTTGTCATTCATTTTTTGATTGACAGCTATCCAGGTATCTCTGAGGTTAAACACATTTTTGAAGGAATAGTTCACGTAAAAATGAGCACGTAAAAATGTACTAAAAAGGAATGTTTATTATAATAATTATAATTTATTCACCCTCATGTTGTTCCAAACCATATGACTATTCTTTAAAAAAAAAGAATATTCACACTGTCCTTTTCCATACAGCGACAGTTCATGTAGTGATCCAACGCATTCTCATCCCAAGTCGTCATATACTGACGCTTTTGACATTTCGTCTACATCGAACGCACATGGCACCCTTTAGTGTCAATATGAGACGCACAGAGCTTTGTTCGGTTATGGGTAGGTTTAGGTCTGGGGTAGAGTTAGGGTTAGACCGCTAGGAGGCGCCTTCTGGCCCATATCTATCTGCGTCTCATATTGACGCTAAAGGGTGCCATGTGCGTTCAATGTAGACGAAATGTCAAAAGCGTCAGTATATGACGACTTGGGATGAGTGATCACATCTGTCACATGGTCACCATAGACTGCCATTAATGGAAAAGGGCTGCGTAAACATTCTACATTCTGTTCTCTCTTTTTCAACATAAAGGTGACTAAATACTGGCAAAATGTACATTTTTGGGACGAATTATTCCTTTAATTATCAGCTGAATCTCTTTTTTGGATTTTCAGCATTTTAGTAAAGACATCTCAATGTTTTATGACATATTAACACTGGAAAACTGCTTTACACAAAATTGTGATATCTAATCTGAGCTAATATGTTTGTGACTCACTTATAGATTCCCTATGCTGAGTTGGGCGGTAAAACTTTGGTGCTTCAGGTGTTTGACTTTGATCGGTTTGGTAAACATGATGTGATTGGCCAGATAAAGATTCCTATGAACTGTGTGGATCTCGCACAGCCACTGCATGAATGGAGAGATCTCGAAAATGGAGAAAAGGAGGAGGTGCATAGTATTTCCTGTCAATATTTGTATCTATTCTGTATCTACAGTATTATTATATCTAATCTTTATAAACTGTATATCTTCTAAAGTTGTACCTATTCACTTTCTTTTTTTCACTTTAACAGGAGAAACTTGGAGACGTTTGTATTTCTCTGCGTTATGTGCCCACTGCCGGTAAACTCACCGTCAACATAATGGAGGCCAAAAATCTCAAGAAGATGGATGTCGGTGGTTTATCAGGTACAATTCATAATTCATTTTAAATATTTAAATAGATTTAAATTAAATCACATCTATAAAATAGCATAAATTAAAGGTAGCCTACACTATGTAACTTTTGGCGGAAGAACATTGTTGGTTGTGCTTCGGCTTTGCGTGACGAATATGATAATCCTACTGCTCATAAAGCATTCACTACTAGTGTTAAGAGATATAACCAGTTTAGTAAGCTAACTAGCTTGACATTACTGTAGCTATACCCATACACACGGTCTTGAGGATAAATTCCAGCACAGCGCTACAACAACCAAAATGAATCTACCCTTACAATAGATAATGCTGCTTTACTATGAACTCTGTTAGAGAGCTACATTTGGCAATTTATCTGTTCAACATAATACCATACTCACCTGTTGAGTAATAAAAACACCATCTCCACGTCACTTTTACAACATTTCAAATCCCTCAGGTCTCGCCATCTCTGAAAAGCCAGCCAATGTTGATTCTTGTTTTATTACGAACTCGCGTACGTGTTTTCTTTTTGCCAGCAGACTCTCCTCTGTTCGGCTTCTTGCAACCTTTCTTGCTCATTGTGACAACTAATCTATGCCAATCCCACACCATACACACGTCAAAGTTGCCGAAACAAGTTTTCTCTATTTACGGATGTGACAAGACCAACGCTATCTCACGACCAATTCGTACATACGAGTATGATTTGTCTAAACCCCAGTGATGGGTAGGTTTAGGGGCAGGGTCAGGGGTAGGTCATTCGTATGAATTCATCCTTGTAAAATATGTACTATTTAGCAAAAATCATACGAAATCATACGAGTGAGTTCGTATGAATTCGTGCGAATTAGCCACCTCGTAAAATATGTACAAATTGCCGTGAGATTGGGTTGATCACGTATGTCTACAATTTCCTGCGGAAACTATCCCGCTAGGAATAAACACTTACTGTATAATAGGCTTACCATAGTGAATCAGGGTAAGACAAAAACAAATGTAAAAAAAAAAAAACATTTGGAAGAAGGATTGATGATGTGTTGAGTAATTATTTATTAAATTAAATTAAATAATTGTTTTACTATTTCATATATTTGTATACTTTACTATTTTTATAAAATATGGAAAATACTGCTAATTTCAGAATGAGTCGGTCTGTCCAAAACAATTGGAATAGTAAATTTCATGTATTCACAGTTAGCTAAATATTTTCTTAATATATATATATTTTTGACGCTTGCATTTGAACCACTTTGATAACGATCCTACTTCCTGTGCCAGATCCGTATGTGAAGATTGTGCTACAGCATAACGGAAAGCGTCTGAAAAAGAAGAAAACTACAGTTAAAAAGAACACACTGAACCCATACTTCAATGAGAGCTTCAGCTTTGAAGTCCCATTTGAACAGATCCAGGTGAGTTGTGATTATTCTTGCGTCTGGTATATCCTATAGTGTGTCCATTACTGTACATGTACAAATTTTGAATGGGACATTTATAGATGACCATGCAAAATGGAATAAATTCATATTCTAAAGTCCAAATCTATTCAAATGCAGAAAGTCCAACTCGTCATCACTGTATTTGACTACGACAAGCTTGGAAGCAACGACCCTATCGGCAAAACCTTAATTGGTTATGGCGCCACAGGTGTCGGCCTACGCCATTGGTCAGACATGCTGGCCAATCCCCGGCGTCCAGTGGCCCAGTGGCACGTTCTTCAAACAGAAGAAGAGGTTGATGCTACTCTGAAGGCGCCACATCGCTAACCATCGTCATGGTAACAAGTGGATATACCCAGAGTACACTCACATCCAGGGTAACAGTGAATCATCCATCTACTGAGCAACTTAGTGAATGGCACTGATAAACACTGCATGCATCAGCTTTACTAGCATGACCAGTGATCTTTACTCTATGTTTCATGCAAGCATTGCAGAGTTATAGTTTCACACTTAATGTTTTCTCTCCCAAGGTAATTTTGTGTTATGTGAAGATCGTCATGATTTGTTATGAGTTGTATTTCTAAATGCATGTTTTTATGTTTGGAGTAGATGTGTTTTCTTTATGGTAACTGTCACTCTGCATGGTTTCGTAATTTATTTTGTTGTGTTAAAGACGTGATGATGAATTGTTGCTAATTTTGGTGAGAGCTAAACCAGTACAGAGAGTATGTCTATGATTTTCGGCAAATATAAAATGAGATCAGAATTAAAATATTCTCTTCTGCATTTAAATAATAGCTATGCAAATGACAACAGTTTGAATAGTTATATTTATATAAATAGATTGATATTTTGTATTCCCAATGCTAAAGTCACTTTGTGTTTGAAAATGCAAATCAAATTAAACCGATGTATCACTTGTTTCTTGTGTGCGCTCTATTTAACTACACTTTTAATGCTGAGGACCACCTCCAACAGACACTTTTTATAAAATCCGCTTTATGTTTTCAATGTATAACAGTAAGTTTTTGCATAATTCAGAATTAATTCATTGGCTTTTCTATAGTCATATTACAGTTGTGGTCAGAATGAATGGCACCCCTGGTAAATATGATCAAAAATGGCTGTAAAATAACCCTTTTGATCTTTCATAAAAAAAAAAAACATGTTGGCCACAATTATTGGCACCCCTAGAATGTTTAAATAGTAACATTTCTTACTTAAAATTACTAGTAAAATATCTCTTAAGTAGGCTATATTCCCATTAATATTTACCTTTTTTTTTTTAGCACACCAGGGTGACATATGACTTCTTGTTTCACAGAAGTCTAAATATGAGGAAACACAAAGGCCAAATTCCTTTAATCATCCATTACAATGAGTAAAACCAAAGAATATTATAGTTATGATATGCATCAAAACATTGTTGAGCATCACAAAATAGAAATGGCTGTAAGAAAATTGCTAAAGAATTGAAAATCCCCATTTTGACCATCAGGGCAATAATTAAGAAGTTCCAATCAACTAAAGATGTTACGAATCTGCCAGGAAGAGGACGTGTGTCTATATTGTCTTAATGCACGGTGAGGAGGAGAGTTTGAGTGGCCAAAGACTCTTCAAGGATCACAGATGGAGAATTGCAGAGATTAGTTGAGTCTTGGGGTCAGAAGCCTACCAAAAAAATTAATAAATCAAACAACCCCTACATCGCCACATGTTGTTTGGGAGGGTTTCAAGAAAAATCCTCCTCGCTCATCCAAAAACAAACTCCAGCAAATTCAGTTGTCAGACACGACTGGATCTTCAAACGGCACAGGGTTCTGTGGTCAGATGAAACTAAAAAATGACTTTTTGGCAGCAAACACGCTAGATGGGTAATTTAATATACCATTGGATCTTTAATGTTGTGGGCATATTTTTTCTGCTGGAGGTCCTGGACATCTTGTTCAGATACATGGCATTGTGGATTCTATAAAATATCAACATAAAAAATCAAAACCTGACGCCTTCTGCTAGAAATCTTATTATGGGCCGTGGTTGGATCTTCCATCAGGACAACGGTCCAAAACAAACATCAAAATCAACACAAAAATGTGTTACGGAGCACAAAATGAAGCTTCTGCCATGACCGCCCCAGTTCCCTGACCTGATGAGTGGAGTGAACTGAAGAGAAGAAGCACCAACATGGAGCTGGGAATCTGAAGGATCTGGAGAGATTCTGTGTGAAGGAATGGTCTCTGATCTCTTGTCAGGTGTTCTCCAAACTCATCAGGCATTATAGGAGAAGACTCAGAGCTGTTATCTTGGCAAAAGGAGATTGCAAAAGGTATTTAATAAAAGGGTGCCAATATGGCCAACGTGTTTTGGAGAAAAACATTTATTTCATAATGTGATTTCCCCTCACTTTCAATTATTTTACTTCAAGGTTAGATTTTTGCTAAATATTTGAATGAAAGATCAAAAGGATAAACAATGCAGATTTATTTGTTACAGCCATTTTTGATCATATTTACCAGGGGTGCCATTCATTCTGACCACAACTGTATAAGTAAGAAGAAATACTTGCTGTACTTGTAATTATAAAGTACAATGCAACAATAAAGTGCAAAAATAATACATTCATTTTGATCAGTCAAGCAGAACTCATGGAATGTGAAGCATGATTGCTTTTATTAACACATTAGTGGTTAAGACGTGTGACATTACAAGAGAGTATTCATAATGCTTCATCAGCTACACAAGCAAAAATAAAATAAAAAAGCTAAGATGCTTAAAATAAAAAAGCTAAGATGCTTATAGTAGAAGTTTTGCAGTACGCAATTTCTGAAATGATACAATCTGAGCAATTAAGAGAATGAAGGTAACATCTGAGAAATGATTGTGCTCTCTAAGTAAAAGCAGTGATCCATAATCATATGCATTTAATTCAAGATCAGGAGGTGCTTATGACATTAGCTGTTGCTTTTTGCTGTTCATACCTATTTTTGCTTATTATATGTTTGTGCTCATAGGTCTATAAATGAGGAAGGGTTCATCGCTCGTTGACCTATTATAACATTACCACACATGTCCACCAGGGGACGTGCAAATGTTACACAGACAGTATTGCAGTTCATGAAATTCTGAAACCAAGATCATTTTATAGACCTTTATACTTCATCTATAGTCAATGTATTTTGATAGTTTCCAGCAAACCAATGCAAAATATTATGAGGATACAAAGTTGATTCATATAATATTTTCTTGGTGTTTCATTGGTTTCATCTTTTTTTTAACTATGTATAATTTGTGTGATTTTTCACATTGGGACAAAAAAAAACAAAAAAAACAACAACAACAGTGTAACAGTTTGACTATGACAGCCTGTTTTAAGGAAATGTAAAATTATTCATTAAACTCTAAGCTAAATAAAAGATATGTAAAAATGAGCACTTAGAAGCAATACTTCAGGTTTTCTTATCTTGGTTTGTTCTTCCACCTTCTATGAAAAGTGAAGAACAGTCTGTAGCTCTGAGACTAGAACAAGAAGAAAAATAATCAGTCACACTTTATATTAGGTGGCCTTAACTCCTAAACCTAACCATACCTCAAAATCATTAACAGGAAATGTGGGAATTTTCCAAAACAACATTTGGCTATACAGTAAATCTATAGTCTTGTGGGTATTTAATGTTAGTGCATAAGGCCACCTAATATAAAGTGCGACCAAATAATCTTCTAGTACAACAGAACTACCTGTCCAAGAAGTCTGTTGTTCATTTGATCAAGCCTATCTATTTCATATAGTAAAAAATGTCAGTTCATTCTTTCCAACTAGTATTACAATGTTTCCAGAAACCGTATTTCATCTTATTGGTCAGCATGCCTAGTCCCTGCCCCTTACCCTTATCAAACAAGGTGAACTCAAGGAACTAAGTTACTTGGACTAGTACAGTAAATCTCTCAGTCGCATATACATCAGGTGAACGGAGTCACCTTATATTTGAAACATTTTGCTGCTAGAAAAGACGTAAATACACACATGCAAACGGATACATTCACATTCTCCTGCAACATCCAACATCTGGATCAGCAGTACAGCACACATGTTCAGGGCGCCTACACAATAGAGGTTATGCTATGTCAAAGAACGCTACAACACTTTAATGGGTGCAAAGGCTGGGAGGACAAAAATCTGGGTTTGGTGAAATGGATGCTCTATAGCAACCAAAAGCTTCTTTTTTTTTTTTGTGCTTTCAGAAATCATATTTGCTGCATTTGACACTTGATATCAAACTGAGCCGGCTCATCGTCATGGTTAAAAACTTATTTGATGCATTCCCACCCATCAAATGTTCTAATGTGTAAGCGCCAAACACACACATACACATGCATACGCACAAACACACACACACACACTAATCGCTGTCTCTGTCATGGTCTTCCACCAACACCAGCTCGTCTCCCCTCTCCAGTAGCGCCCTTATCTCGGGGCTGTCTTCTGTCTCGTCGTCTTCCTCAACCATGTCTCCTCCTTCCATCTCCATCTCCTCATCTTCTCCTCCCTCCATCACTGCGTTCTCCACCTCCTCTGTGTCCCCGCCGACTTCCACCATCTCGGTTCCCTGGATCTCCAATTCTCCCTCACGGATCTTCTTCACGTGGAAGGTGAACGGTGGAACCTTGTAGACAGCCGTTTTGGAGCGGGCATAGATGACGTGGTCAGGAGTGAAAGACTTCATCACCTTCTTCTGCGAGTTCTTCATCTTCTCCTTGTGCTCGGGGTTCACAGTCATGCGATTGGTGAGTTTGCCCATCTTTTTCTCTATGTTGTGACGTGTTTTCTCCAGGTTCTCTCGGGTCTTCTGTTTGGTCTTCTCTAGGTTCTCCTTGGTCTTCTGCCTGGATTTTTCAAAGTTCTCTTTGGTCTTCATGCGAGTTTTCTCCAAGTTCTCTTTGGTCTTCTGTTTGGTCTTCTCCAAGTTATCCTTGGTCTTTTGCTTGGTTTTCTCCATACTTCCCTTGGAGAAAGCGGTTTTGATGCTCTGGACGCGTTGCAGGCTGCTCCGTTTGATGCGCTCTGCTCGAGACTCCCCAATGGTCTCCTCGATCTCCACCTCCTCTTCATCAGAGGACAGGTCCAGATGGACTTTCTCCCTGTCCTCACCCTCATCCTCTGCGGCTGCTTTGTGTTCACCTTCAGCTTCTCCTTCCACAGGCTCTGGGAACTTCATAGACTTGGCCACATTGACTTTTGAAGGTATTTTCACCTCGTCCTGCAGAGAGACACCAAAATAGTCATATAATTTACTGCCATGAGGCAAGCACACATACACAATTCTCAAAACAATTGTCTTTCTTTATCAAGATATACAAGCAGAGAGAATCTGTGGCGGGCTCCGGGCCTCAAGCCATAACCTAATAAAGAACCTAACTACCGCCTACCAACATGCTGCCATTATTCAGGCACCACTATCTATTTTCCCCAGAGTTGTGTCTCTCTCCTTAAGGAAATGAGAAAATAATAAGCATCCTTTGCCAAAAGCATGTAACAGATCCCCAAACTAAACACCGCCAAAAACAATCAATGTCCTGTCTTTATTTAACCCATGTAATGGCCCTATTGTTCAGCATCCGTATTAGCATTGATGGTGACCTTACTCACAAAAACACACCCACCCATATGCTGAATTCACCACAAGACCATTATTAGGGAGAGCATTTGATTTCACTGAGGTCCTGTTATTATTTTATGTGTGTAGGGTCACTACAAACACTTTATCATGCACTTGTATGGTAGGTATCATTTAAAAAGGTCATTCCAAGAGTCACCTTCTATTTGGCATTATCATTTTTTTTATTCCTTCCTTCCTTCCTTCTCTCTGTATTAGTAAATATGTTCATAAAATGGTTAAATAAAATATAGTCTTGTGTCTTTTCAATATATATTTAACATTTTTATTTGCGATGATCTAATTTGGCACAATGTAATTTATATGCCTTTTTTATGTAATAAACTGTATAACATGTCACAGAACTTCAATTTAAAAGTTACTTTCAAAATCGAACAGGTCCCCATTTCACAGATAGCCCTTTTAAATTATGTTAAATGTCAAACAAGCACGTGCAGATAATGCATATGAAAGAGTTATTAAAAAAAATGACAAATTAATTCCTACAGAGGTCGACACAGGGAGAATACGCACAATGCACTGCTGTTCCTCTTATGTTCCTCAACAGTGTTTTTGTTTTCTTTCTTTTGTTGTTCCTCCATTCTTTCATCGCCCTTCCCTTCCGACCTGTCTCCCACCCTCCTGCCCGACCCTAATTCCCTGCATTCCATCCCGCGAAGCCCCTCGTTCCCAAGCGCACTCTTTTTCTACAGCACAATGCTCTGACTTGTTTGTAAAGGAGACATATTTTCCATCCGTGTGATACATTGAGTCATCCCGTTTTGCTCCGGTAATGTCTTTGCCAACATTCCCAGGCCAAACTAACTAATACAAGGATGTCTTTTCTTATTGTTTGATTTATTATTTCCTCTGCATCAATCAGAGACATAGGATCTACACAGAAAACAACAAACATGGAATCAACAAACAAGTAAACAAAGTGTTGGTGTAAAGGTGTTTTCTGCTGCTGTAAATGTTTGTATTTGGATCAATCTACTGTAATACCATCAACCACATATCAAAACAGATGTGTCATACTGGGACAACAGGTATTCATCCCACTTGTTCATACTGCATGGGGATGGACGTATTTCAAATTAATATATTAATGTCATAATATTTGGGTTGTACCATGAGGATGATGTACAGTATGCCTGATTTATTTAAGTTCAAGAGTTTATTTTGTGTCAAATAGAGTGAGAAATATTAGAGTAAACCAGTTATTAAGACCAATAAGAGCTCTGTCAAAGTTCTGGAAAATGTTCATTCTAATGACCTTGTGTGGCGAAATTTTTGTGAAATTTCACAGCCAATAAAAGGTCTACTGTCCACTGTCAATAGTGTAGCAATGTATGAAGCACAACTAGCACAGAAGTCACCCTTAAACCAAGCAGCTTACACAAATCTGTATGACTATCTGGATAGCTCTGAATCTGTATAACTTGAACATGAGGAAAATCTAACGCTATCTAAAGACCAATTCGTATGAATTCGCATGAGTTGGCGTACGAATCGGGCAACTCATAAAATATGTACAAATTGCCGTGAGATCAGGTTGGGAAAATCTGCCTGGGAAAAATGTTTTGCCATCTCACAAAACTTTTAATTGTGCAGATTCCAATATGACTAGATTTCTCCTGCGAAAATAAAAAAACGCACCTATACACGCTAAAAAAATGTGGGGTTGTGTGGACAAACCCATGACAAAAATGGACCAACCTAACCGTTGGTCCATATATTTGACCTAAACATGGGTCGAAGCAATCCAGCATTTTTTTTTTTTTTTTTTGTAGCGATATCAAGTTTAGCAAACTTTCTGTTCAATAGTAAGTACATCAGCAATGTTTAGAAAACTGTGCTTGTCAAACTACTTCTTGGGGTCAAAGTAAAGCCTGTCGGTTCATTTATGGTCTTTTAGCATGTATCAGACAAAACAGTGGAGACCTGACAGGAAAATGAAGGGAGAAGAGGTCATGTCACAGGCCAGATTTAAATCCAGGTGCCCTCAAGCAAAATACCTACTTATGGTGTATGACGAACAACACACTACCCTAAAGAATTTTAAGGTAATGAACTTTGCTAGATGCTGCTTGCAGGCTAACACAAACAGTACTGAAAAGTCTCAAGTATCAAGACATTTTTATTACACAATCAAAAGTATGGACTAGAATATAAGAAGGGCATCTAATCTAAGCACTAAAGACCCAAAGGTCAGAAGGTCGCTGATCTTGTGTAAACAACATTCTGTAAAAGCAGCTGTAATGGAAGAAACAGTAAGATGGAACATGTTAGAGGAAGTTAGGCAGTCACCTTGGTGAGCCCACATCCCAAAGTGCCTCTCTCAAGTTAATGTTGCATTGTTCTGCTGAGCGGAGAGGAAGGGAAACACGCACTCCACCACTAGAAACCATTGGAAAATTTGAGTAAATGTGAGTATGAAGGGAACGATAAGAGCTGGGGAGTTACTTTTCACATTCCCAAGAAATATTCCCTTTGAACTTGTTCCCTTTTGAAAGGCTAGATCCTTTCAAACCATGAGACAGAACTCGCTTTATACATTATTAGGTTCATATTTAGTGTAATCTGTGTAAAATGCATGGCTATTTAGTTTTTTTTGCACTGTGGATTTGAGCATAGTTTGAGCATATAGCATAACAATATACTAATTATGACTTCATGTGTGCATGACATGGTTTTTACAGAGATCTATAAATCTAACCACAAAATTTGACGGTATTCAATGGTATACTTACCAAGTATAATGTTGGTATATACAAGTATGAACTGAATGTAATGTTTTTGGAAACTTAACTGCATATTAATTGCAATTAAATGAAAATGTATTATGGTTTAAATTGTATTAAATGTGGTAATATTTACTTTAGAGAGCTTTTTTGACCAATTTAAGTAGGACTTAAGTACACATTTATATGTAATTTCATAATTCAGTTGTCTTTAAATATGGTTAAAGTGTAATCCCACCATCTCACCCTTCACACACACACACAACACAGTTGCCTTAGAAACAAGTAACACCGTATCTGAGTCAGTGCAGCAACACGTTTTAAGGAATGAGAAATGAATTCTTCCACTTTCTTTCTCATTCTGTCTCTCATCGTGGTCAGGGAAGAAAGATGGTGTCATGCAACGGCTTTCTCCTTTTTTTCCTCTTAAACACAAGGTGTTCTACACGTACACGTACGTACGTACACACACACACACACACACACACACACACACACACACGTATGAATTACTTTCAGAGACTGCTTGGACTTTTCCATGAGCCAACCACACAAGCATGGAGGGCCGTGGGCTACAGAGATTGACATAATATATGAGCATAGGAACAGAAGAGTTGTTTGTGTGTCTCTGAGACAGTGTGAACAAACACAAAATGAAACAACAAGAGATCTTTTGACTGTGTGTGCGTCACATGGTGTGTGGTTTGGTTAACTGTCTCTCTATCTGCTGTCTGTCTCTCTCATGTGTTTGCAGGTAGGTTTGTCATATGCTGATATCAGTTGGCTTCAATCCCAGGTGGGGTTTCCTTTCTTTTATACTTTTATTTATCAGTCCATTTTTCAGACTCTATCTGTCTTTTTTTCATATGAAAACAGTTTTTTTCCTCACATACCACAACTTTATATCTCCACAAATGAGATGAAAAAGTGAAAATGTCATGAAGTGTTTCATTATGGTTCACCACAGAGTAATTTACCAAAAATGGAAATTTCGTCATTATTTATTCTTCGTCTTTCCAAACCCATATGCTGGAAAACAAAAGCAGAATTTTAAGACCCTAATTCTAAACGTTTAACTTTAACTTTAGGTCCAGATTAGTGAACCGAACAATTTATCCAAAAATCAAGATTGATTCTTGAGTTCAACTCACTGACTCTGATTATACTGTATACATTTCAATCTATTCCTCACAGTTGCCATCACATGGATTCAGAAGATTTGGAATATTCTTGACTGCATTTATGGTGCTTGTATTCTTTTGGAGATTGATGAAGAACAGCCATTGAATGTTAAAAACCTGCACAAAGTTTTCTTCAAAATATAAAAGTTTTGTTCCACGGAAGAAAGAATGCCATACGGGGTTGAAAGAACAAAATGGTTGAGTTTAATGACAGAATTCTCATTTTTGGATGAACCAATCCTCATTAGAACAAGAAACCGAGCTGAAAATGTTTGCACATGTCAGCAGACTGATAAATGAAAACACTGTGTGTGCATGGTGGAATATTTCCACTGCCTCACAGAAGCGTCTCTTTTCAGCCACATGTGAAGAGCTCTTTCACATCTGCCTGCCTCCAGCCTGACGTGTCTCTATGGCGACGAGGGATTCCCTCCCAAAACACCCTCCACCCACCTTTCCATTCAAAGCCACAAACTACAGCACAGGGTCAGGGAAGAGGGAAAATGAGTGGGTGTGGGGTTTTCCCAAGAATATAGCACTGGATGTGTGGAAGGGAATCCTCCGGACATGTTGCATAACTTCATCATGGAAGGAAATGAAAACGTGGAACACCAGGATAAGGGAGTACGTGTGGAATGTGAATGTGTTTGTCGAGCACAGATGGCTTTGGTAAGATTTAGTTTCACACACACACACACACACAAAACCCCATAAAAACACACAACATTGGTAAAAAAGTTATTTTAAATTATTTAGCAAAAAGAAAAATTCTCCTCCATCAGAGCTCACAAATATCATTCAGGCTTCCAAATCCTGCTTCTGGAGGTCCATCTTCCTGCAGATTTCATCTCCGGCCTGCTTCGAATCATGAGCCTGGAAGTTTCTTGTAATCCTAAAGACCTGATTAGCTGGTTCAGGGGTTTAATAAGGGTTGTAGCTAAACTCAGGATCAGGATTTTTAACCACCCTTCCAATACAAAAGGATCCTGGATGCATTAACAAGAAAGTTGGGAAAGATATTATTATGCTATAAATATTAATTAATAAATGTACTAATAACAGTGCTGTCAATCGCTTAAAAAATTTTCACTAAATAATCACATCTTTTTTTTTGTGGTTAATTTACGATTAATCACACCAAACATTAAAGTTTTTTATATATTTTTATGTTGTAATACTTTCACATTGAATCTACAAAATAATGTAGATTCAACTTAACACGGTATATTTTAAATATTTGTTTAATGTCATATTTTTACTAAGCACTATGAATCACTGATGCCAAGTTATTCAGTCAAGAGCAGTGAGTGATTTTCTCTTTGTCTTTTGTTCTTTGATTAACAATAATGACAGACAGCAGCAGGTTTATTAGGCTGCTGTCACTTTAAGAGCTGACGCACATGACATACAGTAGGTCAGACACACATCCTATTTTCTTACAACTTTTTACGTTTATTTAACACTTTTTTGTTTAATTTTTTTTTAAATGTAAGACTGTGCTTCCGATGATACCCGAAAAAAAGGGAATTTTGTTTGTTTTTGTCCATTCTTTAAGCACGAAAAAGAGTCAAATGCGGCGCTGGCGCGTGTCAGTACAGATTTTAGTTCTTTTTTCCGCATCTTATTGCTTTTGAATGGTTTAATAGCACTAGAAAGAATGATAGTGTGGTCATATACTGTAGCGCAGCCAAAGGATGACAGAAAATCGATTCTGCGTTAACTGTTAAATATTTTTAACGCGTCATACTGAAAACAAATGATCACAAAATGAACACGTTAATACCTAACCCTTATTAATAATAAAAAGGAAGGTTTAGATAGATTTAAAAAATGGGGAAGTCTACATCACAACTATAACGACACATAGAAACAATATCATTGGAATCACAAATTTATTTCCAGCTGATGAACAATAAAAACACTGAGAGCAGAATCCACCCAACTTGAAAGTGCCAATACAGTAGTTAGATTATTTTCTGTGGCAATACCACACATATACGCAGATGCCACATTCCTTTCTCCACTGTTAACGTGCTCTTGAGTGTTCAAGGACCAGCTTTGACCTTTCCAATATGGCAGACGGCTTACTTTAGCAGCCCATAGAAACAGCCGCTAATGAGGAATCTATGTATTTATTTCTACGCTGCCACCTACCAAATTAGATGACTTAAAAAAGTGGAACTAAGGCAGTATTTCCACATATTGATGACTTCACTATTTCACTACTTCATTGATGAGTTCACCTTAGATGCTAAGAGGTTAGAGTTACAGTCACATTCAACACTTACACAAACTTAGGGTCAGTCCTTCGACTGTGGCCATGAAACGGTAACCTCCGCCACTGAGGTGTCATGCTTCTCGAAAGACAGAACATAGTATTGGTGTTGTTTGAATTCAAAGTCTGAACTATCTGTTCTTTTATCATGATAATCCTCATCATGTTAATGGTGGAACAGAAGGAGAGAGAAATTGGAAAACATTGTGTGGACATACTCTAGAGAAAAGTCTATTCTTTTCAGCTGTTCTTTTGCAGAGTTATTTTCTCTGCAAAAGAGAGAGAGAGAGAGAGAGAGAGAGAGAGAGAGAGAGAGAGAGAGAGAGAGAGATTTGACTATATAAAGTGATGGTATGCTGGCTTTCCCTGCAGGGAATATTTGATGAATCAGAGGCTGTTGTTGAGATAGAGAGAGCAAGGCTGTTCAACTGTTACACCACCAAATTAAACTCTTTGATGCCATAAACACTGGCAGTTTACATGGCAACCACACAACAATATCCTTATGGTGACCATCAAGACAACTGTGGCAACTGTGTGTGCTTAGCAATTGCGGCTGTCCTCGATGATTCACATCCATGTGGAGTTCTGTGTAAACTTTAGGAAATCAATATGCTGTATGCTATAAAATGGCAGAGTCCATTGGAACACGCTGCTCTGAGAAAGTGAACATTGGCATACAGCATCTGGAACTCACAAAGCAATTCTTTATTTTCATATTCATCAACAACAGACTGTTCAAAAATGTTTCCTAAAGGTTTAAGGCATGGCGCATGGAGCAACTCATGCGTTTGTTGCCATGTTGAGTTTTATAAGCATAGCAGGCAGTTTCCAGTCTGTGGTAAGCTGCAACCCATTTCTTAAACTGACGTTTTCCTATATGCAGTACAGTGAAAAAATATTTAGCTTGTTATTCAGAACATGCCATTGCCGTTGGTTGGTTCTGCCCACTGATTTAGAGCGCTGTCTGGCACCACGATCACGGTTGCCATGGTGCTGCTGAGTTACTCTTTCCAATAACAATGGAGGAGAGAGGTTAGTGTTTACACAGAGATTTATGACTGTGTGGAACATCAGTACATCCTCTCTGTACAGCCGTAGTAATGTACCAAATGCTCCCCACAGCAAAATACTGATTCAGACTTCTGTTTCTTATTTTTACACATTTTTTTTGTTGCTCTGCACCAAACGCTTAACAGCTCAGAAAAGGAATACAGAGGCTTTCAAATTTCAAACACAAAAGGATTGCCTTTGTTAAAATATCATACTATTGGCAAATAATAATAGACCAACATATCCAATCGTTAATATTTCTTTGGTAAAAAAATAAAAAAATAAAAAAATAGGCAATCCCAAATGGTTTACAGATGTGAAAAGGCAAAGTGAGATATAACTAGCAACCATTGTGAAAAACTGCCATGTTCGGGATTTAAATGTATTTTTTGACTCCCAAAACTTAAAGGGATAGTTCAACCAAAAATGTTAATGTTGTTATTAATTACTCACCCTGATGTCGTTTCAAAACCCATAAAACTTTCGTTCATCTTCAGACCTCAAATGAAGATATTTTTTATGAAATCTGAGAGCTGTCAGCATGCAGGGTGACGCTATGTCCCTCCATTGACAGCTACGCAACAGACACTTTGACGCTTCAAAAGGTTCATAAATCAGTTCAAGAATGCATGCTTAACGTGCGAGAACCAATGAGGTTCATTCTCATGCGTTACGCACATTTGAGCTTCCGCAAGAACCAATGATGTTCAATATCTTGTGTTACACACGTTTGAGCTTCAGCAAGAACCACTGATGTTCAATATCTTGGTTTGCGCACGTTTGAGCTTCAGCAAGAACCACTGATGTTCAATATCTTGTGTTACACACGTTTGAGCTTCAGCAAGAACCAAGGATGTTCAATATCTTGTGTTACACACGTTTGAGCTTCAGCAAGAACCAAGGATGTTCAATATCTTGTGTTACGCAGCACGTTTGAGCTTCAGCAAGAACCAAGGATGTTCAATATCTTGTGTTACACACGTTTGAGCTTCAGCAAGAACCAAGGATGTTCAATATCTTGTGTTACACAGCACGTTTGAGCTTCCACAAGAACCAATGAGGTTTGTTCGCGCACGTCAAGCAGGTTCGGTTGAGATTCTGTTTATGTTCGCTGATCAATTTTTAAATGTGAATAAAAGCCTAAATTCAATCTGTTCATTATATAAAGTGACGAGTCTCTTCAGAAAATTTGGGCTAAACCGCTCAATTCATATGGATTAGTTTTACAATCTCTTTATTAACTTTTTGAAGCTTCGAAGTGGTAGTTGCGTAGACTGTCAATGAAGAGGACAGAAAGCTCTCAGATTTAATCAAAAAGATCTTCACTTGTGTTTTAAAGATGAGCGAAAGTCTTACAGGGTTTGGAACAACACCAGGGTGAGTAAATTATGACAGAATTACATTTTTTGTGTGAACTAACACTTAAACAGATACACACTCCAATCCACAAATGGCCAGGGATCAATCTCTTTCTCCTTTATTATTGTTGTTGCTGTTTATACAAAGGGGGTAGTTTCTTGTAAAATAAAGAAGAATGCTACCTCTGTGTAGGCTCACTGTGACCATCATTCATCTCAGACAAGAACCACTGCTGGGGAGTAGCAACCTAAAAGTAGCAATAGGCAACTACTGAATTACTTTTTTTCAGTACAGTGTCAGGAGCTATGTTTTTGTTTTTTGTTTTTTTTTCCAACGAGTAGCTGTACAGTCTGTCTTCCTAGAATATCCACAAGTAGTAGTGGGAAGTCTGATTCTTTTTTGTTTGTTTGTTTTTCATTTTAGTGATTCAGTTCATTCAGATTAAGTAGGCTGTGCGACATTTTACATGTACTTTGTATAGAGTGGTTTATACTTTTAGTTATATGTAGCATAAATGTTTTTGGTCATTTTTATACTGTAACCGCGATTAAATACTTTAATAAAAATAAAAGGCCACTTAAAGAGAGAACACTTTAATTGACTATATTTCTTAAAGGGGTCATGATATGAGAAATTAAATTTCCCTTGATCTTTTGACATATAAGAGGATTTTGTACCATTGAAACATCCTGAATTTCATAGCTTAAAACGTTCTCCTGATTATAAACCAAGCATTTATTTAATCAAGCTCCATAAATGGCTTGTTTTGATATTGTGGGATTTGTGACCTCATATGGGCAAATACATTTGCATATGACTGCCTCAAGAGCAAGACATCGTCAAATAGTTTTACATCATCGCATCATAGCCTCCGCCCACTGGCGTTCAGTTGCTTAACGGTTGACACTTGCCTACACCTGATGTGTGTGTTGAATTACATCAAAAGCAAATAGACCCCATTATAATCACTGATGCTGTCTACACTGGATACAGTATACAGATGCACATTCGCTTTCTGATGAACACCACACACTTAAATCTGCTGTCAAGAGGACAATCGTGTTCCCAGGGGTGGATTGGGTTGAGTGGAATGGGGTTATGGCTATTGTGCCTGCAGTGTGTTCCCTGAATGCCCATCCACTAGCTACGCCACTGAACAAGAAACAGTGTAATGGAGAGTTTGCAAAGACGCCTTTTTTGACAGATGAAGCAGTCAGCTGTATTGGATCTGACAGCAGCTACATCGCAAACCGCAAGTAAACGATTTCATAAAGCTTTGTCTGGAAATAACAGATTTATATGGATAACGCAAGTGGGCGTTGATTATGTTTGTGATGTTAGCCATTTACTGGGAAGACTTAAAGGAGACACCCCTTAAAAACTGATAATTTCAGACATAGATTCAGAATGAGAGTTGAAAATAATCGTTTTTCCACATATATGTGTGTTTTTTTGTGCAAAAAGTGAACATTATAAGTGAACCTCAATGAACATATTAAAATAATTTAAAAAATCCATGTCATGACCCCTTTAACACACTATTAACATGCAATTAAGAGCATGAAAGTATATTCTTTTAAAGTACATTATTTATGTACCAAGTACATTTACTAAGTTAGAGTTTACTGAAGTGTACTGTTTTTACTGTTTTTTTTTTATGTCGCTTTTTTTATTTATTAAGTTAACAAAGGGTATCTAAACTGTAGTTTAACTTCTTTAAATTACAAGTAGATTGTAGCTCATACACAGTTTCAAAGAATCCTGAAAAGAAGGAGAAAATGAAAGATGGAGGGTAGGAGATAGAGAGCAAACGAGATAAAGCCAATGCCAAACTGAGAAACATGGGCCAAAAGCCAGTGTCATGCTGTTATGCCTCATGCCCGTCTGAAGATTAACTGCACAGAAAGAAATCAAAAAAGACACACAGCACTGGGTCGTGCCAGCGGTGGATAAAGTCATCCATTCTGCTATTCCCTTCAGCTGGACATGATGCTTTCTGATCAATTACAGAGAATAACCCAACTTCATCTATGAGCCTTCTCCCCCTCTCATAATCAAACAACTATGCAGCGGATCCTATTTATAGCAACCACTAGTGCCGTTCCTTCCCTTCTCACAGATGTGTGTGTGCTAGCTGTGTTTTAGAAGTCCAGATGTCGTTCTGTTCTCATAGTGTCACCCTGCATGCTTCTTACTGTCTGTTTCACAAACTTTTCCTCTAATGCTCTTGTTTTCCAGGTCTCATACGCTGTCTCTCTCTCTTCTGTCAGTGGAGAAAGCCCCTGCCTCGCTGAAATTGCTTCCAAAGTGACACAAGGCAAATGGGCTTTTCTACATGACGCAGACAACGGGAGTATTTCTGTAACTTTGCCATATATGGTCTACCAGTGTAACGGCCAGTTAAAATACATTAGTTATCAACTTACTCCAGTATGTGATCAGTCTTCATTATGTAAGTTATATGATACACGTAAGCATTCCAGTCTCTATAAGGTGGACAAGATCCAAGTTTGTCCTTTTTCTCACTTATCTCTACTTAAATTAAATCATCTTAATCCATTGCTACAGATTTCTCACCATAATCAAAATATTTTAGATTTTAGCTCATGGACTTTTGAGGATTGACTTTCATATTGCAGCCTATTCTGAACAAGATCCACTTAGAGAGGAAGAGATTGAAACTAACTAACAAAGGTGTGCTGAAGGATCTATTTTATACACAATAAATAGCTACAAAAATCTTAAATGTTTTAATTATGCAATTTATTATTATTTCTATTTGAAACGAATGATGTTTTATTCATCAGATAATTCTGAAGAAAAACATTTATCATGATTTCCACAAAAATATTTAGCAGCACAACTGTTTTCAACATTGATAATAATAATAAATGCTTCCTGAGCAGCAAATCAGAATTAGAATGAATTAGAATTCGAAACCTATTAGAGTGATTTCTAATACACAGTGTGTGTGTGTGTGTGTGTGTGTGTGTGTGTGTGTGTGTGTGTGTGTGTGTGTGTGTGTGCGTGCGTGCGTGCGTGCGTGCGTGCGTGCGTGCGTGCGTGCGTGCGTGTGTTTCTTTTTTACGTTTATTGTGAAATTAATTAGCTTGCATACCTTATTATTATTATATTATTAAACTGCTCACATAGCAGCTTTCAGTGACAGTCATAGCAAATGTATTCAACAGTTTGAGGTAAAGTTCAGGCCATTGAGCCGTCAGGATTTTGGAGGCAGGGAGTAACAGGGTGTGAAAGGTACTAGCAGGTTGATAAATGTGTGATATACTGGCAGGGTAGAACAGAGTGGTTGCAAAATGGGATGATAAGCAAAAGAGCTCGATGGAGACGGGGGAGTTTTAGGAGTCAGGATGCCTAAAGAATGAATCACCACGGTAAATATGAGCTCCACTTTGTTAAAACACCACACCCTACCACAAAACCCTCCTCTCTTATTCCCTTTCCTGCTTTCACTGAATAGAAGAATAAGAACTGGAATACACCTTTAAATCCATGCCCAGAGGGCCCAAGAAGCAACAATGAATGTTACTAAAGTTTTAGGAGTATGGAGTAAATCACTCCGCAGAAGTAGCAGTGCTTCGCCTTCTGAGAATAGAGTTCCCAGTATGTATACGGTTAGAAGATGGCTGTGTCTCATATGACCTTGTTATTTCGCTGTGACTATACAAGTCACTTATTGGGAGCAGTATGCTAGCTGGAGCCGTTGACCTCCAGTCTTTGTGCTAAGCTAGGCTAGCGGTGGGTGCGTGAGACAGAGTTACGGCACGCACATGAGAAGAGTATGTATGGACTTATCTAACTCTGGGGGATACGGTGAATAAGTCTAAAACATTCGGCCTGTTCCTTTAATATATTAATAGGCTATAGGCTATGAAGAGTTCTTCATTCATTCTCACTATAATTAACACAATTATTATTGTTAAATTAGCTCATAGTAATGGAATTGTTTATTGGTTATTAGAAGTAAATAGTTCTCACTTTAGATTAGGTCATGGAAAATGGGAAATTTCATAAATTAAGTGCTTTAAACCAATCTTTATTAGACATTAATTGCATTCATATTCAGTGTTCCTTAAAATGTTTGCAAAAACATTACATTTTAAATTCAAATACATTTTTGGGAAGGGAATGAACCTATGAATCTTAGTGATGCCATTTATATTTATATATGTAGCCTACCTACTTTCCTAATACATGTTCCTAGTTTTAATAATTCTACGCATGTTATCCCAACAAAGGTTTTTTTATATATATATATTTATGTTTTCTCAAATTGTAATAGATTGCTGTGTTT